>NC_082391.1:5910184-6104165 GCF_031168955.1 Gadus macrocephalus | reverse complement strand
AGAGAGAGGGCTAGGAGGCTACCAAGAGAAAACAGGGAACGCACACACACACACACACAGAAACATACAAACACACGCACACGCACGCACGCACACACACACACACACAAACACACACACATGTGCACCCTCTCACTTCACACCACAGTGTGCATTCTCGCAGGCCTTTGCTGGAAAATGTCCAAGATATCACCATGACAGCAGTCACAGCGCACTCAAAACCATCAAACATAATACGTATCACTCCCAGCTGAACTTCATAATAATAATAATAATAATAATAATAATAATAAATACAATTTATATAGCGCTTAATATGGTACTCTAAGACGCTTAGACAGACGCTTTTTCATAGACAGGCAGGCAGAGATGAACACAATATTCAGAGCCATGTGCTTTATTAAAACACTTTGACCACATGCTCATGAAATCAACTGAGGGGCACCACACAAGGTGTTCCCGGAGGGAAGTTGATACGATTCCGTTGACATTTTGAACTGTTACGAGATGCCTGTCCCCTCAAAATACCATCACTAATTGGTGTGCAAGTGTTCTTTCCCACTCTCGTGGTGACTAATAGAAGACGCCCTATTCCCCTCAATATACAGCCATACACATTAAATAAAGGGGCGTTGCTATGATTAATGTGTGCCATACCTTTCACCACAAACTCTAATGACGTCCTCATCGACTCACATCATTACTTTAACACGATGCAAATCATTGGGGATGAAATCGCCTGCTTAGACTTTGATGAAGTGACACGCTTTTATTCAAAAGGTATATCAATATTTCTATATATTTTATATCTATATATATTTACATAATTGGACATTCAAAACACAAAATAGAGTGCCTCTGGACTTTTATCAGACATCTCATATCTCCCACGGTGCCAAAAGGAGAAGCAGGTGAATCTGAGCGAGGCAGACACTGCGCCGCTGACAGATTTGACTTCAAAACAAACCTCTCTCTGTTCGGAGAAGTCTACCTGCGACGCTACATGCCATGCAGGTAGCGTGCGTCTCTTGGACTGTTCTTAGAATAAGCGATAGATACAGTGATATTGAAGCTTGGGGAAGATGTAAACATACACGCAGAGGCACAGTCTAAAAATGTATTATGGTGCCGCATGAATATAACTCACATTCCTGCTGCTGCATACATCACCCTCACTGCTGAATGCAGGCGTGGTCCTGACCTAACCCACAGCTCTAACCATTGTTTTCTCCTCAAGACAAAATAGGTTCAATTACCCAACGTGCTCATTATCTCAAAGTAATGTATTCAATGTTCAATTACTTGTTGAAGCTATAGTCAGATTGTATTTCAGATTATAAAAACAATAGCTATTATTTGTAAAAACGTTGCGCTTAGAATAAATAAAAGACTCCTGAATTCATAATGTAGGCCTACAGGAGTCCTGTAGGCCTACATTATGAATTCATTGTTTTATGTTTTAGTACAAATTTAATGTAAAACCTTTCTGCAAGGAGCCGGGTCGCACAACCCGGCCACTTAACTCTGAAATAAAGTTATTCTTGTGAAATTCAACAAATCATCCAGGGTTGTATTATTCAATATTTACAGGAAACATACTCCTAGGATTTCAACTATTTTAAGTGCCGCTGTGTGCAGAGCAGAGTAATGATCACCTGCCGCAGTCAACGGGACAAGATGAGACATATCAAAGGAGTCCATGGGAAAAAAATATTTTTGCTTATGTTCACCTGCTGCGATGTTAGGTAACATTAAATCCCTCAAACAACAATAATCGAGGTAATCCTGAGAACCATTCATTATGATGCATCCACAAAACCACTAAAATATAGGCTCATTCAAGCAACTTGAGCCAACATGGAACTAAGCTACCCGAGTACAATGTAGGTTAGCCAATTTACACACACACACACACACACACACACACACACATATAGAATGCCCAACGGGGGGGGGAAAAGAAGCATTTGAATTATTCAAATCACTCCACGTTTGTTCAGATGACAATATCGCCTCAGGGCAACTCTGCCAAGTACAAGTAGGCCTACAAGATATGTGTGTGCGTTGTGTGTGTGTGTGTGTGTGTGTGTGTGTGTGTGTGTGTGTGTGTGTGTGTGTGTGTGTGTGTGTGTGTGTGTGTGTGTGTGTGTGGGGGGGGGGGGGTGTGGGTGGGTGTGTGAGAGAATCACTTTGTTAAAATGGGTGCTTCTGAAAGTCCTCAACTCAATAGATGTTTCTCGATAGATACAAATCGTTTTACTGTAAAAATGCCCCTATTCTGCTGGTTATTCCAGATCTGTACTTCCTGTCTGTTCAGTCATCAATTCACCAACCATCGCCCTTGCAAGAAGCCACTTGGATTTAACGGCGGCTCCGGGATTCTGCTTAACGACCAAACCGCTAATATTGGTCAATAGAGGGCAGTAGACTGCGTATAATAAATGACTCGTTTTCCTTCAAAATAAAGGTCCCAAGGAACTATTTGAATAAGGCAGGAGACGATTTAATGATCTGTATAAATGGGCCACAACTATGTAAACATAGTGGTTTAGCTAAATTAATTGATACTACTGCTACAAATACTTATTCTAATAATAATACTACTTCGAATAGTATTATTGAGAGTACTACTTGACTGCGATCAGTAAGGGATACGTACAACAGTGGTGATGGTAAATATTTCCTTTTTATTTATCTGGTAAAATAACAAAAAGGGAAGCATTTGGAAAGAGGCTCAAAGTTAACAGTCAGGAAATACAAAAATATAGATAAAACAGCTGACTGGATTCCCTCGCTTAGCTCCTTCTCGGCCCCCTCTCTCTCTCTCCAAATGGGAAAAAAAAACGATTTTTCTTTGGATCAACATATAATATATGGACTGTATATTTATGAGACATCTTTTACACAGGATGAACAAATCCATGTCAGATCCCAGCATGCGGCCGGACAGGAATCACTGAATGATCCGGTACTGTCCTCCAACAGTTGGCAAATGACCCCCCCCCCCTCTCCCAGCTTCGCTTGTTTATTTTAACAGATTACTATCACACTCGTCCCTTAATGCACAAAGCCCTCTCTTCCCCCCCCCCCCCCCCCCATCCACTCCCCCCCCTCCATCCCCACTCAAAACCCTCCAGTCTCTCTGGTGTATAAAAAAAAAAAAAAGAATCACAGCAATTTATCCTCCTCCTCCTCCTCCTCCTCCTCCTCCTCCTCCTCCTCCTCCTCACGGTGAAGCCTGGGAACGCAGCCCCCCACCCTCGCCCTGCCCCTTCAGGTGTGGTGTGGAGGTGCGACCTTGGAAGCCTCCCTCACTCCTCCTCCTCCTCCTCCTCCTCCTCCGGGCCCCTCCCTCACTCCTCCTCCTCCTCCTCCGGGCCCCTCACTCCTCCTCCTCCTCCTCCTCCGGGCCCCTCCCTCACTCCTCCTCCTCCTCCCTCCTCCTCCTCCTCCTCCTCCGGGCCCCTCCCTCACTCCTCCTCCTCCTCCTCCTCCTCCGGGCCCCTCCCTCACTCCTCCTCCTCCTCCTCCTCCTCCGGGCCCCTCACTCCTCCTCACTCCTCCTCCGGGCCCCTCACTCCTTCTCACTCCTCGTCACTCCTCCTTCTCCACCGGGCCCCTCACTCCTTCTCACTCCTCGTCACTCCTGCTCCAGCGGGCCCCTCACTCCTCGTCACTCCTGCTCCAGCGGGCCCCTCACTCCTCCTCACGCCACCTCCTCCTCGTCGTCCACCAGGCCCCTCTTGGAGGGGGCACCAGGTGCTCGGGGAGCTTCCCCGGCAGCTCGTGGCCCTCCAGCTTCACCTTGATCAGGTGGTTGGCCAGGGCGAACTCCTCATCGTCCAGGAAGCCGTCCTTGTCCACGTCGGCCAGCTTCCAGATCTTGCCCAGCACCGTGTTGGGGAGCTTGGACTTCACCATCTCCTTCTTGGCGGCGGCGCCCGACACCTTGCCGTTGATGGGCGACAGCGTGGTAGAAGATCTCGTCGTAGGTGGGCTTGTCGCGGCCCACCACCCACTCCATCTCGTCGATGCCCTCGCTGGCGCCCTCGCCGTAGCCGTGGCCGAAGGGCCCGTTCATGGTGCCCTCAAAGGCCCCGCCCTTCACCTTCTGGCTGGGCATGTCTGCCTCCTCCTGCCGCACCAGGATCATGAGCTTGGCGATGTCGTTGGCCAGCATGTCCTCCACCGCCTCCAGCAGCTTGGGCCGCAGCACGGGAACTTGGTGAAGTCCTGGCCATTCAGCAGCTCCTGTCAGGAGGAAAACAGGAACATGGGCGATGGAAATAGATCAGTTGCCTGCGAGAGGGGAACCCAGTGCACAAGAGGCAGGATGTCCTGACCAACCAGGAAAATAAATCTCCCCCGCCCAGCCCTGATGGAAGGCCGGGGCCGGAGAGAGGGCAGAGGGTAGAGGGCGCCTCGGGGCGAGGGTCAAAGGTCGCTCCGTGGAGAACACCCGACCCATTGTGAGCGGAGCTGAAATGCCTCTCAGAGGGATTAATTATACATAAAGTGTACTTTGCGTTCCACTCGCCTCACCGGAATCTATTTAAGAAACCTCTGAAGCCTCTTACGGTTTCTTCCTCTCAGGTCTTTGAGAAGCTAGACGTCGTCTGACTGAGAGGCGCAGTGACACTGCTCACTGCTGCCGCCGCCTTTCATCCAAAATAGATTCACGCTTTTGTTTTTCGACAGAGATAAAAATGTAGAATAAGAACATAAACCCTGTAATGATTTGATACGTGAGCGGAGGGGTAATCAAGGAGGGAGAGTGGGCCTGGAGAGTATTGGCTCTGAGCGTGGAGACCGCTGCGGCTCTACCTGGCCTCAGACACAGCTGCCAGTGGGTTTCTCATTAGTGGAGGGGATAAGAACACGTTTAGGTCATGTCTGCTCTATGTCTGTGGTGGTGAGGCTGGGGCCTGAGACACCTCCCCCCTGAACTCATGAGGAGGAACCACGACCAACGCTGGATAGAGCCGGTGGGTTCTTATCTTGTTCAGTATTTAGAGTAAAGAGAGCCAATCGTAGTATCCCTGTTCATTTGGGGCCGGGGATTAAAGCTTGGAATTCCTCGCCTGTTGGGATTTCTCCTCAGTGACTCTCAGATGAGACAGTTAAATTCTTCGAAAAATCTCATCTCATGGTTGAATCACTCTGGGCTGGCTGCAAAGATAATAATCACACTGCAAGTGTAACAATTATGATCGCAGGCTACATAATGTACACTACCGTTCAAAAGTTTGGGGTTACTGAGAAATGTCCTTATTATTGAAAGAAAAGCACTGTTTTCTTCAATGAAGAGAACATTAAAGGTCCCATGGCATGCTACTTTATGGATGCTTTAATATAGATATTAGTGGGCCCCTAACACGGTATTTGAAAACATTCCCGAAATTCAGCTGTGTTGCAGAATTACAGCCACTACGAGCCAGTCGCACATTGAGCTTTCCCCAAACGTGCCGTTTCGGTGTCTGTAGCTTTAATGCAAATTAGGAGGAGAGAGGCGGGTCAAGGAGGAGGTTGGGGGAGCGGCCCTAAGCAGCTTGCGGCCACGGTACCATGCGCTCGGTTTACAGTGGATGTATTGCAATGGCGAGGCACACACAGCCTTTGGCCGTGTTCTGTAAATATTCTAGAACACTCTGGATGCTCCGGCGGGAGTTCTGGAGCTGTACATCTAAATAATATCATATTATACATAGATATCTATATAATATAATATATAATATCACGGCCACAAGCTGTGTGCGCCTCCAGACGATATTAGGGTGCGGCGGGGCTCAACGATGGCTGAGATAACCCCAACTACAGTCTCGTTGTGGAAATACCAGAGACGTCAAAGAACCAACGTGTTATGCCCAATAACAGCAACAGCAAAACGGTTATCCAAATAACAAAGAGGTGTACAACACCTTTGTTACAGTGAGTGTACACACACACACACACACACACACACACACACACACACACACACACACACACACACACACACACACACACACACACACACACACACACACACACACACACACACACACACACACACACACACACACACACACCATTGGCGGGCAAAATTCTCTGGGCTGGCAAGGCAGAGAAAGGGGATGTGACATCTCCCCTTAAGACGACAAAAATTCCAAAACGGCACGTGTGAGCTTTGTTTATTCGAAGGCAGAGCAGAATTCCTAGTTCTCGTTTTACACACAACAAAAATTCTAGCTACTGGGGGAGCATAGATAGGCACCGCTAGGGGAACCTATATTAATGTTAGAAAACCTCAGAAAGTGAAATTTTCATGCCATGGGATCTTTAAATGAATCAGAAATACAGTATAGACATTGTTCATGTGGTAAATGACTATTCCATCTGGAAACGGCTTTGATGCATCGCGATTCTCTCTAGAACTCTTCCATCTCAATGCAGATGAATTAATTTGCTCACCTGCTGCAACATTCTGTTCCCCAGAGAGAAATCATTTTAGTAATTTTAAAATAATTTAATTTATCTTCAGTGTTTATTGGTCAATCTGATTTGTCTTGACACGATTGCGATTCAGCCTACGCATAGCATGCACGCAAACTCACAGCCAGACACAAGAAAGATTAGAAAGAAAAGATAACTGAAACCTATTTTTTACATACTTCAATATTGTGTTGTAATGCAAGATGGATTGATTATTGCATTGTTCATAGAAAGTCATATTTGTTAGAAGTTAATTCATCTGTTGATGTCTTTAATGATCATCTCAAGAGTACGAAGTGATTAACAAACTCTGAGTAACAAACCCAGATTGTATACCAGTGTATATATATATTTGAGAATCACGCATCGAAATGTACATAAAAAAAATTGTTACATCGAGATGCATCGATAATCGTTTTACAATCAAATCGTACAGAGGCCCTTTCTAGCCATCGTAACTGTGTTAATGCTACATTGTTTAGCTGATCAGGTTGAATGCTAATTGATGGTTACAAAACCCTTGTGAAATTAAATTAGGACCAATGAAAACTGTTGATTAAAAGTGTGTGATTTCATTGAGAACACGAAATTGGCAGGGTGACCCCAAGCTTTTGAACGGTAGTGTATATAATGACCTAATAGCATTTATGCTGATAAAGACAACAACACTAGAGCGAACATGACCCTGGTGACCCACCTGCATCTTGGCGATGTTGGGGAAGTCCCCGGGGGAGATCTGGTGCTCCTTCTCGATGCGATGGTAGATCTCCGACAGGTTGGCGATCAGCTCCTTCTTCTTCGTGTCCTTCCCGAACATCGCCGGCATCTCCTTCTTCAGCGAGCTGATGATGTAGGCTTGCACCTGGACGCCACACACACACACAAAAGTGTCTCATCATCAATCACTTTTTTATGTCTGTGTGTGTGTGCACGAGTGCGCGTGTATATGTTTTGAGGAACTTGTGCCCTTCCAAGCCCAACAGAAAATATTTCATTGATTATTTTGTTGTGTGACTTTGTTTAAAACACAAATTGGATGATTTAAAGGACAAATCCGGTGTAAAATGGATCTGGGATATGTTTAGTATGATAACGAGTCGGAATGTTCATTTGGGAGCAAAAAAGCGCGCATAGACGCATTCTTAAGTTGGCTGTTTTTAGCCGATTCTACCAAAACGCTATAAACTTGGAACGATGGGGGCATGTGTTATGGTAAAAACTAGATCTTTATTTTAAACCACTTAAAAGGCTAGAAGTAGCCCGACTCTTCTTTGGTAGTATAATAAGGGTCTTAACATACCTATCGAGTCTTAAAGATAAGATGGCGTCGATGGATGAACTACTGAAGGTATTGTGTATGAAATGTCCTTTTTAATAAACAATCTTTACACTTACAAAGTTATCAATGCCTCGTTTTATATGATAAGACCCTTATTATACTTATGAATGCGTATATATACACACGCGTTTTTTTTGCTCCGAAACGAACATTCCGACTCGTTATCATACTAAACATATCCCAGATCCATTTTACACCGGATTTGTCCTTTAAGGTACAGTTATGATTATTTCAGTTTAATTTATGAGCAGATGATGGTGAAAGCTTTGCATGAATTACAACTTTTCCACACGACTTGCCAACAAAAGTATCAATTTTGAGCTGAAATTCAAAGACAAAAGGGCAGATATGAGCCACACTTTGGAGATGATACTTTGCCTAAAAGGGCCGCTATGAGGCGTGATCGATGCGAGGGTGATTGATTTACAAAGGAAACGCATCACAGCCAGCGGTGCGTCTGTACCTTGGCGAGGCGCGCCCGCTTGATGAGGTCGTTGAGTTTGCGCAGCGCTGCGTTGCGCGGCAGCGACTGGATGTCCAGGAACAGGTCCTGCTCCTCGGCCTCAAACAGCTTCCTGTTGTCGGGCACCAGGAGGGGCTGGGCCCAGAACGACCCAATGTAGACCCGCACCACCTAGAACAGCCAAGGGGTGGAGAGTGTTAGGGTACACACACACACACACACACGCGCACGCACACGCACGCACACACTGAGGGAAGGAAGTTCAACCCATTGGGTGACATGCCATCATGAGCGGGTGTTTAAAAAGAAAACACACACACACACACACACACACACACACACACACACACACACACACACACACACACACACACACACACACACACACACACACACACACACACACACACACACACACACACACACACACACTTGTACATCAAGAAAGTCCAACAAGTCCAACAGGTCTGGAGTGGAAAGTCTTTGCAAGACGATACTCAAAGTCAGTGAATTATTCTCCAGGGGTTCCAAAGGTTGGTCAGTGTTAATCATGGCCCGATGGAACAACCATTAACGAACCCTCTGCCTCTCCCATGACATAAGGTGAAGGACACCGATCCACGGTACTATAAAAGCAACCTGCAAGAACCCTTGCCCTGCATCTTTGAGAACGCCGTTTCCCGTTCAAAACACAGGTGCAAGGCACCTGCACTCCATGAGAGAGCGAATCTTTCATTAAGTCGCGCTCTGGATACTAAACATGTCAGACAATGAGCTTGTTTTTGCATAAACAGGATAATATTTGTTTTGTTTTGTGAATGTACAACCGGTTCTCCAGCGTGTGCTCTGCCTCTCCTTGGATACAGAGAGGCCGTCTATTAATAACCCCGCCCCCCCGGACCTCAGCGGACCCGGCCCGGGCGCCCGGGGGGGGCGAGGAGTGAAACAGCTGATATCACAAGTGCTGTTAATCACTGACATAAGAATCAGGACCGCATGTCAGGGTGCGGCTGCACAGAAACCAACAGCTCCCAACAACGACTGAACCAACGTCAAAGTCACACAGGTCGCGCCGGACGGCTCGACACAGAGGAAAGAGCGCAACAGAGCCGAACGTGCTCCAACCCTCGTAGTAAAAAACAAAACAAAAACAAAACATGCAGTATCACCATGGCACGGACCAGTTCCACGCAACCTTCAGAAAGCCTTTTTAAGTGATTGTTGGTACGGCCCCAGGGAGACCAGCCAGCAACTTGAACAACGAATCTTCTAGGCCTCTAGGCCTAGAGTGGAAAACAGAAGAGCCGTACTGCTAGTGAGCAGCGCTAGCAGAGATTCCAGTGTATTCGAAAGGGCATTGTTTGCATTCCCCAATGGGGGAAATTGACACTAGGCCACCAGCGGAACACACTCGATTCTGGGCTGCGGCGAGGTCATTGGCTTCTACTTTTCCAGCCTTTTTGTTTTTCATACTATGACAGCATAATCCAGTGGTCTCCTTCTTCACTGTTAACCAGCCTGAAGCCCTGGATACACCAGCGTTTGCTGCGAGGGGGGGCGGCAGACTATCAGGGCTGCTAGGGAGCAGTGGGCGGGTTTCGGGGGCGGGGTATGGCGAGGTGCTGGCGGGGGGTGTGGTGGCGGGGGGGGGCTGTGGTGAGGTGGTGGCGGTAGGGTGGTGGGGTTACGTACCTCTGGCGTGTTGATGATCTTGCCCAGGGACCACATGAGCGCGCCGTACACCCTCATGAGCTGCTGCGTGCTGATCTGGTCCGCCTTGTTCAGCACCACGCGCATCTTGTCCTCGTGGTTCTTCAGAGCCCGGATCACCTCCGAGAACTCGTCCGAGATGTCCAGCTTGTGGGCGTCGAACAGCAGGATGATGCGGTCCACGCGCTCGGCGAACCACTCCAGCACCGCCGCAAAGTCGTAGCCTGGGGAGGGGGGGGGGGGGATGGGAGGGGGAGTGACGGACACGTTTTTAAATCCACCTCGGCTACCAGGTGGGCTTAGCTCAGGAGGTAGTGCCGTAAGCGGATGACTTGTGACCGGAAGGTTGCTAGTTCGATCCCCGGCTCCTCCTAGCGGAGTGTGGAGTTGTTCCCGAGCGAGACGCCTCACCCTAACTGCTCCTGATGGCCTGGCTCACCCCCTGCGTGGTTGACTCCGCCGTCGGTGTGTGAATGGTTGTAAGTGGCTTTGGATTAAAAGCGTCTGCTAAAGGCCCTGAACGTAAGTGTAAATGTCAGCTGAGGACGCCCGCTGTTGAGACACGGCCTGGCCTTTCATGGCGGCTCTTGCTCTAATGTGCCTCAGAACAGCAAACCTGAAACCGGAAACGGGTTCACTTTAGTCTGGAGAATTCTGCTGAGCTGGTAACATGATGAATGAATGGTCCCTACACATTAAGAGCCAACCGCTTCTTCAGGCGCTACGGAGCACGGTTATGATTAAATAGCCTATAACAGTATCAGTATCTGCTTCGGAAACGGGAGTAGAAGTCTGTGTATTTGGGATCCATGCTGCCTAGTCTTTGTTAAAACTCAAGCCTGAGCTGACTGGATGAGTGCAGTGTTTAAGCACGTCTTTTCAAGATAGACTCACTGCGTTACGGACGGTAGTCATGCCTACGAAAAACAAAATCATGGATGAATTAATAATTATACACCAAGACTTCAGACTTTTTTTTTTGGTCTTCAATGAAAGAGATTCTATAGATTCGTCTGTGTTGCACCAAAGCCAATGAATGCAACTTTATTATGGACATTTAGACATATTGAAAACGATTAAATTGACAAGAGTTTCAAAAGGCCAAAACATATCAAAATAAGTGAATGCTATAGCGAAAAAATAACACAGGGCAGTAGCTATAATATAAAAGTTTAAATTCCAAGAGTTTTAGTGGTGTGAGAAAAGAGAAAGTAAGGGAGGGAACTGCGGTTCATAAGGTGAGCTCAGCACTTAATCTATCAGGCATCTCGTTTACGGCCCACTGCTCCAGCTCCCTGCAATGTGACTCGTCATCATCACAGATAAGCTTATCTCAGAGAGAGAGAGAGAGAGAGAGAGAGAGAGAGAGAGAGAGAGAGAGAGAGAGAGAGAGAGAGAGAGAGAGAGAGAGAGAGAGAGAGAGAGAGAGAGAGAGAGAGAGAGAGAGAGAGAGAGAGAGAGAGAGAGAGAGAGAGAGAGAGAGAGAGAGAGAGAGAGAGAGAGAGAGAGAGAGAGAGAGAGAGAGAGAGAGAGAGAGAATTTTCAATATTCATGTCAGTGACAAAATTTTCCACTGGTTACTAAAGGTGTGTACACACACAAATTTCGAATGCAAGTTTCACCCTGTGCTCATTCAGAAACCACCAGCGTTACTCAACACTTTGTATTTTGACTGATTCTCAAGTGAGAAAGAGAAAGCAGGGAGTGTAAGCGAGGCACGGGACAGTGAGTGAGAGGGGGAAAAATACTGAACTATGGTCTTGATTAGTCCTCAGCTAAAGAATGCAACTGCTCATAGAGCTCATCTCGGCTGTCTTGCAATCAGCGCCAGATCTGATGCACATTCCGACCCGACTCATGGAACATGTACATGTGGGGGAGAAGAGACAGGCAGAGACAGAGACAGAGAGAGACAGAGGCATAGAGCACAGAGACAGAGGCAGAGGCAGAGACAGAGAGAGATAGAGACAGAGACAGAGACAGACAGAGAAATGGAGAGATAGAGACAGAGAGAGACAGAGAAATGGAGAGAGAAATGGAGAGTTAGAGACAGAGAGAGACAGAGAAATGGAGAGATAGAGGGAGAAGTCGAGATACAGAGGAAGCACGAAGGGATGTTCGAGTCCAATTCACGACAGTGGTTCACCACAGGGCAGCCAACATGGTTAGCACCAGCCGATTTAGTCACCACACAGAGACCAGTCCTTTAAGGTATTCCTCTGACTGCTTGAAGACTGAACCACGGTAGTCTGGCCTGGCCTGGGCAGCCCTGGGCAAAACTTGCATTATATAGTTAATAGTGCCGTATTGTGTCTGTGGTGTTCATTCATCTAACTGCTTTGGGGTCAGTTTACAACATTAGGTCCCCCATTAGGTGAAATATCTCAAGCAGTTCGATATTGAATCGAATCAAATCAGAAATTGAATAGAATCAGATCCTTAAAGCAGAGAGAGTCTCAGGTTGATAGAGAAAGTGAAAGAACGCAGAAGAGAGAGGGGTGGGTCGGAGGAGGAGGGAGAGGCTGGGAACCCCCAGCTTGTGTGTCAGTGAGTCAGCCTGAACGTGTGCAAACCCCCAGGTTCACAACCCCTCCTTCATCGTAGGACGAGGCGGAAAGTTCCAAATGTGTAGAAAGAGAGAGGGGAAGATTTGTAAAATGTAGACAAAGCCACAACAGGCGGACAGACAAGACATGTGGGAGCCACGGCAACACTGGGCCATTCTCCTCCTTAGGACCCACACTCACAATCAAGTCCATTAACCCCCCCCCACACACACCCTTGGAAGATGAAGAAACAGCTGTTCCCCTACCCAAGCCTCCCACGGGCATCTGCCTCCTAAAGCTGGCATGGACAACTGACACGCCGCCATGCATACTTGTGCATGTATTTCCAGAGATGCGTCTGTGCTCCCTCCAGCCATACACACACACACACCCTATATCACAGCACCCAGCTCCTCCACACCCAATCACAGCTTATGGGGAAAGTTCTAATCCCATCCGTTCCCGGCGCCACTGTTGATATTCAACATATATAAGGGTTAGGGGTCGGGCATGGTGCAGTTGACGCACACATTCTTTTGATAGAAGATATTTCATGTGTTCCATCTCAGCCCTTGGGAGAGGGTAGTGGCATGGGGTGGGGGGGTGTTGAGGGTGAGGATATCAGCCTTAAGGTATGAATCTCTCGTTAACACACACACACACACACACACACACACACACACACACACACACACACACACACACACACACACACACACACACACACACACACACACACACACACACACACACACACACACACACACACACACACACACACACACACACCAGCAGCCCGATACGGTCAGCCAACCTTGTTTAAAGTAGGCCAACCACATGTGGGTCTCACTGGGACGGTTTGGTGGCTGTGTTTACACAGACAACACACTTTGACTGAGAATGAAATTATTATGCGTCTGCATGGACAGCTCGGTGTCGCTATGCACATTATGTGTGGCTCCTGTCGTGTATGAATATACCTAGACATCCATAGAGATAAAAAAACTGCGGAATGGGTCCGTATACCACATGAATGCCTGAATGGGTCACCTTCGACAAAAACACAGTCTCTCTTTCTCTTATCAGATGACTTTTCAATTGTCTGTGTGTTGACAGTTGCTGCATTGGATTTCATGCCTCATTATCCGTGCCCTTCAGTGTGGTTCTCTCTCCCCTTCCCGTCTCACCCCCGTTCATGAGACATGGGGATTACAGGGCTGATAGGAAGTGAAATTATCTGTGCCTGAAATTATCAAATACATTCGAAGACACCATACACACCACCATTGCCTTTCTTGACAACAATAAAAGGAGCGGAACTCACACACCCATGTAGCCAATGCAACAACACGTTTTTATTGCATAAAAGTGTAAAGTGCTACCCAAAGCGCGTGCAAAACGTTTTCAGTCCCATTCAGACCATCCTCAGTGCAAACATACAAAGCTGAAAGACTTCCTTATATAGACTACGCCTAGTTGGTGCAGACATGTCAATCAAAAGGTCAGGTAGGGTGACGTGTTGACTAGACTTTTTAAAAAGGCACCGCTCACCTATTTTCACTTTTCTTGACAACATACATGGCCAAGCTCAAGCCTGAATTCATGCACCACGCCTGAACTCTATCAGGCCTGGAATTATTACAGAGACAATTGACAAACTGTGAGTAACACCCAGCCTGTGAGCAATGAATGGTGTCTGCATGCATAAGCGTACATGCGTGTGCTCGTGTGTGTGAGAATAAATCACTTGCTTCCCTACTGCGGTTGTCAAGTTTCCTGCAATGGAGTACACAACAGGTCTAAAAAGGAGAAGAAAAAGAGTTCCTTAAACTTTCGGACACTGTTCTTGGTTCATCGACGGAATCGCGGAGAAAACAGCTGATTGTTACGGTTTCTCTGAGTGAAATACAATCATCATGTGCTGCTGAACCACCGCAGGAAGAGGCACGTGCAACGCTGTTATTGAGATGAGCAGGAGACATTGGCTTGGGAACTAACAGAAGAACAATGATCAAATCTAGGGATGCACCGAAATGAAAATTCTTGGCCGAAACCTTTTTGGCTTTTGCTGTTTTTCATTCATTTTGCCTTAATTTTTCACCATTGCATAAATCAAGCAATGGAATGTCCTTTATAAACGTTTTTGTGTTGCTTTTCAATAAATAAAAAAAATTACATATTTGATACAAAATATTTATTTAACACTTAACGGTTTCTAACATTCCAGCAGACCTTATAGCAAGAATTTAAGAACAATGTACCTTTAAATAAATGAGCAAAAATCTTTTTTTTACATTTATTTTTTATTCAAAATATAAATGTTCAGTGTATTTTTTTCGGCCTTTTTACTCCGTTGGCCGAAACCGAAAATTACGTTTTGGGCCATTTTCGGCCGAACATTTTCGGTGGCCGAATATTCGGTGCATCCCTAATCAAATCCTATGCCTTTGGAAGAGAAATGGATACAGATCTATACACTAAAAATAGCATTTGGCCTCACGTGCAACATCATCTGCATAATGTGGACCTCTGAGTGATAAAGGCAAAGAAAATGGCGACGGATGAATAGGAGAAATGAATCTGAGACCGAAGCCGCAGCTGGATTTAAAAGAACAGAGAAGACTGAGCGAGTGGAGAGCGGCTGACTTGGGGTAAGGTGTAGAGAGGAAGTGGTGAGCAACCGTCACACTTTGACAGTGTGTGCGGCCTATGGTGAGCGAGAGTGCTTGAGTGTGTGATGGTGTGCATGAGATTGTGCGCACGTGCAAGGCTGACCTCTGCTGATCCTCTGTTTCTCCCCCGACAGGATTCCAGGAGTATCGATGATACTGATACTCTCCAGCACCGCGTTAGGCATCTGCGCGCACATGAACCTGCAGAGACACAAGAGAGGACAGGAGGACAAGAACGAGAGACAGAAAGAGAAAGTAAGAGAGGGAGAACAAAGCAGGTCGGTTTGGTTAATACACAATATCGTTAACATTAAAAGAAAGAAGATTCAACAGACTTTATGATGGCGTGTGTCTGCACCAGAGCGTGGAATGCCCCCGCTGTAAAAATGGAAAAAGCCCTGCTGTTGAAAGACCAAGCGGGGGGTGGGGCCTTCCTGTGGGAGTCCGACCCAGCTAGGTCGTGGAAACAACTCTTCGTCCTGATTTGTGTAGTGGGTGTGTAGTGTGTAGTGGAAGACCAATCATTGTGATGTAGCCATCCTTATACACACACACACACACACACACACACACACACACACACACACACACACACACACACACACACACACACACACACACACACACACACACACACACACACACACACACACACACACACACACGATTTCTAAGGTTACAGTAAGACTAGATGTGTGTTTACATTTCCATGTGGACAGGCTTGGGAAAACATGATGGGAATGTGTTCTGTTCACATTATGGATCACTGAGCTGTTCTGCACTGTTCTCGTGGTGCAACTGTCAACAGGACGAAGTCTTCGATCCGAGACCTGCCTTGTGATTCCTGACTGGGTTCGTTTGTGGCAGATTGTTCACCTTTAAAAAGGGATTGAAACACTAGGAAGGAGGCAAGAGGAGGGAGGAAGGAGGCGAGAGGAAGGAGGCGAGGGGAAGGAGGCAATAGGAAGGAGGCAAGAGGAGGGAGGAAGGAGGCAAGAGGAAGGAGGCGGGAGGAATGAGGCAAGAGGAAGGAGGCGAGGGGAAGGAGGCGAGGGGAAGGAGGCGAGGGGAAGGAGGCAATAGGAAGGAGGCGAGAGGAAGGAGGCGAGAGGAAGGAGGCGAGAGGAAGGAGGCGAGGGGAAGGAGGCAATAGGAAGGAGGCAAGAGGGAGGAAGGAGGCGAGAGGAAGGAGGTGAGGGGAAGGAGAAAGGAAGGAGGAGAGCGGAAGAAGGCAAGAGGAGGGAGGAAGGAGGCGAGAGGAAGGAGGCGAGAGGAAGGAGGCGAGAGGAAGGAGGCGAGGGGAGGGAGAAAGGAAGGAGGCGAGAGAGGAAGCGAGGGGAAGGAGGCAAAAGGAAGGAGGCGAGAGGAAGGAGGCAAGAGGAAGGAAGCAAGAGGAAGGAGGCAAGAGGAAGGAGGCAAGAGGAAGGAGGCGAGAGGAAGGAGGCGAGAGGAAGGAGGCAATAGGAAGCAGGCAAGAGGAAGGAGGAAGGAGGCGTGGGGAAGGAGGCAAGAGGAAGCAGGCAAGAGGAAGGAGACAAGAGGAAGGAGGAAGGAGGCGAGGGGAAGGAGGCGAGGGGAAGGAGGCGAGGGGAAGGAGGCGAGGGGAAGGAGGCGAGGGGAAGGAGGCAAGGGGAAGGAGGCGAGGGGAAGGAGGCGAGGGGAAGGAGGCGAGGGGAAGGAGGCGAGGGGAAGGAGGCGAGGGGAAGGAGGCGAGGGGAAGGAGGCGAGGGGAAGGAGGCAAGAGGAAGGAGGCAAGAGGAAGGAGGCGAGGGGAAGTAGAAAGGAAGGAGGCGAGGGGAAGGAGGCGAGAGGAAGGAGGCGAGAGGAAGGAGAAAGGACGGAGGCGAGAGGAAGGAGGCGAGGGGAAGGAGGCAAAAGGAAAGAGGCAAGAGGAGAGAGGCAAGAGGCGAGAGGAAGGAGGCGAGAGGAAGGAGGCGAGAGGAAGGAGGCGAGAGGAAGGAGGCGAGAGGAAGGAGGCGAGAGGAAGGAGGCGAGAGGAAGGAGGCGAGAGGAAGGAGGTGAGAGGAGTGCCAGCAGGTGAAGGTATTATTACGGGATGATAAGTGAAGCGTGTTCGACCGGGGGGTGAGGCCGGGTAGGGGGGGTTGGGGGGTTTGTAGCTCGGGCCACAAAGCAGACGATTGTTTGCGGCGCGCCCCGTGGCTCCACGCAGCGTGCGTTCTCTGGAGTGATCCAAAACTCTCCATAACATAAGCTGAGAACGGCAGCCAGGTCACAAGACCGGGGAAACCTGGCCTTTACATTCCTGCTGCAAAGACCACTCAGGATGAACACACACACACACACACACACACACACACACACACACACACACACACACACACACACACACACACACACACACACACACACACACACACACACACACACACACACACACACACACACACACACACACACACACACACACGATGGATATTAACTTTCTTGCCCAACAGCCACTGTGGCAGGTAAAAAAAAATCTACCAGCCACTCATCTTTTTTACCAGCCACTTTTTATACGCTATATATATTTTTTTTAATAAATGCGTACATTTTGAACAATATAATAGTAACAATAGATAAGAAAAGGGTTTTTCATACACATCTTTTTTTCCATCAGAAGTGATTTTTACTGTAAGTAGGTTCTACCAAGGAACTGAGTTGAAAACGTTATACTCTTACCGATAAACAATACACAGGTATATGCCATGTTAAGTCATGTGTATTTCAAAGGTGTTTCGAAGTTTGGGGATAATTCATCTATACAAAGTATTTTCAATAAAAAACAAATTGACATATTAACAATAAAACAACATGCATGGCTACACCATCATAAGTCAATTTGTTTTTTTATATTTACATGTGACTAAATACAAATTTGTCCACAGACATCGTAACTAACGTATGATAGTAAGCATTATTGGCCCTTAACACTAATATTCAGAAAAAACACTTTCTTTTTGTTCAATAGTCTAGATATAACTTTATCAATCAACTGTAGGAGAAATTTGTTAATGTTTGTCCCTATAAAACAATAATGGTAAAAAGAAAAAATACAAAACACGACGGTAACTGAGTAAGTCAAACCGTCCAATCTGAAGGCTCTACTTAACCACTCCCCCTACTCACTTCCACCAATGCAAAGCGAACAGAACTGAGTAGGGAAGGGCGTAGGCCAACTAGTTTGTGAACGACCCAAAGAAACACAACGCAAATTCAATGTGAACATGTATGAGGCTTTAATTAAATCCCGGACGATTTTGAAATTCCGCAAAACATGTCTCAAAAAGAGGGCATGTCCGGGCAAAAGAGGATGTATGGTTAGGCCTACCCTACGTACGGGAAACACATTTGATTCCTACCTGTAACACTGTTAAATAGCGGCCTAAATTGGTTGGCGCTATCCTGGTAATTTCTCTGCTTGAGAAATACAAAGTGTGGCGTGTGAGCGTGTGCATGGGTTGAATTCATGGGGCAAGCCCCAGGAATCTCCCACTTCCGGCTTCCATGAAAGAGACCCAAACTAATTCACACAATAGCGTTCATGCAAATCTAGCATTAAAGGTTAATTTAAGGAAGTTCTCTCCAGTCACGCTAAAATTAGTTCGCTAGTAGTAGCGCTTTAATTTGCAGCGTCCAGAAAATTCAGAGAAATCTGAAATGCGTTTTATTTTGGCTCAAAACAAAGAAGCAGTAGCCTGACTGCTATGTTCAAGGCAATATGTTTGCATGTTCATCGTTTAATTGCACTATAGGCATTTTTTTTGTATCTTCCTGTTTTGATCAGTATAAGCCAATGTTGTTATCAATAAAAAAACATTTGCACAAGGCAAGCCGATGCACTTCTCCATGTTGATAAGAGCATTCAAATGAGAAAAATTAATGGGACAAAGAAATCAAGGGATATTTAGCATAGAAAAAAGAATTGCGATTAATCGTGAGTTCACTATGACATTAATGCGATTAATCGTGATTAAATATTTTAATCGCTTGACAGCACTAGTAGAAACCTATGGTGGAAACCGATGCGCCCTCTTAACCACAAAATGTTTGAGTCACTTCTATGGAAGTAAATCTGGATTTCAAAATCGGATTTTGAAAATAAAAAGCCATTGAACTCTAAGCACTGAATATTTATGCATAGATTCAACGTCAAAAACTTGATTACGGACGTTGATTACGTTGAAATTCAAATCCAGATACGTTATTTCAATGCATAAATATTCAGTGCTTAGAATTCAATGGCTTTTTATTTTCAAAATCCGATGGCACAGATTTACTTCCATACACTTCTCCTTCGTCATGCTTAACTGATCATACCTCTCTCTCGTTGGTTACACAAATCTTACCATGGACACTTGCCGAACCCCTTTCAAATTTCAGCCAGCCAGACAATTCATGTCACAGTCACGTCTGTTAATTTATGAATGGAATTCTGAACGTGTCCCGCCTCCGAAATAGCCTGGCTATAGCCATGCTGCCTTGCGCGCAATTTCGTGAGACTAATGCGTGAGACTTGAGAGCTGTTAGTTACCGGTATATTATCCCGGAAGATGACAGTCGCAGATCATACAAATCCACCGGCAAATGGCGTGTGTTAATTTCCATCCCTGACACACACACACACACACACACACACACACACACACACACACACACACACACACACACACACACACACACACACACACACACACACACACACACACACACACACACACACACACACACCAAAAGGAAAGATCCCAAGGACAAATAGGGAGAGTGAACTAAAGCAGAGAGCTGGTGACCAGTATAGGTGTGGCATTAGTTTACACTACATGCAGCTGTCAAAAGATAACACAAAGCGGAGTCCAATGTGTGCGTGAGACGGGGGAGTGGACCATTATCTCCTCGGGATCTTGGCATGGATTCTCTTCTCTGTCCCGTCTCCCCTATAACATCTAGCCTAACATTTTCCACCCATCTTTTCTAGGTTAGAGGAAGAAGAAGAAAAAGAGAAGAGGGTCTCTCTTCTTTTAATAAATGTGAAGAACTCCTTGGAGCTCATTGCACAATAGTGAGTCAGAGGGGCCCATGTTGAAGAGCGTTGTGGTGCCTCCCAGGGAGGCTTTTCCTCTCCAGTACCAGGAAAAACAGTGGAAGCCCTTCCACTGAGGTACACACAGGGCAGGGGTCTGTTGTCACGTCACAGACACACGTTACTGGAAGTCACGCTCCGTCCTCAGTGACATATGAAGATCTTCCTCTCCTGCCCCCCCCCCCCCCCCCCCCCCCTCTCTGAACACCCACCTTCCTCACGCTGACACGCACACACAAACAGACACACGCACACGCACACGTCAAGCAGACAGGAAGGGGACTGCGCTGGCACGCACAGGGTTCAGTGCCTCTGCACGACATTCAGGAATCCCGTCCAACATTGTGGTTCAAGTTCACCGAAACGAGTCAGAGCAGAGCATCGGAGACAGGGGGGGGGGGGGCTTTATCGGGGAGGGGGGCTGTCCGGTGTCTGAAGCCCCACTCCGGGTGGTTAGGGGGGGGGGGGGAGAGAAAAAGTGCCGAGTCAGTGAGAGTCCAGGAACAACAGCGGGGCAGAGAGGACAGAGCGGGCGGGGGGAGCATCGCAGAGCGGAACAGAGCCTCTGCTGACTCGGCCCCTCCTGACTACACTGGCTCAGCAGAGAGCACACAAACAGGGCAGCGCCGGCCCGCTCAGTGACGCTCTGACCACCAGGCCGTGGACACGGGCTACAATGAGCGGACGTCAGAGCTATAGGCAGAGCACGGAGAGGACATCCAATCAGGTTTCAGCCTACAGCTGTTTGGAGGGCGAGAGATAATGCTTAGACCTTGAGACGGGTCGTGATGCAAGACGGGTCGTGATATGATTGGTATGAGCAATATGGGGTAAAACTGTAATGATATGGAAGAAAAGCAAAGATTAGGAGCGAGCTGAGGGAGTTGAAGGAGGGAATGCAGATTTCTCAATCCAAGGAGCTCGTTGTGGATGCAGGCTATCACCTGACCTGGCTCCGTTAACCCTCTCCATAAAATGACGGGTTATGGGATACGGGATGAGCAAGCTTAAGCTGGTAGTTGTGGGCTGTTCTGCAGGCTGATCGTGTGTAGTTATAGTGCTTCATGACTCGACAACACTTGATAATAACTAACTGGGCCCAAAGTGCCAGCCTCACACACACAGAAAACCAGACCATTACCAGACTGACCCTATTCGATCCTGTTGCTGAGCCAAGCTGAGATTGGAAACCACTCCATGCTAAAGACTGTCGAATGTGAGGATTGGAAAAGGGAGAAAAAGGAAATAAAGTAGTTGGAGAGTGGAGACGGACCCTCAGTGTCGCTCCACGGCAAGGAACAGCCATTGTTCAGCGCGCTCGCACCAAGTGCTTTGTCAAGCCGCTGGAAGGGACAATGACGCCTGTTTGCGCAAGCCGTTATCTGCTTCCTTCTGGAGTCGATCAGAGTCAAACACAGGCCACGCTTGAGACAAACTGGTCAATGAGGAAATGAGCCTGCTCTCAAAAGGGGAACAGTTTAAAATGGATTAATTTGGGGCATGAGCCTTCGTACAGTACATCATGCTGGAAATGTCTTGATTCATGTACTCTCCAGGAGTGGGATTCCCCCTCGGCCCCAAACAGCGACACCCGAGGAGGTGAGGAAAGTGAAACATGAGAATTGGCCCAACTGGGTTCAAGGGTGAATTAGCCTTGTTAATTTTCCTAATTCATCCTGCGGCTGAACAGCATTTACATTCTGAATCTACAGGGACACACTAATTTAGTGCATGTGCGCGCGCTTGCGTGTGTGTAATCCAGCCATCTGTTTGGTAGGATGCTCATGTAAAGGTGACACCCACCAGTGGGTTCGAGAGAGCGAGGGACCAAGAGCGTGAGAGCTAGAGAGAGAGCAAGAGCAAGAGAGCAAGCGCAAGATAGAGGCCTATACAACCTCCAAGGAAATGAGCTCACATCCAAACAGCTTGTAGCCATGTGATGTCACCAGAGGCCTCAGCGTACCGGCCCATCTGTGTGTTTGGATGCCACACTAAAACACCGCCCTGGTTTTGAATATCTCTTAAAGCATTTGGTTAGCCATATCTTCTTCTTTCTTTTTTTTTTACTTTGCTGTATCGAAGTCCAAAATTAGAATACAAACCAACTTCCGATTTCCAAATACCAACTGATGCGTCGACATTTCCTTTCCTTCCCTCGACATAATAAAATATTTGGCAAAAGCGCAATTTTGTGTACAATTGCATTTTGAGTGAGTCATAGAGCTTTGGGGAAGCTTCCAAGAGGTGTGTCAGAGACAGGGATACCAGATATTCAGCACAAAATAGTATACATAAAAAATCTCATGAACTCATTGCTCAGAAAAACAACTTTGTGTACGTATAGGGATACGAAGGGTTCGAATCGTATCCAAAAGCAGGACAAGGTCATGTGGTCGCCTAGCAACATCAGAAACAACCTTTAGCATGTTCAATGGAAGACAGGACGGGACAGCCGGACAAAGCAGTCTGCCACTAGGTGACTCTTCATGTGCTTTACAAGAATGTTACTGCCATGCTCAGCCCAAGCCGGCTGCAACCTGGAGAGCTAATCCGCCCGTCTGGTCAGCCTGTGTAAAGACAGACTTGTACTAAGCCTTTCAGTCAGGGATGCTGTCCCCCGAAGATGGAGGGAGACACTTAAATAAGTATTCGAATGATGACATCAGGGGGAGACGCGTTACAAATTGTCTGTCAGCTGGAAATTGTTCCAACATTATATTCGAGTTTGTTTTTGTCTGTTACTTGTAATGTTTTGATTAAATTCAGTGAAAATAGTGTCGTTATGAAGCAGTGTGAGTATTAGAGAGTGTGTGTGTGTGTGTGTGTGTGTGTGTGTGTGTGTGTGTGTGTGTGTGTGTGTGTGTGTGTGTGTGTGTGTGTGTGTGTACCTGTTGAGGAAAGCGTTTCCGAACGCGTTGAGTTTGCGGAAGGGCTTCTTGGGGTCCACCACCAACGCGTTCCCCGGGATCACCCCGTCCTGCTCCCCGTGCATCACCGCGATGAACGAGTCGGTGGTCGGCTCCGGTCCGATCCGCATCCCAGGGAAGTCCTGCTCCATGAGGTGTCGGATGAAGGTGGTCTTCCCGGTGGAGTACTGCCCCACCAGGAGCACCATAGGCTTGTTGTCGAAATCGGCATCTTCAAGTGCCGGGGAGTGGAAGTCGTGGAATCGATACGTGTCCTCCAGGGGGAAGAGTTTGGTCCGGTACAGCTTCCGCAGCCCCTCCGACACGTTCTGGAACAGCTCGGGGTCCTTCTTTCCGTTCTTCCTGAACATGGTGGCCTTGTTGTCCTCGGTTGAGACGACCGTGTCCGTCTGTCCCTGGGTCTGGGTCGGGTTTGATCGCGGCCTGGGACTGTCGCACCGTGAAGAGCACCCCGCTGATGTGAAGGAACGTAAGGGCGAGGTCTTCAAGTTTTGTCCCCACCCTCTTCTCCTCGAGTTAGCCTAGTAGCCAACTTCAGGTCAATCATTCACGTTAGCCGGGGCACTTCCTATGCTACGGCTCTGAAACTCATTCTATTTATGTTTAATGAACAAAATAACTCTCCCTGCACCCCGGGTTAAGTGGAAAGAACAACGTAATCCTGTGTTCGGGGCTCGGCTAACTTGCGAAGCTACCGGCTGACAGTGCTGCCAGATTGGGCCAGAGATCTGGCTGCTGTTCTCTGCAGCCAGTGTTGCCAGATTGGGCGGGGAATCTGGCCCAATATGGCAACACTAGCGGCTGACAGTTGCGTGACGGACCATAAACGGAGGACACCACTCAAACACCGGAAAGTCGTTAGTTTTTCAAAATAAAGGCCCGGCAGAGTGAGCGTGGATCAAGATCCTCTGACCGCGCAACAACCTATCGTTACTCTTTGGACTCTTTAATCAAAAGTACATTATAACCTCTTCCTCATCACTGAGTTTGGTTCTGATAAGAACAGGGAAAATGGTAACTTTTGGACAAATCAGAATTGGACACACACACGCCCACGCATACACGCGCGCACGCACACTACGTACACTTACTTATTTTAAATAATGCTTCTGAGTTTAGTTCTGCTACCACCAGTCCTCAATTAGTAATATTGATATCATGATTATGATAATAATATAATGATAATTATACTCATGCTCCATGCTTTTTTGACAGGGTTTTATTTTATTAAATAGCCTACCAGTAAAGTATTAGCAGGCCTTAATACACCTTTGCCTTTATGCTATTACAATACAGTACAATGTTATAGGCTACATTTGGTATTTCCAGATCTGACAATTGTGATTGTCTCATATGCTTTACCTGTTTCATTAATACATTATATAGTAGCTTATCGTTGATTTTATAATCTAATCCATATCCATTTACGATCATAAGTCTATCAAGCGAGAATAATGGAAAATTATAAATAACTTTAATACTTTTATTATTGCAAAAAGGAAATGCGTTCAGGGTGTAACATCGAACAAATCAATGAAGCTGATTTCAAAACCTAAAACATGACGCATTGTGACAGTGACAGGGCCTTTGGAAACTACAGGAACCCCCCCGGCCGGCTGTGGATGACCGCGGGCGTCCCTCCACAGATAACAGCAGCTCCACTGGACACCAGACACTCATCCATATGGAGATGCTGTTACAGCTGGTGAGACCCACACTCCAGCTGCAGCACTGGGGTTGACATGCACCATAACCACCAATTGAGGAACACGTAATTACAGAGAAAGTACATCACCGCAGTGAGTGAGTGAGTGAGTGAGTGAGTGAGAGAGAGAGAGAGAGAGAGAGAGAGAGAGAGAGAGAGAGAGAGAGAGAGAGAGAGAGAGAGAGAGAGAGAGAGAGAGAGAGAGAGAGAGAGAGAGAGAGAGAGAGAGAGAGAGAGAGAGAGAGAGAGAGAGAGAGAGAGAGAGAGAGCTCAGCCTCGGTCAACATTACGTTTTAATTTCCCATCCGATAAACAAATTATTGACAATCAACATGCTGGTTGTACGAGGCCACTTCCCCTTGTGGTTTGGGCTTAGCCTGCTATTGTATTTATGTAAGACGTTCAATGAATCCACGGAAATAGCTATGTGAATTACAGGATACATTGTATTTCATCTAATGGCTTTATTATGGCCATCAGACAAAGAAAGGCCCAGCGCTCGTCACAGAGAGAATACAGTGCTGTTAAATGTCACCAGACAACGCTGCCCTCCTGTGGTGACTAAGGAACCTTGCTGACTCGGCTCGACCGAATCATTTTATTTCCGATTTGGCATCTGAATCATCATGTGGTGATTCAACTTAGGCCATAAGATCCCTCAATAAAAATAGTAAGACCTTTGTCTTCCCTAATCTACTTTTATTGCTGAGCAGATAGCAACTTTCTCTAATAACGCACATAAAACCTGAATCATCGCTGGCTGAATAAAAGGAAGCGCTTTATTGGTAGTAGGCCTATTAGCAGTAGGTAGTTGAAAGGGCCCACCACCCCCATCGCCTCCACCCAGAGTGATGGAGCAGGGCAATCCCGTCCCTAAATCATTGACTTACATGCGGTTATGACACCTTGAATCTGAGCAACAGAAGAGTGTGCCCTGTAAAATTGCGAACAGCGTAGCTACAACAGTGTCTTGGATTCTCTTCCCTGCCTTGAGCTTTAAACCTTAACCCCTCTCCTGGCTGAATAAACAGAGTCATAAAGCAGTTTGACGGTGACCTTGACTGATAAGGCCCTTCGTCCCTGTTCATCTCGGTGCCCGACACGTACGCCTCCAGCTCTATCTCCCTGATCGGCCTCTCACTCGCCCTCCTGCAACCTCAGTATGACTTAAGACACAGCGATGCCCAGAGGCCCATGAGAGAAAGACATTGTGCAGGTTGATAGATTTAGACTCTGAGTCCTGACATCATATCATATTAAAATGTATTTGGATGAGGTGCGACCAGAATACATTAACTAAGAAGGGAGGGCTTTCTCCAACTGTCCGGCCACTCTTTTAGGAAGGTTGTGAGAGAGCTCCATGGAGTTGCTGACTGGTGGTCATCTGTATATCATAGTGTTACAGCACTGATGCTGTGGGGATAATGGACGCACATGTTAGTTCAAACACAGGTGCTGCTCATACGGCTGATAAGGCTGCATTGTCTTTGGTTACCTGTGCTTGTCTGGCTATGAGTTGCTTTCATACATTTTTTCCTACTTGGTTTTCATGCAGATTTTAAGTCCCCTTTCAAGCATGTGAATTAATTGAGGATTAAAAATGGCTTTGAATTAATGACAGAATGTCATCCCAATGATTGACGGTGATTTCACAACTTATCTCTGTAACCCTTAACAGAAGGATACTATTACTCAATAAGGACATACATTATAGCAAGCATATAGACAGGGTCCTTTCTGTTTACCGTTTTCTATTCTGACAACTGACTGAAAAGGATTCACTTTCCTTCTATTGTTGTCTTATTTTCACCGCCCCAGCTTAGTTAATCTTTAATTATTAATAATAACCTGCAAAACAAAATAAACGACTCTGAAACTAGAAATCCAAAACCTCCCATACACAGCATTATATTCAGTCGACAAGAACTAAACAGTACCTAAAGCATTAAATAAATTAATTGAATAAAGGTTAATTCATACTTACCAAAAACACGCCTTTAGTTAAAAAAAGATAGGAGGTCTACAAGAAAAGGAGAGAAGCAGAGACGTGGAGCGGAGACGAGGAGGAGTGGTGGTGCGGACGGTGTCCCGTAGGTCTGGAGCAGTGGCGATTAAGACCTGCTTAAGACTGTGTCCAGGAGAAAGTCATTAATCATTACACTTGCGGTAAATATGTAACCGGCCCGGCCCATAAAGCACAGCAAACTGCATTCTGTTTGAACTCCCCCTGACACACAGGATGGCCTAACATCACACAGCTTGAAGCGAGGCCAAAACCAGATGCAGGTCAGCATTTCTGATAATTCAAATCTAACCGCCTCTAGCTTTATACATATATATGTATAGAGTGAGATATACATATATATGTATAGAGTGTATACACGTTAACACCTACACGCGCACACACACACACACACACACACACACACACACACACACACACACACACACACACACACACACACACACACACACACACACACACACACACACACACACACACACACACAAACACACACAAACACACACTCTCACACTTGTCATGACTATAGATAGGCCTACATTAAGAATAAAAGTTTCAAATAGTTATAGTATTAGGCTTGAATAGCTATAAATTAGGTGGGGGGGGTTAAGTTTGAAGTGTAGGAAGTTGGCATAAGTTGAGGAAAGGTCAGAGAGCATGTGTGGTACAACATGGTCGACTTTTCCAAAGAAATACTCATGACATGGCAAGGGTCATGGGGTGTAAAAGAGTAGTTCACTCAAAACAATAGGAACTCTTCCACTCCCCTCGTTATGTAATGTCATGTGTGAGATTTATGTAAGATCAATTAGAAATGTGAAACTGAAAAGGGTTTAACGTTTCCTGAGGGGTCTTTGACCGGACAGAATCACCAGAACAGAGGGCAGCTAGGACACAGGTAGTCTCTGTGAATCACTCGGCTCGTCCACTCCTCCGTACAACCTCTAGAGGTTTCCGACGCGATCACATGATACCTCTGCATCAATAAAAAAACAACTGCCTTTGGACCTAGATCACGATTGTTTTGGAGACATTGTCTTGGACTGTATAGCAATACACTGACGTATTAAGTTTGGTTTATGTGCGATGATAGCCATCTATATTAGGTTATATGAGAGAGTGTACTGGTGTTATATTTCCTTGATCTAATCGTGTTATCTGAAACATGATAGATGCTGAGATTGCAGGTTGTACTGGTAAACGTGATTAAAGACAGGTTGACTAGTACTTAAAGACATTTGCAGTACAAGCGCGATGGCAACCCCCACATTAATAGTCTCTGTACGTACAGATTTACAAAACGTTATACTTTCAACTGACTCAGCCAACCTTAAAATAACATCCCATCTGACATTGTACTAATGCTACCAGTTTATTCAGTTAACTCGTGACCAATTTCAGACGCTTGAACAAACACTTCTAGGCTTGACTACGTGGGCTTTAATAGAAGCAGAAACAATAAAACCAATACAAACGTAAAATAATGCTGTCACACCCAGTTTAGCACGCGCATGCCCACACACACCCACACATACACACACCCACACACACACACACACACACACACACACACACACACACACACACACACACACACACACCTACCCACACACACACACACACACACACACACACACCTACCCACACACACACACACACACACACACACACACACACACACACACACACACACACACACACACACACACACACACACACACACACACACACACACACACACACACACAAACACACCACACCACATGCACACGCCCACACACCCACACACCTCTGCTCAAATGTAAATGTGGGCTGGAGACTAATTGCACTCTTTAAGCACTGAAAAATGTTGTCTACATACAATATACACGTCCAGGGTAACTTAGCAGTTGTCTATCTGGATTGGTTAAAGATCCCATGGCATTAAAATTTCACTTTATGAAGTTTTTAACATTAATACGAGTTCCCCTAGCCTGACTATGGTCTCCCAGTAGCTAGAAATGGCGTTAGGTGTAAAACAAGCACTAGGTATCCTGCTCTACCTTTGAAAAAAGCAAAGCTCAGAGGCGCTCATTTGGAATTTTCCCTGTATGTCTTCATATAGCGAAATGTTACCTCCCCTTCTCTGCTTTGCCCGCCCAGAGAATTTGGCTTGCAAATGAGACAATGAGCTACGACTGTTGTACTCTTCTTTGTTATTTGGATAACTGTTCCGCTGATGGTGTCCTGGCGCATAACACGTCGGGTTCTCTGACATCTCTGGTATTTCCACAACTAGACTCGTAGTGGGGGTTATCTGAGCCGTGGTTGAGAAGGAATTGGGGGGAAAGGAACTTTGGCTTTGACTCCCTGAAGTACACGAACTGCGTGGCACCACCGCCGCGAGGCACGCTGCCCGCTTCCGAGGCGGTGGTGCCTCGTCAGCGGGCAGCAGGGCTCCGGCGGGAGACAATCCTTTTCTCCTCCATGCCTCATTTCAGTCTACTTCAAATTGATGTAGAAGTGGAAGAACCAGAGACGTCAGAGAACCCGACGCAGTCGTTTCAGATTCATTATATCTTCTGGAGGTGCACACAGCTTTTGGCCGTGATAATATAGATTATATGGTATAGATATCTATGTATAATATGATATTATTTAGATATAGAGCTCAGTGACTCCCGCCAGAGCACCCGGATTGTTCTAGAATATTTTCAAAACACGGCCAAAGGCTGTGTGCGCCTCGCCATTGCGATACATCCACTGTAAACAGATTGCATATTACCGTGGCCAAAAGCGGCTCAGGGCCACACCTCCTCCTCCTTGACCCACCTCTCTCCTCCTCATTTGCATTAAAGCTACAGACACTGAGACGACGCGTTCAATGTGCGACTGGCTCGTAGTGACTGTAATTCTGCACCACGGCCAAATTTCGGGAACGTCTTCAAATACTGTGTTAGGAGCCCACTAATACCTATATTAAAGCACCCATAAAGTAGCATGCCGTGGGACCTTTAAGACTAAAACAGGAGGTTGTTCCAGCGGCCACCAGCAGATGTCAGTCACACAACAGAGCCGTGCAGCCGACTTCATTCAAGCGTGCTATTCGTTAACCCCACAAGGCTTCCGTAGTGTGGATGCTGTGCTGACTGTTGTGAGTAGCTAACTGTTATCAAATCAACACTATGGCTCAAATAAACACATCTGTATATGTCGATGCCCTATGCCTACCCATACATTAAATTACAGGAGTTAAAAACAGTATTCCTAAATATAAATCCGTTATTAGAAAGTGCTGGGTCATATGTTTTGCTAGCCTCCCTGCTTACAGTGTTAGCCAAGCAGTAGCTACATTTAGCTCGCAGTTTGGTAGATCTCCATGGATAAACTGGTCTTCAATTAAACTGACGCTGATATACAGTGTTATACTTAACCTTCTTTTGCCATAATTGTTCCATATTCTCTAGTGTAGGCAAGGAACGAAACAAATGACTTGAATGAGCTGGTCCCAGTGAGTTGTTGTTGGACTGGTCCCCATTGTGTAATGGGCCAACGTTATGATACTAAAGGGTTATAAACGCTGTAAGAAGTGGTCGTATAATATAATCGATGTAATATAATGATGTATCTTATTTGTCCCACTGGGGTTTTGTTACCCCAGAGAAGATGGCAGAACTATCAACCCTAGAGAGCCTGTTGGAGATGGGCTTCGGCAGAAACAGCGCGTGAGTCTCCTTCTCTAAGGACTTGTTCGGACTCCATACTCGTTTAGCGGTTGAACGTTTTTATTTTACTATCACCGATTTATAAAATTTTGCCTGTTTAATGTATGTATGCATGTGTGTGTGAATTATGGCCACCATTGCACTCCTGACAATCCCCAGAAGGTGGGATCCCCCACTCTGCGTTCCTTCGCTATAGTTCTTCTTAATTAAGGGAGGGGTTTTTTGGCCCTCTTGGGGGCTAGGGTCAGGGAGGTGTCGTAAACATACGGCCTGTTAAGCCCTTTAAGACTGTACCGGTTATTGAATTGCCCTAAAATGCGAATTCATGTATTAATCACCCTTTTATTTACAGGGAGAGAGCGGTGGCAAACACAGGGAACCAAGGGATAGAGCGAGCCATGGACTGGTAATTATAACCTGTTACTGGGAGGAATGGACAGGCAGTGTAACAAACATTGGACCGATTCAATAAGTAGATAAAAAAATAATAATAATGTTTGACAATGTTCTATACTGTGTAGAAAGCATGACTTTAAATGGCATGGTAAAATATAGAATCAAGGAATCATTAGGAATACTAGTTATTTATGTACGATCACGACAGTGAGGACTTCAGTCTCGTCCATATACAATTGCCCAAACATGCACGCTGGATAGTCGGCTAGATAGTGTGGCTCATTGTTTGTTCTTAGAAGATCTGTGTGTCACTCATTAGGCAAAAACTGTTCTGCGAGTATTTTTTATGTGTCTAAAGGGCAGCGAGACGCAACGATGGGAATATTAAATTCACATCAAACCCTACTAGCAGCTGTTCAGAGTGTATCTTCTGCTCATCATCCCCTCTCCAAACCCATTTAGATACTCTTTCTTAACCACTGACTCACTAGAGCTTCACCTGTGATACTGACCTCCGTAGGTTAGTGGAGCACGAGGGAGACCCCGACATTGATGAGCCCTACGTGCCCCCTGTGGGGGTCCCCCTTGGGGGTCCGGTGGGGGACCAGGCCAGTCCAGCCCAGCCCGCAGTAGCGGACACAGCTGAGGGTGAGTGTGGTTGTCACAGAGAACCGGCGACCCTCCGTGTCGACCACACGGTCGCTGACCCTGCCCTGTCTCCCCTCAGGGACGGACGTTTTAGACATGGAACAGGAAATCCAAGATGGGGACACGAGGCGACCAATGACGGAAGAGGAGAAGCGTGAGCAAGTGAAAAGGTCAGAGGCGTGGCTGCACCGTTTCTGGTTATAAAGGGGTTCGGGTGGCAGACGCTGTGTGAGGACATCCCTGTCCTCCCCTTCATGCAGAGACTTTAATCTGGACTTGTGTCCCGTCGCTGCATTTTCACCAAATGCCTATTGTGTGGATGGAATCTGGGTGTCCGCTACCAAAGAATATGGCAGAAATACAGCCGTGTGCGTGTGCTGAGACGGATGGCATCCAATGTGGGGTGATTCTCTCTTCCTCAGTCAATTTAACTCATCCTCATCTTCAACCAATTATCCGTGGTCGAGGGGGGAAGCAGCAGCTCTAGCAGGGGGCCCCAGGCATTAACCAGCTTTGACGGTGGGATCCTAAGGCGTTCCCAGGCCAGTGTTGAGATATAATCTCTCTCCACTTAGTCGTGGGTCCTCCCCGAGGGCTCCTCCCCACTGGTCGGGTCTGGAACCCATCCTTACGGAGGAGCCCAGTGGGCATACTTACCAGATGAACCACCTCTACTGACTCCTTTCTAAGCAGAGGAGTCAATTGAAATATGAGCTATCTATGGTTCCTCCTCTACATGCTGTCGTGTGTGTGTGCGTGCGTGCGTGCAGGCTGGAGGACCTGATGCGGCTGAAGCAGGCGGAGCGGCGGGAGCGGGAGCGCGCAGAAGAGGTGGAGCGGGAGAAGCAGAGGAGGAAGCACGGCCAGGAGCTGCTGCACATCAAACAGAAGCTGCAGGACGACGAGCTCAAGAAGATGGCCGACCTGCGAAGCCGCGAGAAGATGGAGGACAAGATGGCAAAGTACGTGTTCAGCTACAGAGTCACGGACGTCATGTCGTTGAGTCTGGCTTAGGTTGGACATGGGTGGAGTAAAGCTGGGCTCTCTGTTTCGTTTAGGACATATTCGACCGGCCTCGGAGAGAAACTTATTAGAGAGGGAGAATACCGAGGGTTCAGAGGTTTTGAAATGTATTCAAAAGTGGACCAAGTGTCTCTGCATAGAGTTAGGGTAAAGTCTTTTTACAGAGGGTTAGGGTTAAGTGTCTCTACAGAGGGTTAGGGTTGAGTGTCTTTACAGAGGGTTAGGGGTTGAGTGTCTACAGAGGGTTAGGGTTGAGTGTCTTTACAGAGGGTTAGGGTTAAGTGTCTTTACAGAGGTTTAGGGTTGAGTGTCTTTACAGAGGGTTAGGGTTAAGTGTCGTTACAGAGGGTTAGGGTTGAGTGTCTTTACAGAGGGTTAGGGTTGAGTGTCTATAGAGGGTTAGATTTAAGGGTCTTTACAGGGGGTTAGGGTTGAGTGTCTTTACAGAGGGTTAGGGTTGAGTGTCTTTACAGAGGGTTAGGGTTGAGTGTCTTTACAGAGGGTTAGGGTTAAGTGTCTACAGAGGGTTAGGGTTGAGTGTCTTAACAGAGGGTTAGGGTTAAGTGTATTAACAGAGGGTTAGGGTTAAGTGTCTCTACATAGAGTTAGGGTTAAGTGTCGTTACAGAGGGTTAGGGTTACGTTTCTTTACTGAGGGTTAGGGTTAAGTTTATTTACATAGGGTTAGGGTTAAGTGTATATACAGAGGGTTAGGGTTGAGTGTCTTAACTGAGGGTTAGGGTTGAGTGTATTTACAGAGGGTTAGGGTTGATTGTCTTTACAGAGGGTTAGGGTTAAGTGTATTTACAGAGGGTTAGGGTTAAGTGTCTTTACAGAGGGTTAGGGTTAAGAGTCTTTACAGAGGGTTGGGGTTAAGAGTCTTTAAAGAGGGTTAGGGTTGAGTGTCATTACAGAGGGTTAGGTTTAGATGTCTTTACTGAGGTTTAGGGTTGAGTGTCTTTACAGAGGATTAGGGTTAAGTTCCTTTACTGAGGGTTAGGGTTAAGTGTCTACAGAGGTTTAGGGTTAAGTGTCTTTACAGAGGGTTAGGGTTAAGTGGGTTAGGGTTAAGGGCAGAGGTGGGTAGAGAAAAATTTACTCAAGGAAAAGTACTGTTACTTTAAGACTATAAATACTCAAGTAGAAGTAAAAGTATTCATAAAAATAATTTCTCAAGTAAGAGTAAAAAAGTATAGTGAAAAGACTACTCGAGTACTCAAGAGTACAAGTAGGCCTACTGAGTTTCTCCGGATTTATTTTTTAAATATACAGGGCAACATAAACAGTACAAAATAGACACAATCAAAATACAAAAAACAGCAATGTTCAAATAAAGATAAGTTAAATAACATTATTTTAAATAAAACTAAATAAATACAATATAAACAATAAATAAATTCTTTACAAAATTAAATGCATCAACCTTTAAATAAAATGATCAAAACCTGCTGGCAAACTCACTTAACGTATGAAACTACAGAGGCTGAAGAAGAGAGACTCTGAAGAAAACACTCAGACTCTCACACACCCAGACTCGGGGCATGCAGTGAGTACAGGGAGAACAGGAAAGGTGTGTCACAGAAGAACAGTGTCTCTGTGATTGTGAGTGTTTGTGTCAACGTGTTTGTGAGTGTTTGATTGTTAGTGTGTGAGTTTGTGTGATTGAGAGCTTGTCTGATTGTGAGTGTGTGTGAGTTTGTTTGATTGTAACTGTGTGAGAAGTTGTGATTGTCTTACAGTTTCAGAATCAGCGGTTTCTTCCATTTTCTCGAATCACCCAGATAGTCGCTAAAATCTGCGTGTTCTGCTCCTGTGAACATAGCACGGCACGGCTACGGACACAACATTGGCGCAGAGACATTAGACAAGTGTTTTTTTGTCAATTACAAACACTTGTCAAGTGACTCAAGTGGCTGCATTTGATTGGCAAGATCATTTTGTCCGGTTTTTATTGGTTAAAATAGTCACGAGATATAAATGTTGGCTGAGGACGTCCCTCAGAAAGAGAAATAGATCTTGCATGTAATAAAAATATATATATAAAAAAAGAAAGTAACGATCGTCACGTAGCCAAATGGAACGGCGTATAAGTACCGCTCTGTCTTCAAATATAAGTAAAAGTAAGTAAAAAAAAAAAAAGTGTCTCTACAGAAGCTTAGGGTTAATTGTCTCTACAGAGGGTTAGGGTTGAGTGTCTTTACAGAGGGTTAGGGTTAAGTGTCATCACAGAGGGTTAGGGTTAAGTGTCATCACAGAGGGTTAGGGTTAAGTGTCCTTACAGAGGGTTAGGGTTGAGTGTCTTAACAGACAAACGGCCCCAGGACGTTGGTGTTGGGACAGGATGCTCCACTGACTATTGGCAGACTTTCGTTTGTGTGCACATCGGAAGGCGTATTCTGAAGTAGAACTCCAGTATGATCACCAGCGCTATGGTGGAAAAGAGTCCTGTCGTCGGTGCACACCGCCTCAGGGGTTCCCGAGTAGTCCTGTGATTATGCCATTACGGCATATTCGACACGCATACAATCTAATCTTCTCATACAAGTCTTTAGGTCTCTTCCATTCTACAGTCAACCAAAACACGTGTGTTGTGGTGCTGCCAGTATGGAGGCTTTCCCTCTGAGACAAAAGCTCTCCGCACCCCCAGGAACATGATTGGTCGAAACAAACTTGAAGCATAAAAAACGTTAAGCTTGTCCAGACCTATTTATGAGACGGCATAATGAGAATTACAAATGACTTGTTCCAACAGTGCAATGCTCTGGCATCAGCAGAAACATACCATAACAATAGTGTCGTTACAATCTAGTATAACGTTGATATTTTAGGCAGTAAAAACGAAAAATTGGCCCGACGACCAAAAGTATATAATATAATTCTTTCAACATAACTTCTGATCTAATTTTTGCCCTCTCAATTGTGTATTACTGGATTGTCGCCGCTAATCCCAAACTCTCCTCCCTCCATTGCTCTCCCCCTGTCTCCCGCCAGGCAGAGGGTAAAAGATAAGATTGCACGAGACCGGGAGGAAAGAGCCAAAAAGGTAACCCTCTATCCTGTTGATGAGTGAACCTCTGTATCCTCGTTAATGAGCGAAACCCTCTATCCTGTTAATGAGTGAAACCCTCCATCCTCATAAGTGAGTGACTCTCTATCCTGTTAATGAGTGAAACCCTCGACCTTGTTAATGAGTGAAACCCTCGATCTTGTTAATGAGTGAAACCCTCTATCCTGTTAATGAGTGAAACCAGCCAACACTTTCAAAAGGAGACCTTTCCCTAGACTCCCACCGTGCCTCCCCTTAAACTCAGTCACTCAGATGAACATTGTGTTGTCACATGCAGTTTGGGGGCGGGTGCGCGCCCGCTGCAGAGTCGACCTCGGCCCCCGTGCAGCCCCCCCCCTCCTCACCAGTCGGGGGCCAGGGACCCCCGCCCACCAAGAAGGAGTACGACGAATGTAGGATACAGGTAGGACAGACACGCAAGCACGCACGCAAGCACACACTGGTGCAAGAAGACAATGTCATCAAATTCTCACCAGTTACTCGTCACTCATTTGTACTCAGGGTTCTGAATGCTTGTTTTGTTTAGTCCATGTAAGATAAGACGCTACTCTCGATTCATCACATGACATTGGGTGCCACAGCAGCAAGTACAAATGGTGTGTGTGTGTGTGTGTGCCCCCAGGTGCGCCTGCTTGACGGTTCGGCCCTCACGGCGGTGTTCAAGGCCCAGGAGCCGCTGGCTGCGGTGCGCGTCTACGTGCAGATGAACGGCAACACGCCCGAGGGCCAGGACTTCACCCTGCTGTCGCCCTACCCCCGGCAGGTGTACACCGAGCTGGACATGGAGAAGCCCCTCAAAGAGCTCGGTGAGCGCAGCCTTGCCGCCTCGCTCACTGAATCACCGATACGTTTTGTTCAAATGTGCGATCAAGTTATTTTATTAGTGAAATACACAACATAACGGGCGAAGAAGACATAGCTCGCAAGGACATTTTTGTGTCCCATGGTCTCCTTAACAATGCAAAAAAAGAGTACTAAGGGAGTGACTCTGTATGTTTGTGACTAACAAGGTAGAACAAGAACTGCAGCATTTCTAGTTTTTTCAAGGTGTCTGCTAAACGACTGAATGCTTATCAAATGTGCCTATCCATCAGCAAACATAGCTCGGTTGTTTGAATAAAATCTTCAATTTTGAGAATGAAGCAGAACCATAATCCTGTCCTCCTTCCTCTCTGCTGTAGGGCTGGTGCCGACGGCCGTGCTGGTCGTCATTAAGAAGTGAGCGTGGCATCAGGAGATGTGATGTGAGCCTACCTCGCCATGACTTCTGCTACTTCAAAATAAGAGCCCAGAGGGAGGGGGGGGGGGGGGGGAGAAATGGAAAGCAGAGTCAATTGAGCCAAGCCTGCATATGGCACATGGGGTGGATTATGGGGGGAAGCTGCATTAGCACACCAATCAACCAGTTGTTTTAACGATGAGGCGGTGTAGTCTGTACTCGGGACTGTAGAAGTCCTCCCTTTTATCAGATGGCCGTGACAAAAATAAAGACTAAATAGGGGGAAGTGTGAACATTTTATTTCTTGAAATACTACAATGCGTGTGAAGTTGAAGTAAGAAACTATTGAACAGTGATTGATTGCTACGCTATGTAGCGCTCCACCCCAGAACATAAAAAGGACATTTATAAAACACTAAACCTGGTGTTGTACCTTATAGCCTGAACCTTTCACAGCGTGGTTCCCTCAAACATCATTAGTCATGACACAGGGCCGTCTCGGGCCCCACCTGATCCTCCTTATTCTGTGATATCCTTTGCCAGATGTTTTTATATATTCACAGGAGTTTTGATTTATGTCCATGCTGCCACCAAGGACCCGCTTCAAATAAATAAACAAATGCCTGACTGAACTAAGACCTGTTTTCTACCCAGCGCTGTAGCTTTACGGTATGAAGATATTGTCCTGATGCTGACCTAAAAATAGATAGAACCTCTTCTGCGTCAGGTTTACAATCTTTATTACAAATGGCAAAAGATCAACAAGCAGACTTGCAAAAATAGATGTTACACGAGGTTGTCCCCATGTGAGAAGACTCCAGGATGGGTGACCACAACTCATTAACACACAAGGTCAAAGAAGTAATGAATGTGTGCCTTTCTTCAGCTGCCCAGAAGCAAGGCGATATTCCAGGGAACACCCTCATCCCTTAAGCAGGTGTTTCCCCCCCCATTGGCTTTGGTGGAAGAGCTGGTTTAACACTTTATTCTTTGCAAACCACATTTTTCAAGTTTTGGATAAAAACTCCAGAAACTTGAACACGAATGAAGCGCCATTACAGAGACACGCTATAAAACACCTTTATATACACATTAGAAGAAAAAAGACAGAACAGCTGGCCTAGTCTGTGGAATGATGCAGTACTCCGACCGTACTAGGCTGTATGGCTGAACGCTATGGACAGCTTTAAAATGTGGATGGAAGGTGGCCGGGAGGGGGGGGCAGACTGGAGCAATTACACACAGTTTGGATTAAAACACAAGAGGCAGGGGCCTCTTAAATACAAAATAAAAAAAGATACTGGTGGGAATTTCACCCAGAGCAGATGCAAGCTATAATTGGTTTAAAAAAAAAAAAAGCAGATGCAAACTGTCTATGGTGGAGCCTCATGTTATGGGTGGACCCCCCCCCCCCCCCCTGAACTGAGCATGTGTCCTTATTTTTCTCGCTCTCTTCTCCAGCTTCCACAGTGACATTACCCACAATTCCTGTGATTCCAGTGGGAGGCTGGTGACGGAAAGGACATTGTGCGTAGGGGTTAAGGGTGGCTTCCGGTGGCCGTCACGCCGTTCTTGGCCCCCCCACTCTGCGTCGGCCTAGCTGGGCGGGTAGTACCCCTGGTTGTAGTTCCAGGCGTTCTGGTAGCCGTAGCTGCCGTACTGAGGTTGCTGCAATGAGAACAGCACTCTGAGTAAAAAGCATCTTGTTTAAACCATCAAATGCAAGGAGAACACACACACTCAAATTCTCTTACTCCTCAATGTCTGAAAGGGTTTGATTTCTGACTAACGCAGGTTTTTAAAGAATGAAAATCTGCCTGTTTTAGTGACATCAGAACTGGGCGTGTCCACCTAGATGCATGATAGGTAGATCAGCAACGTTTGCTACGGCCCACTGGGTAGGCTGGTAGACCGTTCTGTCCAGCGTACATCTAGGTGGACACGCCCACTTGTGACGTCACTACAACACAGGAAAAGGCTGGGCTTCAAACGGCTTGTGATGGCTGATCACACTCACACCTGGCGGCCTGACCCCACCCCTTTATAGGTGGGTCTCTGCGTACCTGGTACCAGCTGTTGTAGGCCCCGTAGGTCCCCTGGGCGCTGGCATCGGCGCCCATCACAGGGGGAGGGGGCGTGGTTATGGGGACATGGGGCATGGTGGGCGGGACTTGTTGCCCGGCGGCGACAGCAGAGCCGTCGTCGGATTTGATCAGCTTCTCCGACTCTTCGTCCCTGTTGACCAATCAGTGAATCCCATGAGATGATTGGCACACAACGTCCAAAATGAGTTGCTCGATCTATAAGGCTCGATCTATACGGTTCTGGTCAAGATGAGAAAAGATGTTGAAAGCAATTTATTTCCTCACTGTTCAAATTCTAAGACACGCCCGATGCACACTTGCATCGTTATAATTATAGAAACGATTGGAATGAAAGAACAGGCGGTACATGTACATTGTTACTGTACATAACTAGCAGAATACGGCTCCTCCTCTCACCCGTTCTCAGCACTCCTCTTCTTGGGGTTCAGCTCCTGCAGAAGCCTCTGGTGGTCCTGGTAGATGGCTAGCACACTGCGGAGGGCAAGAAGGGGCCTTCAGTTCAGACTTCACTTATTTCATGCTTGACTGAAGAGCTTCATAACTAGCCACACAGACGGCAGTCCAAATGGGATACGTCGGTTTTCTCACCTGCTACAGACTTTATGAACATAGGTTTGTTCCCAAAGATACAATTATTTCATAATTGAAATATGTACAACCACTACATTGAAGAGACACTGAAAAGGGGTCAACTACAAAGTTTTTGCAGTATTCTCCCCGAAACGCGAACGTGAGCGTTAACAGCGTGTGTGCGATCAGCCGGCTCGCAGCAGGGGGACAGGGGAGTCTTACCTCTGGATGGAAGTGCCGTAGTCCTCGGCGTACTGCATGCCCCTCTGGGAGAAGGCCATCTTGGTTCGGGGCGAGAGGGGCGCGGCCAGGGCCCTCGTCACACACTCCTGCACCGCCCCGGCCGCAGACCGGGGGTCCCCGGACGCCTCCAGCTCCAGCAGGTTCATGTACAGCTTTCCGTTGTCCTGGAGGGGGGGGGGGGAGAGAGAGAGAAGGTCAGAATATGCCCCTCCAACGGTCAGCTGTACATCATGCACTGAAGTGGCTGCTACTTCAACAGAAAGACGGAATACTGATTAAGAAATCGTCAATGCGATTAAATTTGAGGGCAAATGGGGTGTCAACGGACCAGTCCACGTGGGACTCAACTAGCGCCTGAAAGAAACGGGAGCAGAAACCTTAGCGACGCTAGCTTGCTATCAAATCCATTAATAATTATTCCTCGCATGAGACTTCACATGACCCCAGGGTGACCGGGTGGAGTTGAGGGTACCAGGGTATAGAGGTGAGTTAACAGGCTATATCTTGGTATAGAGGTAAGTTAACAGGGTACAGCTGGGTATAGAGGGGAGTTAACAGGGTACAGCTGGGAATAGAGGTGAGTTAACAGGGTACAGCTGGGTATAGAGGGGAGTTAACAGGGTACAGCTGGGAATAGAGGTGAGTTAACAGGGTACAGCTGGGTATAGAGGTGAGTTAACAGGGTACAGCTGGGTATAGAGGGGAGTTAACAGGGTACAGCTGGGTATAGAGGTGAGTTAACAGGGTACAGCTGGGAATAGAGGTGAGTTAACAGGGTACAGCTGGGAATAGAGGTGAGTTAACAGGGTACAGCTGGGAATAGAGGTGAGTTAACAGGGTAGAGGTGATTTAACAGGGTATCGAGGTGAGTTAACAGGGTATAGAGGTGAGTTAACAGGGTATAGAGGTGAGTTAACAGGGTATAGAGGTGAGTTAACAGGGTATAGAGGTGAGTTAACAGGGTATAGAGGTGGGTTAACAGGGTATAGAGGTGGGTTAACAGGGTATAGAGGTGGGTTAACAGGGTATAGAGGTGGGTTAACAGGGTATAGAGGTGGGTTAACAGGGTATAGAGGTGGGTTAACAGGGTATAGAGGTGGGTTATCAGGGTATAGAGGTGGGTTATCAGGGTATAGAGGTGGGTTATCAGGGTATAGAGGTGGGTTATCAGGGTATAGAGGTGGGTTATCAGGGTATAGAGGTGGGTTAACAGGGTATAGAGGTGGGTTAACAGGGTATAGAGGTGGGTTAACAGGGTATAGAGGTGGGTTAACAGGGTATAGAGGTGGGTTAACAGGGTATAGAGGTGGGTTAACAGGGTATAGAGGTGGGTTAACAGGGTATAGAGGTGGGTTAACAGGGTATAGAGGTGGGTTAACAGGGTATAGAGGTGGGTTATCAGGGTATAGAGGTGGGTTATCAGGGTATAGAGGTGGGTTATCAGGGTATAGAGGTGAGTTAACAGGGTATAGAGGTGGGTTATCAGGGTATAGAGGTGGGTTATCAGGGTATAGAGGTGGGTTAGCAGGGTATAGTGGTGGATTAACAGGGTATAGAGGTGGGTTATCAGGGTATAGAGGTGGGTTATCAGGGTATAGAGGTGGGTTATCAGGGTATAGAGGTGGGTTAACAGGGTATAGAGGTGAGTTATCAGGGTATAGAGGTGGGTTATCAGGGTATAGAGGTGGGTTAACAGGGTAAGGGGGTTACCGGGCTGATCTCCAGGCCCTCCTGCAGCGCTGCGCGGGCCTTGCTGGCGTTGTGGCCGAGCTTCAGCAGCAGGCGGGCGAGCTTGATGGAGTAGAAGGCGTGCAGCGTCGGCTTCTCCCGTGACTCCTCCACCGCCTCCCTCAACAGGGCCTCCGATTGGTCCAGGTGGCCCGCCCGTCGCTCCAGCCCCGCCCTGCGCAGCCGGATGGCCGCCAGCCCCGGCAGGGTGGTCTCTAGGGCCTCCAGCACCCGCCGCGCCTCCGACAGGTCCCCTGTTTGGGGGGGGGGGGGGGGGTCAGCGGGTTATGAAGGTTCATGTCCGTGTTCTTCTGCACAGTCTAAAGGCGCAGACAAACCAACCAGAGTATTGGTGGTCGGAGAGCCGGGTGACGCAGGTCTGTGAGGTGTGTTCTGTGCGGTCGGCCGATGTCAGTGTTCTAGCCGCCCATTCCACATGTCGAATCGGCCATGACCCAATCGGTGAGTCGGACCAATCCGACCAGAAGTGACGATGGTAAACAAACCGGATAAACAGTGAAGGCGCAGACGATGGCAACACACTCTCTCAACGCATCGTTGGGCAACAATTGGATTTTTCACTAGTGCATTTTTGGATAATGTCTGGCTCTGTGTTTCGGTCTAGAGAGATTTTGCGTCATTGCCGGTTAAACATTTTTTGGGGCCACAATACAGATTAGCGTCGCCTGCTGTTATGCAGACATTACGTCTCGCGCAAGCGCAGAACGTTCACCCAAGTCAGAAGTCGATCAGGTGTGTTCTTGAATTTTTTTTTGCTGTGTCGGGGAGAAGGGAGCAGACTTAGCAGTCCGACTGCGTTTTCTGGCGACGATGGGCAGTCGGATGGGTGTGTAATGTGCTTCAAGCATGAGGCGGAAGGTTATGTGTGCGTGCAAAGTGACATCAGCGTTCGACATCTCTGGAAGAACTACGGGTAAAATTTAGTGAAATCTGAGAGTAAAATGCAACTGTTTCAATCGTGTTGCGTCTGTAAAGGATATTTAAAAAGGAACATAAAATATCTAAGCATTAAAAACAAAGCATTAAAAGGAAGCTTGTGAACCCGTCGTGTTGCCTTGCGCTCCGCCTCACCTTGCCTCTCCTCGAAGGTGGCCCAGTGCATGTGGATGGTGTGTTTGTGGGTGAGGTGGACCAGGCAGGCCCGGCGGTACACGGCCCGTGCCTCCTCCACGCTGTGGGGCTCCAGGTACTGGACGTACTGCGGGGGAAGAGTGAGAAGAGAACTCGTATCACGGCTCCGCCGGACACGCCCACCAGAGCACCATCCGGACGGCACATTCCTTTGTGCCGCCAGCGCCAGCGCTTTGAGGAAGCGAGCGAGCGCCATGCAGATGGGATCAGGGACAGAGGCCGCGTGACAGTGATGAACGCCTTTGAGATCAGGCAGATCATGATAGATTCTAAAAAGGGATTCTACTCTGGGTGTTTATGTCAGTGTTTGTCAACATGTACACCCCCCCCCCCTTACCCGGGTCCAGAACTCCTCGTAGAGTGTGCAGGCGATCAGGCAGCGCTCAAACAGGATGCGGACCCTGTGGTCGTCGGTGGCGACCACCACGGCGCTGGTCTCTGCCGGCGTCTCCTGGGCCGGTGGTGTGACCTCTGACCCCTCCTCCTGGGCCTCCTGGGTGGGCTCTGTGGAGGGAGGGGGGGCCATATTGATGCATTCTTTATTTTTGTTTATTATTTTACGCACAGCAAATATGTGGGTTGGCTTAGTTCAGGAGGTCAAGCGGGTTGGCTGGTAATCGGTAGGTTGCTAGTTCGATCCCTGGCTCCTCCTAGCTGAGTGTCGAGGTGTCCCTGAGCAAGGCACCTCACCCGGACTGCTCCTGACGAGCTGGCTGCCGCCTTGCATGGTTGACTCCGCTGTCGGTGTGTGAATGTGTGCATTAAGCGTTGTAATTCGCTTTTGCTAAAAGTGCTAAATGCCCTTTACTGTTTCCGCTCATGTTTACTCAGAGCGGAGTAAACATGAACAATATGTCGCCCGGTCCCTGACGTTCCACGCATATACACGCATATATACGCATCCCTACGCATATACTCGTTTAAATTCATCACAGTAACCGGCACCCAATAGCTCTGATCATTAGGGTCCTCCTCGCCCATGGTTTCCTCACCTTGGCCGGGGTCCTTGGTGTCTGAGCTGAGCTGGGCCACCTCCCAGTCCAGGTAGGTGTGCCAGGCCCGCAGCTGGACGCGATCCAGGGGCTTGACGTGGAAGTACGGCCGCTTGATCTACACCACAACAGGGGTGAGTGGAGATGGGATCAGATGATGGAGGAGAACGGTTGGACTAAAGGAAAACGTGTAGCGAATGAAAATCTGTTAATGTACGACACATGGATGGAAGAGACTGAAGCTGAATGGCTCGTCAGCAGGTAGGACCCCCATCCGATGAAATTCAACGCAGACCTTTGTATATTTGATTGTCGATGCACTCAGGCAACCAGAGAGGGCTTTTGTTCAATTGTGAGTGAATGTAGTTTTGAATGCCTCCATAGACAGTAGTGCATGCTCTATCTTTAACCATGGCAGCATCACTTCCCCACATAAGGGTTCAGGATTAGGCTGTGTGCAACACTGAGGCAGAATCACACAACCTGTCAGTCTGCACACAGAGAAGGGGAAGCGATGCCCTCACAAGCACTCGACGGACGAATGGTGAGCGAGACGCTTGAAAACGTTCCAGAGATCCTGCGGACAGACGGCGTGGTCACTCACGGCGTCCTCGTAGTGCCACCTCTTGCGGACCTCCCCCTCGTTTTGCTGGTACACAAGTTCCCGGCGAGCCACCACCTGCTCCCGGATCTTTTGCATGAGCTCCTCCTGGAGGGCAAAGAGGCCTTAATGAAAACACTCCCCAACAAACACAATCCCCGACACAGCCGCAGTGTAGCGCCAACACCACTCCGTTCACCAGAAGGGTCCCGTTTATAGTCTCCTCCTCTACCAAAATGTATGGATTAAGTAGGGCTGAATGATTAATCTAATCAAAACAGTGTAATAGAAGGCCATAAAAATACAAATAAAGTAATTGTTTTAACACAATCAGAGTGTCGGAATCGGAAACAGTGGACTACTTGTGGTTCACGTTTACGCGTCACTTACCCTCCGCTCACTTGACATGTGTGTGAGAGCACTAGATGAAAACCCGACCACCATTGTGTCAAGTGTTTAGTGAATAATACAGGCGATAAGGAACTTTAAAAAGAAAAAATGCATCCCAAATAGCAATCGCAATATTATGCAAAAAATATAATATAAAATAATAAAAATCTCAATTCAATCCTTCCCCAAAGAGTTTGGCCCTAGGATTAAGTGAGACCGTGACCGAGGGTCGGGGGCCGGCGTGCCGGGGGCCCTCACCGAATCGTGGTCCTCGGGCGTGGCGGGCTCCTCTTCCCCCGGGGGCCGCTCCTCCTCCACCTCCTGTGCCTGCTCCGCCCGCTCCGCCTTCTGGCTCTGGCGGCAGGCGGCCCGCAGCTCCTCGTACTCCTCCGCAGACAGCACCTCCTGGGGCTCGTGGCTGCTGAGGTGGGCCTTCAGCCTGCCGGGGTGGCGGGGGGTGAAAGGTTGAACTCTGATTCTTGTCGTGCTTTCAACTTCCATTTGGTTCAAAACACGCCAACAAGAGATTTAAAGGCATTCCCAATAGAGGGATATCTATAAAGATTTAGGGTTTCCTAGATTAAGATGAGATTATGTATTTATTTGAGTGGATGTATCAGTAAGGGTAGAGTATGTGCAGAAGTCTCACATGCCGGCTACCCGCAATGTTCACAACTTTTCGGGGATGGGAGTTTGACACCAGCAGGCATACAGACGACTCAATGTTCGTCTGGATGTGAGGATGAATAAAGGGGCGCTCCGGTGTATGCTTTTATGGATGCGTGTACCCGTGCATTCACGTGAATGCATAGTTCAATGCAGGTTGATGGAGTGGGGTAAGTCGTCTGGGTGATTGTTCGACTCCTCCTACTTGTCGTAGTGGCTGCTGTAGAGCTGCGTGGGGACGCGCAGCACGCGGTCCAACACGGCGCCGGCGGCTCGCATGTTGCCCTGCTCCTTCTCCCACTCCACGTACAGGTCCCACAGCCGGTCCGAGTGGAAGTCCACGCCGGCCGCCACAACCGCGCCCTCGAACACGCTGCAGGGTCAGACACAGCTTCAGAATACATCCATGGTAGAGGGTTCCACACCCTCAAAGACACTGCCCGGTTAGAGAGACCGTGAGGAATACATCCATGGTAGAGGGTTTCACAGCCTCAAACACACTGCCCGGTTACAGAGAGACACGGTTACAGAGAGACACATCCATGAGAGAGGGTTAGATGCCCTCGAACTCACTGCAGGGTACAGACACAGCTTGAGGAACGCATCCATGGCGAAGGCTTCAGTACTTTTGCTGCGCCTGTTTTGCTTCATTAGTCACATGATTTATACGGTTCATAAACCGGGAATCCTGTGCTGCTCTCGTGGTAATTATGACTTTGGGATTATTTTTGTATGTATGTAAATACATAACTTTATCAAGACGAACCTTCAGTCAAGGCAGGTGGTTAATGAAATAAAAATCTTAAGGGTTACCGTATTGGTCCGAATATAAGACGGCCTTTTTTCCCCTCGAAATAGGTCTGAAAAAGTTGGGTCGTCTTATATTCGGGGTCTAGTATTCAGAGCGCAGTTTCTCTTCTTCGCCTCTCCCTTTAAATGTCAATACACATTCGCGGCCGCAGGTTGCGCCAGAAATTGGTTCCGGGAAGAAGTAGTCCAGCGTCCTTAACAACCAGACCGTTACCGGTGTTTAAAGACAGGCTGACCATTAGAGACAAGTGGCTCAAAAGTGGGTCAGGTCAATCAACAACAGCGGAGGAGCTATGATGCCAATTTTAAAATAATGGTCGTCAATAAGGCAGAGTCAAGTAACAACTGCCAAGCTGCCAAGAAGTTTGGGGTCACGGAGTGTAACGTAAGAAGATGGCGAGCACCAAAATAACGTCTCAAAGACGTCAACAGTCAACAGCAAATCCTACCGTGGTCCTCAAAGTGGCCGTTTCAGTGAGGTTGACCGGAGAGTTTTTGAATACGTCAGAGAAAACGCGCTTTGGACGGAGCCGGTGGAAGCGGAGCAGCTGGGGAGCGATGACAGCGAGAGCAAACACAGCGGGGCAGAGGACGTGTGTGAGCGATAGAGAGAGATCGGAGGAGAAGTTTGGCGAATTTTAGTTAAGTTTAGTTAAATATGTGGCCTGTATTTTTCTATGTTATTTAAAAATGTTCCCAATGTTGCTTGATTATTGCTTGATATTAATTTTGAATCATACTGTACATATTTTGCCTTGAAAGTGCCGTGGCCTTTACTGGCATTATTATTATTGTCATTAATATAACAAGTGTTTAATTCACTGTTCTTTGTTCTGCAAATCTGGTCTGCAAATCTTTTTTTCTAAATGTTTGTGTTGAAAAACGGGGTCGTCTTATAATCAGGGTCGTCTTATATTCGGACCAATACGGTAATATCCTTTCCCTTAATGTTGCTATAACAGTTATTTGGCAACTGAACAGCGACCGTCGGTGTAAGTGCTGACCGCTAGGTGCTGCAATAAGCTTTAACGGCTTCGATAGGGGCCTTTAGGATACAGGGATTTCGGAGAGGTTAGGGGACAATGTTTTTACAAAAATACATGTTTGTTTAATAGATCTGTTATTTACAGCTGGTCTGCATTCAGACTTAAGTTAAGACTTAAGTAATATCAGGCCACTATAGCCTGCGTTCACTGGATGTTCTGCAGTTTTCTGTTCCGAGTGCTCGTACTGGGCTGAGATAAAAAGCTTTCAAACAGGTCCCATATTATAGCACCAGGTGCGAGTGTGATTAGCCATTACAAGCTGCTTTGAAAATTGGCTTCTTCTGACATTACAAGTGGGCGTGTCCACATAGATGTATGACGGATAGATGCTTTTGCTACGGTCCACTGGGACGGCTGGTAGACAGATCTACCTATGGTACATCTAGGTGGACACGCCAACTTGTGATGTCAGAAGAGGAAGATTTTCTAAACAGCTTGTAATGGATAATCACACTCACCCCTGGTGCTATGATATGGGACTTTTAAGGTTGCTGCACCATCTGAACTCCCTCCAGAAAGAAAACTATCAGAACAGATCTCATTTGATGCCATTGGCTCATTACTCAAGGAGGTCTTATGTGGAAATATTGGACATTGTACCCGAGTATGATTCCTCACTTGAAATCCCAAAACGGTGTGTTTTGTATGAAACATGTCTGTTCAATGTCTGAATTGTCTGTTCAATGCTGCCCTCTTGGCCAGGTCTCTCTTGAAAAATATTTTTGAAACTCAATGAGACTTTTACCTGGCTAAATAAAGAAAAGAAAATTAAAGAAAATAGTGACATGGACAGAGAGGTCGGGGTGAGGGGGGGGCTGAGTACCTGCGGATGCGGTCAGGGGAGTCGGGCAGGTTCATGTCCAGGGTTCCCAGCAGCAGGTTGATGTAATGGATCCACAGGTCCACACTGAGCGGGATGGCCTGGAGGCCCTGCACACACACCTGCAACCCCACACACACACACACACGTATGAACACTGAACTCACACCACGCATTGAAGTAGAACTGCTACCATCTTAACACCAGCACCGAACCACTCCTCTACTTGGAATAACTGCAATCTCGAATCTTCAGCCATACAGTAAAGTGGCAGAGTCCATGCTAAATCTCAGCCATTTTAGGATGAATCCTAATTGAATGGCTTTGACCATGACTCGGATAAACTCATCGGGACATGGTGCAGCCTAAAGCCCTTTTCACACCAAGTTCCCGGGATAACTATTCGGATAACCTTTCAGGCACCACTGGGGATTTTCATGAGTCCCACATGCTGCTACGTTCCTGGAGATTTCCGCCTCAAACCATTCACAGTTGGCATGCAAAGATATACAAAGTAGATGGACAAGGGGACCGTCTAGCAGATGGCGGTAATGCCATCTCACACTTATGGATGCCGGTGTGAGACGTGATCTGTTCATACCACGTCTCACATCAGACTGAAAGTACGCTTCATACGCGCCTCTCATTGCAATGTTACTGCTATCATCTACAACCCAGCCACACCGGCAGCGATACAGCCGTGGGACTAGGTCTTCAGCAGGCATTTAGCAAGTGCAAATATCACAGAATATCAATCCCTGTTCAAACATCAAGTTGGAAATCTTCTGGAACTTTTCAGGGTAAGATTGCATAGTGAAGGGGGCTTTAGTAAGCAACCCCAACTCCTATTAGTCAGGTTATTTGTGTAGGTAGATGGTATGGAAAAACACACACACACACACACACACACACACACACACACACACACACACACACACACACACACACACACACACACACACACACACACACACACACACACACACACACACACACACACACACACACACACACACAAACAAACACACAGAGTTGATCTCCATACTGAATACCGTACCGCCTGGGCCTTGTCGTTGTAGCCGCTGCGTCTCTCCAGGTCGGCGTACTTCTTCCAGTAGCCGTAGCATAGCGGGTAGCGGGCCAGGAAGGCGGCCAGTGCCCGGCGCGACGCCGTCATATGGCTCTGCACACAGCCAGGAGGGAGTTAACAGCGTGGGCATGGGTCTCTAAAACCACCGAGACAATTTGAACAAGTCTGACAGGCTGTGAACAGATCTGGTCAGAGGTTTTTACAATCTAACAATTAAGATGCATGCTTTTTCTTCTTTTGTATACATCCTTATGTATATAGGTATATTTTGTTAGCGGTTGCCGTTTATTGTGTGCTCTTTCATTGTTTCATGTAAAGCTTTGTGCTCGCAAAGCGCATCCTGCCGGGAGGTTTCTATGTGTGTGCCGGCAACTGAAGGGTGTACATACAGTACATTTGTGCACAGTAATGAGCAGGGGAAATATGGAGAGATTGAACATATTACAAGTATAATCTTTAAAACAATTATTTAACAAAAAATATATTATATCAACAATATACCGTAAAATCACATAACACAATAAATACTACAACAATCGAAAAGGTCTGTGCCTCAGACCAATGCATCTTCCCACTCCCTCCCCTCTCCCCATCACAAAGTTTGTAGTAGGACCATAAAGAGGCCATGCCTCTATTGAACAAGTTTTGGGGCTCTAGAGTCAATAATGGCGACACTACTGAAATTGTTGCCAAATAAAAATTCCTTAAAAATAAGTAGAGATATATTTTTCAAAACGTAAGGTTGCAGTAAGACCATAAAGAGCCCATGCCTATATGGAAAACGTTTTGGGGATCTAGTCAATAATGGCAACGCTATTGAAATTGTTCCCAAATAAAAAATCCTCAAAAATAAGAAGAGATATATTTTTCAAAACTAAAAGGTTTCCATAAAGAGGTCATACCTCTATGGAACAAGTTTTGGTCGTTTTCAGTTTTGCACTTTGCAGACGGTCCCTAAGCTCGGGCTGAAAGCCGACAGCTCATAGAAGCCAATGCAATTCACCGTTCGATAAAGAGGGCTTGTTTGGATGAAAACAATGTTGTAGCTGGTTCTCTGGGTTACTACACTCAATTGTGTCGCAACGATGTTTCAATGATGATCTATTGAACCGCAACCTCAGAATCTGCCAATTACTTTCCAACTTTACGGAAGTTCCTCTCCGTTTATATGCTTTACTCACAGCGTGAATTGACCTGGATATGAAGCGTCCGTAGCGCTAAATAACATTTGTTTCTAAAGAGAATACAGAGCTCTCCTCTCCGTTTACATGCTTTAATCACGTGTGTGAATTGACCTGGATATGAAGCGCATATCCAGCGTCCATAGCGCACGGAATGCTATATTATTTTGCGTAGCGCAAAATAATATAACCTTCTTAATTTAAAGAGATAAGCTGAAGCTCTCCTCTCCTCTTCAGCAGCGGCGGATATATTTTGGCAGCTAGGTGCATATAGGGGAAACACTGGTTCCTGTTCAGACAGTCGGGGGACGGTGGATGAGAGCCAAACCCACCTCCTGTTCGCAGTACTGCAGCAGATCGGTCCAAGTAGTGAAGTCGTTGGGCGTGTCGCTGGCGGCCTTCCACAGGCGCTCGAAGTCGGCGGGCAGCTCCCCCTCCTCGTCCTCGGGCATGGAGGGCATGGAGAAGGCCGGAGGGTCAGCGAGACGGACGGACGGGGCTGCGTCGGGGGCCGCGGCTCCGGCCCCGTTTTCCTCCACCATCTCCTCTGGGGCCTCCGACGGGGGAGGGGCCGGGGCCTCGCTGGCCTCCATGGCTGTCAGGGGAAACAAACAGAAGGTTAGGAGAAGGAGCCGGGAACAGATTTACCGCGATTTCATTGACTGGTGGAATGTCACCCAGAATAACACCCAGACTTTCATTCCAATTAAGATTTATCTTATTCATGCAACTTCATCTTTCGATCTTAAAATGTGTACCATGTGGGATACACAGAAAAAAACTAAATTTTACAGTTATCTCAAAATACAGAAACTTAGAAGAAAAGAATATGTGCATACCCAGTATATAATACACGCAAGTAGGATATGCATGGAGAAGTGAACTCTGAAGCTTGATGTCTTATCGGATGGATAATTGTGTTTCAAAGAAACTAACATAAGAACTAAAAAACTTGAACATGTTCCATTTGTTATAATTTATTGCATTTCTGAAGTTAAGCACTTGGGCGTGCCATCTGAATGCATTCTTTGAACTCCCAACGCCACGATATTGACGCACATGCAGATAGTAAACAGACATGTGAGCATTAGAGCGGATTCCACTTTAGTTTGGGGCAGTTCAGTATGTATGAAGTAGCCTAGCCTAGCATGTCTCATACACAAGGATCATAATTGATTCATGGGTGAACCCTTTGATTCACGACCTGCAGGGAAACGGTGAAGAATATCGCAGAGTCAACAAATAACCCATTCATAGTAACGTGATGAACACATTAAAGCCCACCTGAAGGATCTTCCAGCTCCCCGTTGCCACTCAGGTCTTCCAAACCTTCCGCCGCCATGACTGCAAACGTTGTGCTACGTCATCAGAGCGCGACAAAAACAAACAGGTAGGCGGAGGTTCACGTAGACAAGTCCCGCCTCAAGCGCTAGTATTGGACAGGCAGCATGTCAGTCAAACTCGCACGCCAGCCGGAGCTACGTCTTCATGCCTTCATTCATATATGAGCTGTGTTCGAAATCGCTCCCTATTCACTCACTCACTATTCCCTATATAGCGTTCATGATATAGTGCACTATATAGGGAACGAATAAACGAGAATTCGGACACTACGCTGAACATTTCAAAACGTCATTTGCGTCAGTAAATGCGCCGGGTATCTGTGTGACGCAGACAGATGCGCCCACATCATGTAAACAAACGGGCACTCACGAGGTAAGCTGGAGGTTGTATTGATGTTGAATGATACATTTCCTTGATCAAGGTTTTTTTAAATAATTTGTAATGTTACGTTTTCTATGTAAAATCCCAAATAAATTGTTGACATTTCTAAACAAAAGCCGGAGACTCCATAAATGTGTTCGTTTTCGCAGTTGTTCAGCTTCTTCTTCTCCTTTGGAAAAACACGACCGAATTGCATTGTGGTATACGGGAGTAAACGTGTAGGGTACATCCATGGGTACATCGTATGTAGACTTTTAAGTGCACTAATATAGTGCATGAAATTAACCACTGAGAATTCGAGCACCACTACAAAATGGCGAGTGCACAACATCCATGATAGGGAACGATTTCGAACACAGCTCTAGTCTACAGCCGCTCTGCGTTTACTTAGATGAAAATGTAAGTCAACCTCGCCTTCACGCAGGGCGCTCGGCATAGGCGACCTAGGCGATCGCCTAGGGCGGCAAATGTGTTGGGGGCACCCTCTGGTGGCGCCCTTAATTAATAATAAAAATATACGAAACAAGCGAAATGAAACCAAACATTTCCCCAAATGGAACGTAGAAGGGAGGGGGCGCGGTATTAATAATAATAATAATAATAAATGAAATTTATATAGCGCTTAATATGGTACTCTAAGACGCTTTACTTATTGCCCTATCAAAACTGTAAAACAGACTAGGAATAAAAGAAAAACAGAGGTTAAAGGTTGGGTACGGAATTTGCTTTTTTGGCCATTTTTGCAAAATTACTTGAAATCCTTATCATAACCCGCTTACAGCCACTGAGTTAGAAGTACTGACATGAAAATTAAACAAGTCAATCATCTGTGGAACGGGCAGGGCTCGAAAAACTCCAGCCAATCATTTGGATTGCCACCTCGTTGCATTGGACAGTAAGTACGTCAATCAAACGGTCGTACTGCACTCCCCCTCCCCCGCGCCCCGCGCGTGACCCCTTCGTGCAGTACTCGTGACCCAGAGCTCGTGACCCAGAGCAAGCTCCTGTTTGTTGTTATCCTGCGGTAGCTACTGGAACTAGTTAATCCACATTTGGACCTAGCAGTAGAAGACAATTTCCATGGCAGACAAGACGCCACCATCCCCACCACCACCACCACCAGCAAAGAGAAGGAAAACTATTTTTCAGAGAGTAATTGATAATAAAAACGCTGAAAGAGAAAAACTGAAATCAAGAATAATCCTAGGCGCTGCTTTCGAACGTTGGCGGCAACTGAAGGACGAGAAGGGTCTAAAAACCGATGCTTGTGTGGCGGTTGACATAGTTTCAAAGTTGATACCGTTTATACTCGGTAATACCGGTGTTGAGACGAGTGTATTACTCGTTGTGAAAATGTCCACACCGCAGCAACCCTAGTGAAAACCAGGACTTCCAACACAATTATATGAAACAAACATACATTTTCTAAAAATAGTAATGATTTATGTGACCGTTTAATGTTTATAACATCTGGTGCAACCATAGCCGCGAGAACGTATTCTCAGCAGGGGGTGCTGGAAAAAAAAAACTCAGCCTGCACTAGACTCGCAACTCGTTACATTGATAAAAAAGATATATAGCAGCGCAGCTCAATTACACCAGTGCATGCGCGCACAGTTGAAAATCGATCGTTGTGTTCACTTTCTTCACACCATGGTTCACATCCAGCTGCTCACAGAACAAGTTTAGCGCACCACCGCTACCCTCACACTTTTTCATATAACCTTTTTTCAGCACTAGGTCATATGAGCATTAAATAAATGCTGCGTCTCAAAATGCCTTGGACAGCAGCGAGGATGACTCGCTTTGCCACGGGCCGAAACAGTTCGGAGCGACCACAGCGGGGCAGAGGAGTGTCAGGAATAGTCTTTGGTGTACACATCAGTACGGCCTATTTGCACTACTGTTTAGTGGCAATGCAGTGTTTTATTCTATGCCTTTTTATTTTCGTATATTATTTCAATGAATACAATTTATTTATTCATAAAAACAAGATCTGGTCTTCAAATCTTTTTTCCAAATATAGGTCGTCTTACAATGGGGTTTGTGTTTATATTCGGACCAATACGGTACAGCGGGCGCTCACATGACGTTAAGCATTTCCTGGTGCATAATGTGACGCTTCAGAACCTAAAATCCCGTTTCTCCCCGTTGACACGACAACACATAACCGGCGTTTTCAGAAATCTCCACTTTGGCCGGAGTTTTTAGAAATGATCGTTTTCTGTGATAAGACAGGGCCTCGGACAGGGGGTGTTGCAGCACCCCCAGCACCCCTACTTCCCGCGGTACTGGGTGCAACTTACAGCTGAATGTAGTGCCATGTTGTTAAACGAAAACCTACGCTAGCCTGGCTCGCTCTCGCGCATCTCTGTTCGCGCTCGTGCATGATTGCGCGTCCAGGTACTTGGAATGGGTGGAGTCAGAGTCAGCGTTGAAGGAGAGGGGGTAGGACCAGAGCTATAGAGTGGCGAAGTCACGCCCCTTCCGGTAGGGCTCATGGGACCTATGAGATCGAAAAATATGAATGGGTGTCAATGGAGAGAAAATAATTATTTTCTGGTCCCAGTCTTTATATGCCCTGGATTACACATATGTTGTTTGTGGATTTAAATGATAATTTTTCGTGAAGAAGTTTGATAATTTTAGGTTTTATGTGAGGCCGCTTTGTGAACTACAGCTCTTCGCTGCTCTAGACGCATATGATATACGTCACCACACCCGCCCTTGGAACTCGGCACAGAGATGGCGATCTCTCTGCCCCACTTCACCGCTTTTTCCAAGGGGAGGATAAAAGCATCGAAAGAGGTGAAAACCATTATAAATCGGGGCACGTGCAGAGTTTCAGTTATGCCGATGGGAAGATTGTCGGTCTTCTCCACGCCAGTCGCAGGGAGCGTGACGTCACATACGAGCCGTGTAGTCTTTCTCGTTGTGTTTTCTCTACAGCCTTTATCTGAACAATTGCACAATAAACGGTCGAACTCTTTGCATGAAAAATTATCCTTTAAATCCACAAACAACATATGTGTAATCCAGGGCATATAAAGACCGGGACCAGAAAATAATTATTTTCTCTCCATTGACACCCATTCATATTTTTCGATCTCATAGGTCCCATGAGCCCTACCGGAAGGGGCGTGACTTCGCCACTCTATAGAGAGAGAGAGTTGCGACACGCTATGATCTCGCCGACAGGGTGGTCACGTGGTTGTCACGTGGTTCATGTAAGCCTCAATAGTTCCAAACACGCCGCGCTTTCAATGTTATTCTATGGGACGACAGTAGAGATTTCAATATTAAATGGTAAATATGAATGAAAAAATCACATACAAGTATTTGTCTGACTGTTATTGCATTATTGCATATTTGTAAATGTCAGTTTTACATTTAGAGCGGTAGGGGGGCAACTGAAAGCTATCTATAAGTACTATTACTTAGATACGTTTTTAAGTTTGAGGGAAAGCTTCACGCTTGGATGAATGAAATTGTATTTTTTTTTATTAAACAATTAGTGTGACAAGAACAAGTGATTGCGATTGTGTGAACAGATTCAACAATGGACACAGCAGGGAACACTATATACTTAGGGCAACCCATTAACATATAACGTTGCAAATATACTATACTTTATGCCATTACAATACTTAGAATAGCCCTGAGCAAATTCAAAATGGTTTTAGGAGGGAGGATCCTCGTTTTGTCATGAACTCTGACCTCTAACCTATTCAAAACTTATTGACAGTCAGCAACAGTCAAAAACGATGTAACGTAATGTTCAGATCACTTGCTAGCATTTCAAAGGGCATAATAATTCTAAGTGTAGAGAATTATGACTTTCCAATGATATTTGAAGTGCAATGGAAACTGATCTTACAAGCCTACCTACAGGTACACTTTGAAAATGACCAATTCAAAGCCACAAAAGTAGATAGGATGTTGAAGTTGAGGCCCGATGCAGGCCCAACAGTTTTCATCCATCGCCCTAAACCGAAGAGGAGGAAACCCCCTTCTGTGAGGGTGCCTCCGGAACCAAGTGCAACGGACCACACATATTGCGCCAAATTAAACTTCGGTATGATCCATGCAGCTAACAATATTCCCCATTTTATGTAATTCAAGGATAGACTACACTCCTAATGAGATTACATAATTCATATTTGTACATTCAGTTTAAAAAACCAGAAGGCAGGGATTCTCTGAGGATTTGCACACAATGTAGATAATCGACACATTTCTACCCAATTAACAATTGCCTGTAGATCCATTTATAAATTGTATTGGTTTCTGATTGTGGCAGATGATTTAATTCACATTACAGAAATGTTTTGCTTTAATTCATTTTCTTACATTGGAGATGACAGTAGTTGCAAATGCAAAGGCAAAATACATATAACAGCAACATTACCTTGTAATTGTTACAGAGATTGAGGGAGAAATTTAGGTGGATTTCAAGAGCGTTGAAAAGGACATCACAGGAGACAGAGAGAGCAATCAAGAGGCCACATTGCCAGGGGCAGGTGATTCAGGGGCAGGTGATCCAGGGGCGGGTGATCCAGTGGCGGGTGATCCAGGGATTTGTGTGCCGAGGGCCAGTCAGCCAGGGGTCAACAGTGAAGGAATAACTTTTGCCAGGGCCAGCTGCTCCAGGGACCAGACTGCCAGGGACTGATGGGGCGACTGTGGAGGACCTAATAAGGCAACTAGAAAAGGAACAATTAATGAGAAGGAGAGCAGAGAGGGCTATTGCAAAACAAAAAAGAATCAATTTGGCACTAAGAAAGAGAATCAATTCGGCACTAAGAAAGAGAAACAATTCAGTCAACAAGAAGTTAAAACGAAAAAGCCATACAGGTTAAATTGACCGCCCATCATAATCAGCATTGTTGAATCGGCGGCATCTGTAGGGCTTCATGTGCTGAACATCACCCTTTCCAGGATATAATTAAACAAACACTGTTATTTCTACTAGCTATCGCATCATAAAACCCGTCCTTAAATCAACCTAAATTATCCTAGTAATCCAACATAAATAACTAACTAAATAAAAGTTAGATTCACTAGTACTGAACTTTGTAATTGTTGGTGTAGATACCATCACATGGTGCAGTCGAGCTAACAAACTAGCAGGCAATCGGTCGTCTACCAAGATAAAAATATATATAATTACGCTGTGCATATACAAATAAATATCAATATATGCATCATAAAGGTCCTGATACAATATAGACAGTTGACAATTCAAAAGAGGTAGCTATTTAATCAATTTACCCCTGGAGATACCTTCACAGATGGTGAAATCGAGCTAACAAACTAGCAAGCAATCGGTCGTCTACCAAGATAAATATATATATAATTACGCTGTGCATTTACAAATAAAGATCAGTATATGCATCATAAAGGGCCTCTGATACAATATAGACGGTTGACAATTCAAAAGAGGTAGCTATTTAATCAATTTATCTCAGAAGTTACTCGGCGGCCAGCAATGGAAATGAACGGTCTCCTACACCGTAAAATGGTTGTTTGGAACTATTCGAGGCTCCATACCCCGGAAGTAGGCGCTACAACGGAGTCCAATGGAAGTGTCGCAACTCTCTCTCTCTATAGCTCTGGGTAGGACCATTTGAGTTGTGTATTTTCAAAATCTGCTGGCGTTTCGCAAATCGCATACCCAACCTTTAAACATGAAGAATAAGGTGGGAGTTAGGTGGGGAAGGCTAGTGTGAAAAGGTATGTTTTGAGGGCAGATTTGAAAGAAGAGAGGGTTGGAGAGACTTTGATGTGGGAGGGGAGTGTATTCCAAAGGGTGGGGGCAGCAACTGAGAAGGCCCGATCACCCCAAGTCCGTCGCTCAGTCCGGGGAACTTGTAGCAGGTTGGCAGAGATGGACCTGAGGAATCGGGAGGGGGCGTGGTGATGGAGGAGGTCGGCAAGGTAGGGGGGGGCTAGGCTGTTGAGGGCCTTGTAGGTGATGAGTAAGATTTTGTAGTTGATTCTGTGTTTAATTGGAAGCCAATGGAGTTCACGGAGGACAGGTGTGATGTGTTCTCTGGAGCGGGTACCAGTGAGGAGGCGTGCAGCTGAGTTCTGGACATATTGAAGTTTTTTGAGGACTTTGTTGGTGGTGCCGTAGAGAAGACCATTGCAGTAGTCAAGCCTGGATGAAATTAAAGCGTGGATGAGTGTCGCAGCAGCGGTAGTTGACAGGTTGGGGCGGAGGCGGGCGATGTTTCGGAGGTGGAAAAAGGCAGTTTTTGTAATATGGTTAACATGGGGGAGGAAGGAGAGAGTGGGGTCCAGGATAACTCCAAGGTTACAGATTTTGGTGGAGGGGGTTATGGTGGAGCCGTCAATGTTAAGGGTGAAGTTCAGAGTGGAGTGAGTGAGGGTGTCAGGACCAATGATGAGGATTTCAGATTTGTTGGAGTTGAGTTTGAGAAAGCTGTTTTGCATCCAGGTCTTGATGTCAGTCAAACAGTTGGAGAGGGTTGAGAGGGTGGAAGGACTGATGGTTTTGGAGGGGAGGTAAAGCTGTGTGTCATCGGCGAGTCCATGTCTACAAGCTTCCATCGTCCGATAGCGCCCCCTAGCGATCGCCGATAGTCGATACTATCGGGGGGGTCCTCTTTATAATAATTTTATAATATTAATTATTTATAATAATTTATCACTTTGAAAAAAATCGCGTTTTTATTTTTCGATTTTTTTCTTAAAAACAAATACGATGGTCTTCCCCTTGGACCAGCGTGAGCCGTGAGCCTCCGCTGATTTAAGTTTCGATGCGTCGCTCGTAGCTGTGTTCGAAATCGTTCCCTATCACGGATATAGTGCACTATATAGGGTGCTCGCTATTTTGCAGTGGTGTATAAAATACTCAAAAGCCATACTTAAGTAAAAGTACAGATACCTTACTGGAAAATGACTTAAGTAAAAGTAAAAGTCACCTTTTAGAATAGTACTTAAGTAAAAGTATTAAAGTATCTGATCTTTACTGTACTTAAGTATCAAAAGTACTTTTCTGATATTAAATGTACTTAAGTACTGAAAGTAAAAGTACAAGTAACTGCTGTTAATAAAAAAGCAAAGGGTCAGAATTTTGAGAATAATGGAGTTTATTTCAACTAACACAAACACAATAGGCAAAACTCCACAAGGCCATAAACACTTCCGGTCCAACCTACCTCCAGGACCTCCTCACCGCTCATTTTAAATCAAGGACACTCAAACCTCCTTGCAGTGTTAAAGTGTGCTATACAAATTAAATTAATTATTTATCATTATTAAAACAGCACCGAAAGTAAAAACCATTTAAGTCATTACTTAAAACTAAAACATTTCCTGTTCATCTTCAAAAGAAGTTGATTCTCAAAATTTTGAGAATTCAGTCTCGCTCTTCTTGGGCTGAAGACTAGGCCTGCGATGCTAAATAGCCTTTCACAGGCTGCTGACAGTCGTAGGAGTTTTGATCGACGTAGCAACAGTAACTAAGCAAGGGGGCTTTGCGAACGTGCGCTGGGACAGCTGATTCGCCAAACAGGCTCGCAGTCTGTGTTCTACCACAGTCCCCGACGTTATTCTCATATCTCTCATGATTCATTTTTTTTTTTCTAAAGATGAGTTGATTTTGTAACGAGTAACGAAGGTTTCAAGGGAAATGTAGCGGAGTAAAAGTATCCGTTTTCTTCGCAAAATGTAGCGAAGTAAAAGTAAAAGTACAGAGAAATATAAGTAGTAAAGTAAAGTACAAATATCCAAAAAAACTACTTAAGTACAGTAACGAAGTATTTCTACTTCGCTACTATACAACACTGCTATTTTGTAGTGTTGTTCGAATTCTCACTGGTTAATTTCATGCCCTATATAGTGCACTTAAAATACCCAAAATGTGAGTGTACTATGATGTTCCCTATGTGTTACTCCCATATACCACAATGCAATGCAGTCGTGTTTTTCCGGAGGAGAAGAAGAAGCTCAATAACCGCAAGCGGCGAAAACGAGTAGGGTCCGACTGCGTCCTGCAAGACGGGGGCGTGTATTTTGAGGAGGCGTGTCTTGTAAGGAGGGCGTGTATTTAGTCGGCCCTGATTGGTCTGATTCACGACGGCGTCTGGCGTCACACATAGCCTCGTGCAGAGCCATAATCTTAACTTTTTAACTCCACTGTTACAGTAAATTGACTCCCTCCCGTAGCCTACAAACACCAGGCAATATCTGGACTTACAGAAGTTAACTGAAATATTGAAACCCCATTTTGTGTACCTATGGTGTGGCAGGCTGTGTAGCTGTATGGCAAAGATAACTACGTTTTGTAGGTTTTGACAAAAACGGAACAGCTTCGTAACAGAAGAGTTAACGATGTTGTTGCTCAACAAGACAACTGCTGGAGCTCCAATAAAGTTGCTTACAAATAAACTCCAACATCAGAGTAAGGAAGGACGGGGGAAACTTCAGTGGAAATCCCATTGTCATTGTGACACCGTACATACGTATTACGTCATCACGCTGAGATTGGTCAGTCGTTGTATAGGCGTGTATTTCACACGAGGGGCGTGTATTTCACACGAGGGGCGTGTCTTGCAGGAGGACGCAGGACGCAGTCGGACCCTATAGAGTGGCGAAGTCACGCCCCTTCCGGTAGGGCTCATGGGACCTATGAGATCGAAAAATATGAATGGGTGTCAATGGAGAGAAAATAATTATTTTCTGGTCCCGGTCTTTATATGCCCTGGGTTACACATATGTTGTTTGTGGATTTAAAGGATAATTTTTCATGCAAAGATTTCGACCGTTTATTGTGCAATTGTTCAGATAAAGGCTGTAGAGAAAACACAACGAGAAAGACTACACGGCTCGTATGTGACGTCACGCTCCCTGCGACTGGCGTGGAGAAGACCGACAATCTTCCCATCGGCATAACTGAAACTCTGCACGTGCCCCGACTTATAATGGTTTTCACCTCTTTCGATGCTTTTATCCTCCCCTTGGAAAAAGCGGTGAAGTGGGGCAGAGAGATCGCCATCTCTGTGCCGAGTTCCAAGGGCGGGTGTGGTGACGTATATCATATGCGTTGAGAGCAGCGAAGAGCTGTAGTTCACAAAGCGGCCTCACATAAAACCTAAAATTATCAAACTTCTTCACGAACATTTTTAGTTTTCTTTGCATGAAAAATTATCATTTAAATCCACAAACAACATATGTGTAATCCAGGGCATATAAAGACTGGGACCAGAAAATAATTATTTTCTCTCCATTGACACCCATTCATTTTTTTCGATCTCATAGGTCCCATGAGCCCTACCGAAAGGGGCGTGACTTCGCCACTCTATTGGCGAAAACGACTACATTTAATGATGGAGTCTCCGGCTTTCGTTTAGAAATATCAACAATTTATTTGGGATTTAACAAGAAAATGAAACATTCAAAATTAATAAGAAAAACCTTGTTCAAGGAAATGTAACATTCAACATCAATACAACCTCCAGCTTTCCTCTAGAGTGCCCGGTTTGTTTACACAATCTGGGCGCATCTGTCTGCGTCACACAAATACCCGGCGCATTTACTGACGCAAATGACGTTTAGAAATGTTCAGCGTAGTGTCCGAATTCTCGTTTGTACGTTCCCTATGTAGTGCACTATATCATGAACACTATAGAGTGGCGAAGTCACGCCCCTTCCGGTAGGGCTCATGGGACCTATGAGATCGAAAAATATGAATGGCTTTTCAGTTATGCCGATGGGAAGATTGTCGGTCTTCTCCACGCCAGTCGCAGGGAGCGTGACGTCACATACGAGCCGTGTAGTCTTTCTCGTTGTGTTTTCTCTACAGCCTTTATCTGAACAATTGCACAATAAACGGTTGAACTCTTTGCATGAAAAATTATCCTTTAAATCCACAAACAACATATGTGTAATCCAGGGCATATAAAGACCGGGACCAGAAAATAATTATTTTCTCTCCATTGACACCCATTCATATTTTTCGATCTCATAGGTCCCATGAGCCCTACCGGAAGGGGCGTGACTTCGCCACTCTATAGAATAGTGAGTGAGTGAATAGGGAACGATTTCGAACACAGCTCATGTACCACAGCTGTGACCCGGAAATGGTGTGATGTCATTTCGCCGTTCGAGCAGACCGGTAGGTTTCGAGCCCCTCCCCTCTCCTCTCGCAGCAGTGAGTGAATACGGCAGGTCAGCGCTATATAGTATGTTTTCCACCGGTGCCAGTTAATTTCAATTACAATTTGCGGGGCTTTTTAAGTTGAAAAAATAGCTACCACTGCGCTTTTATTATTATTAAATTATTATTTTTTTTTTTAAATTAATTATTTAAATATAATTATCGCCTTTTTATCGGCTACTTGAGACGATCGACAATGGAATCCATCTATCGTCGATAGTCGATAGAATCTACTATCGGCCCATCCCTAGTCCATGGTGACGGAGGATCTGACCAAGAGAAAGCATGTACAGAATGAAGAGGAGTGGACCAAGCACAGAACCCTGGGGGACACCGTGGATGAGAGGAGTAGGGGCTGATTGACAGTTGTTGATGGCGATGAATTGATGTCTGTCGGAGAGATAGGATCCGAGCCAGGAGAGGGCGGTGCCAGTGATGCCAAGGGTGGATTTGAGACGGGAGAGGAGAATGGAGTGATTGATCGTGTCAAAGGCAGCACTGAGGTCAAGGAGGATGAGGATATTTAGGGAGCCAGTGTCAGAGGATAGCAGAAGGTCATTGGTCACTTTGAGGAGGGCAGTTTCTGTACTGTGTTTGGAGCGGAAACCGGATTGGAAGAGTTCAAAGAGGTCGTTGGTGTCCAGGTAGGTGATGAGTTGTTTGGCAACAACACGTTCCAGGATTTTAGATAGAAAAGGTAGATTGGAGATGGGGCGGTAGTTGTTAGGGGAATCAGGATCCAGGCCGGGTTTCTTTAGTACGGGGGTGACTGATGCAAGCTTTAGGGAGGAGGGGACATGGCCGGAGGATAGAGAGGAGTTTACAGTGTTAGTGATGAGGGTGGAGAGAATGGGGAGACAGGCCTTTCATGGTTGAGATAATGGAGGAAAGATCAGAGGAGGTGATGGTAGCAAATGTGGAGAAGGATTGACCGGTGGTTAGGGGGGGATCCGGTTTGGGACGTAGGGCGGGGTCGATGGTCAACTGGCTGTGGATTGTGCTGATTTTATCATTGATGAAGGATAGGAAGTTATTGCATTTTTCAACTGAGAAGGAGTGAGAGATGGTATCCAATGGCTTGAGGAGTGTGTTAATGGTGTTGAAGAGGGTCCTTGGATTGCTGCTGCCAGACTGGATGATTCCTGAGTAGTAGGAGGAGCGGGCTGAGTTCAGGGTGTCGTTGTATAGGTGGAGGTGTTGTTTGTACATTTCCTGGTGGAGGGTAAGACCTGTTTTGTGGGCAAGCCGTTCCAGTTGGCGGGATTAATTGTTAGGGCGCACTGAAACCCTCACGTTGTACGCAATTAGGCCTACTATAATTCCATTATGAAGAAATTATTTATAGATTGAATAATTACTTGCATAACTATATTTCCATTATGTAGAAATTATTTATATATTGAATAATTATTCTAATGTGCTTGGCTTAGACCTAGGCTATTTGAATTGTGGTAAGGGGATCAGATCAGCCCGTACAGCATTGCAAAACTGGATAATATGTCGGATCAGTCAAACTAGTAGCCTACACCATTGATATGTATAGAACATGCCTACACAGTCCAACTTCTGCATCATGGGTACCAGGGTAGAAAAAATTAGCATTTTTTTATTAACGTACGGTGGTCGGAGTTCAGTCATGTAGCACATTCACAGAACAAAACATATTTTAGAAGAAAAAATTTGTCTATAAAATACTGACTACCAATGGCATTAGTGTGTTCCACCTAGGGACATATCGGCTTCCACACAGTGAGCCAAGCCGTGAGGAGCAGCTGGCCTCCTCCCCGTCCTCTTATAGGGGTGGTCCTCCCTGGAAGCCTTTGAGGGACGTCCTGTTGGCAAGGACCTCCCAGACGCGCCTTCCTCCTCCCAACTGCTGTCGTCTGGAGAAACCCCTTCAGCCTTTGGTATCCAGTGGTCTTGGCCATTGGGCAATTCCCAAATATTGAAAAGGCTGATCGTAGTGCACTGTCCGTGGTCATTTTGTCATAGGACGCGATGAATGATGTCAGAGGGTCTATGAAGTCGGGGTCACCTCTCAGCTTGAGTGTGAGTGACTTGAAAACACGTGCCAGCTCGTCCTCAAGTACAGATGTGCCTTGGGGTTGAAGTAGAATATTACGTTCATTAGTAGGAAATGACATATTGGGACATTTATTCAATCCGGTTTGTGCAAACAAAGCATAACCATTTCTCATGGACAATGGTTCATGTTTCTCATGCAATAACATATGTCATGTTTATAGTGTAATCCAAGAATAGTAAAGACCTGCATAGTGCGCCGAATTTAAAAGTTTTCTCTTCGCACTCCTTCGAATGCTTTCCCCTTGACGCCATTGCCTGAAACACCAAATATTTGTAAGGATATTACAAAGATTTTAGCAAGTTAGTTATCAATATGTCATTTTATGGGGACATACAGTTGATAATGGCCTTCAAATAAATCTAAACTTTCTAATGAGTCTCATCAGCTAAACAAACAATGATCTAACCTGGAGGGCCCTGGCTCACGTAGATTTTCAGGAGTTTCAGCAGGGGAGCTGGGTGGTGTCTCTGACTGAGGCAAAGCACTGGCCTTGTTTCTGGCTCTGGCTTGACTTTTTGCCACTCTCCATTTCTTTCTTTTTGCCCTCTTTTCTCTCTCACTGAGCTCACTGATACCTTTCTTCTTTCCAGTCTCTCTGTCTTTTTTCCATTTGTCCCTTTCTTTCTCAAGGTACTTTCTTTTTCTGTCTGGGTCAGCATCACGACGTTCCCGATATCTCCTTGCCATCTCAGCTCCTTTCGATCTCATTCCTTGAAAAAGGCGATTCAAAATATTCCCTTACACACATTGGCAGTCCCGGTAAACTAGGCTTGCCTTATCAAACTAGGCTTGCTGATACAGATATCGCCAATTTTTTTTCTCCATATTTCCATTCTTACTATGTTTAGCATGTACTGCTATAAAATGTGTGTAATAGCTGTTGTAATATGTGTAACATTATCAGCATGTGGCCTAAACAATAAGTGGATGTCCTTCCTGTCATGAACCATGTCCACCCTGTCATGGAAGGCTTGCTGACAGGGTGGACAATGACAGGGTGGACATTTTTGGCTAATGTTAGTATTTAATGAGCACATGGTGGACCTTCACTTAGCAACATGCAACAGTTAGCAAGCTGACTGTGTACTGTTTTACAAATATATTTCAAAGTTCTGATAGGTTTTTCTATCAATTGATATTTCACGATGACAGAGTGGACATGTTAAGCTTGACAACTACACACATAATATGATGAAAATTACGAAACATAAGTGTAAATACTAACTCTGCAACTAGCCACTGCTTCAGCCTCCATTGAAGAAAGACAAAATGCTTGTACTGATGTCATTGAAAACATCAGTGGGTTTCTTAAAGGGGCAGTTACCCCATAATGACAGGGTGGACAATTCTCAGGGACACATGCAAAATGTTCAATATGATTATGAAAATAGAATATACATGATCAAAATGACTTGTTTTATCAAATAACTTATTGTGGACAATAAAACCATGTAATATTTTTTTTGATTTAGTATCATTTAACCACTTATTACACACATTGTAGTTAGCAGAGCAGTGTGTGGGACATGCCAAAATCATGTACATCCAATGAAAAGAATATGTATAAAATGAAGGAAACACATTTTAAGAGACTTATCATTGTACTGATATGTGTGCGAATGTTTGGCCACTTATAATAAGACCTCAGACTTTCATTAATCTGCTACATTTTCATGATGACCAAAGGCACTTCATAGTGATATTGACTCATGTGTCATCTGGAGGAAAGTCCTCACAGAACTCAGTTTGGGCATCCCCTCCACCTGAAGGAGGGTTTAATGTCTAGTTTAGTTGACGTAGATTTGCTTTTGGTTTGATGCCTCCGTTACCTAACAAGAGACAGACTGACCAAAAATAGATACAAACACAAATACACAAACGGAAAAACATGACAATGATGACTGCTCCGAAAACTCACATGAGATTCCTGGCAACCGGCCACTTTCAAAGAGTTTCTTCAGTTTTTCCTTCGGTCTCTTTTGAGACATCTCTCTTAGCCGAGACTGCCGCAAAGGGCACACAGTGGTTGTGGCTGTTTTTCACAACAACATGGAAGTAGTACCCCTCCTTGATGTGGGGGTCTTCAGACCTAAAGTGGAGAGGATATAATGTTAAGTGCACAGATAACCTGTCTGCCACCTCCCTTGATGCACATCCATCATGTACAGCCCCAACTCCAGACCCTTCTGCAACATTAGAGTGGCCATATGGTTATCAATGGAAGGCTGCTGTTTCCAGTGCGAAATCAATTCTGATGCTGACAACTGTACTTGTGAATGTGCCCATAAAATCAGGACACAGAGATACTAACCTTGACTTCCGCCCTTTACTATACGTCTGTCTTTTCAGAATCAGGTACATAAATGCGGGGCAGGAGGTGTTTTTGCTAGTCTTGGCAGTACTGGTGCGGGTGTTGTGGTGGCACCTCAAGTCAACCTGTAGATAATGGAAAGGTTCAACGCTGGAAAGAATAAGTCCCACACACACTGGCATCTTCACATGGTCTAAGGTCCAAGTATTTGAAGGTGAAGGGGACACCCTGCAGGAGTCTTTACTATGGTGACCTCTGCTTTTCTCCGATGCACCCGTGAGACCACATATGTGCAAAAGCCATTATTTTTGTAAACACTGTACACTATCGTAACGGACACACATACACCAGATAGACGCTTACACCAAAAGACACAAACGCATGACACCTGAACATGAGATAACTGGTCTGGATATCTGTGTTATTAAGGCCCAATCCCATTTCTACCCCTTACCCCTTCCCCTTCCCCCTCCCCCTTGTTTTGAAGGGGTAATGGGAAGGCGTAAGGGGTAGAAATGGGATTGGGCCTAAAACAAACTGTAGGATGTCTCTGTAGCCTGTGTTTGCACTAACCCTGTACTTGTTAGAGCCATCACCAGCATCTGGATAGGTCTTTGACTTTCGCCACGTTAAGCCTGAGGACGCCTGGAAATCCTCCTGCCACTTCTGCACCTCCTCCTCCCGGGTCAACCTTAACTTCAGGTTAGTCCTGAAATTGTTTTGGTCCCCCTGTGACTCAAAGGAGCACACGTGATAGCTGTAGTCCTCTGGCAAAAGGTTCTGTCAAAATATATATTACAGTGTTAAATCACACTAGCCGAGCAATTAAAAAAGTACTTGCCTGATAAATACATAGTCTACTACTACTTGATACAGTCTAAGTCCTACAAATACATTTACAACTAAAATGTCTGAAACAAATTCTACAAACTAGACTAGAGCATCCAGTTCAAAGTCCACACAAATGCTGCATCGGTTCTTAATGGGTAATGTCTGCATATTCTGAAATATCTGACCTTCAGCACTGGATAATTGGACAGGTTGTCCTGGACAATTGCGTGATCACACATCTGCTATGTCCTCTGTGTCACAGCTGTCCTCTGTGGAAAGAAAATGCATCACAATAATACATGTACAAGGTTGCAGGTAAAGGAAAGAGAGGTCCCACACACTGTCCACACTGGTAAACGCAATCATTCATTGAATATCAAAGAAACAACGGTTTGCCAACTTGATCAAGGAACATTGTTCCTTGTTTCTATGATATTCAATAAGGTATTGCACTTACCAGTCTCCCTTAACCTTTATCATATCTACCTTTAAAGGTTTATTATATTATATTATATATATATTATATATAAATCATACTCTCACTTTATTCTTATACAGGCTTATTCTTAGGCTATATGATGTGAGAGGAGCAGGAGTGTAGGGACTTAGGAATTAGTGAGGTGGCTTAGGAATTGCCAGTCATTTGAGGGTAAGGGGTTGCTCCTGTCTTCATAGTTACTAACCATTTATGGTGTTGTGAAGATCACCTCAGCTAGGGGTCTGTCTGACAAACCTTGCCGTCCGAATCTATTGTGGTTTGGGGGGGGGGGGGTGGGAACTGTCATTGACATTTCAATTCATTCATTCTGTGTAAGCTGACCATGCTTCTAACCGTTTCTGGTGCCGTGAAGATCACCTCAGTGTCTATCTGACACACCTTGCAGTTTGTATCAACTGTAGAGTGGGGGGAAAACACTTTAATATTATATATATATATATATATATATATATATATATGTTGACGGTCAAATTGGAATTTAGGCAGATGTTAGCTTAAGACAATAAGTCTCACACACTTGACCTTTTCACGTGTGTGTGTGTGTGTGTGTGTGTGTGTGTGTGTGTGTGTGTGTGTGTGTGTGTCTTTATACAAAACGGCAAATGTTAGACAAGAACGGATGGGCTGAGCCTGGTTTTCAGATTTTAGGCGTTTATTCCATTTAGCAGACAGGAATAGCTCCATATTCCTAGCCTACACATTTAAGATATCTAGGCTAGTTCCACGGTTGTAAGGAGAGGGGCTGTCAATAATACTTCGTAAATACATGAGCTGAACAGGCCTTAAGCAGCTCCAAGACAAACATCTTAAGTCTGTCGACATAAAGAATCAGAGAAATGCGTTGGACTAACGTTATACTCTACAATTTAAGTTACCTTCACCGCGATCGGTCGATCGCACCCTTCTTTAATGGATCGCGCCGACGGTGCAGTCATGTGACCGATTTTGGCCTTTTCAGATTGGATCAGGGATTTAACCAACGTGATTGGATAATCTCCGTCTATGCCCTCATTAATATTCATGATTTTCCCGGATTCCGCATACGAAAAACACTTTCGCTTCGGGTACCGGAAGACACTTTTAACTTAATGTCATCGAAACGGTCAGGAGCTGGATTTACAGATCTATTATAATTATATATATTAATTAAAAGGGATACTTAAGCAGGTAACCAAAAAATGTCACCATCCTCACATTTTAAATTCTAGAATTCAGAGGGATGTCTATTCAGAGGAAGAGAATTTGATTGCTCGAATTTTGCATTCATACCCTCCCATACTCCAATTCAACATAAGTCCCGGTGTGCATTGGTTGATAAGTTCCCGCCCTACAGCACACACATGAATCTCTTGAGAATTCCATCTTTGGTCACCTGAACTCAAACGTTTCAACATGTCCAGAACTCCAATGGGGCCCAGCCAACTGAGACGCATGTGATGGAGATCTTTGTCTTAGTCTTGCTTCGTGAACCCGTTGCAAACATGATTTGTCTGGTGCTTTTCTGCCTATTTCCGATAACAAAACACTCTGATGATTTAATTCACTTTATTCATCAAAAATAAATTCTCTTCATTGGTGAAAAATGTATTAGGTTTCTTATCCTTATTAAAATTGTATCTCTCGGGTGTAGCTTAATCTTTCACTAGAATTTACTTTATAATCTAAAATAAACACAAGTGATGAAAACAACTCGAAGCGATGTTATATAAATGTAATGAAAGATCATATTGTGCCGGTAAAATCGAATCAAATATCAGCCTAGAGCGCAGAGTGGAATGTGGTGTAGAAGTGTAGCTGAAATGACCCCTGAAAACACAAATCAAATTACACATTGATTTTAATGAAATAGAAAAATCAGAACTATCTACGTCTAGGGCTTAAACACCATTACGGGTAAACTGCATTTTATTTCCCACTCATCTTCAAGTGCATTTAAAAAATATCCAGTAAACAAAAGTCTGACAAAAAGGAGAACAAATACACCAACAGGATATCTTTCACATCAGTGGTTCACAATCCCTGTTGCTATATTGCATTTGGTTAAAAACGAATGCTGAACATTACTAATTTTTCAGTAGTAGCGGTTATTCTAAAAAGTGTTGCGTCATGATAATTGCAGCGTCCACACACTTTGCTGAAACTAACTCTGGGAACAAGTTGAAGGGAATACTTTTCCCCTAAATCATTTGTTCTTACATTTGTAAGAAACAATGGAAATTGCTGAAAAAAAGAAAGAATTGTACATGACTTCACTACTGAAGTTAAGATTATCACTGAGCCAAAGGCAACTTGCATTATTCGTGGTTCAATTAACACAATTGGGATTTCTGTATACAAAAAGAAAAGAAAAAAAAAATCAGTGGATGGAATGGATTTGAAGAAATATAAAAAGGGGAGAAGTACAAACATGTCCATGTAGTTCAACAGCTCCTTGGGAATGTGTGCCTTCATAAGATATCCTATCTGAGAGCATCTCGCCCACTACCAAACACATCACCTCATGATCAAAAGTTAAATATAAATTGAAATACATGAAAAAAACATCCCGATCTAAATGGCAACCTTTTAGTACACAACTATTAGTTTTAATGGACAGGAGAGGAACATGGTGGTGACACTTTCTCCTGTGGCTCCGTCACACTAGCATGTGGTCTAATTGGATATGTGGGCACTGCACATGTATGCGTGTACATGGGCACATATTAATGAACGGCACACGTGAAACAGATTAATTCATCGTCTGCGAGTATGTCTGTGTGTATGCGTCTGTGTGTTTTTCTGCGCGTGTGTGTGCGTGCGAGTGTGTGTCTGGGTGCGCGTGTGTGTGCGCATTTGCGTGTCTGTCTGTGTGTGTCTGCGTGCGTGTGTGTGCGTGTGCACGTGCGCATTTGCGTGTCTGTGAGTCTGTGTGTGTGTGCCTGTTTGTATTAAGTGCCTATCATCCTTCAGTCTATCCAGCGACCTCCGCTCGCCCATCTCAGTCACCATGGTTACTTCAGCACCACGCTCCAGTCCTCTCCGACGTTCATGCCGGGCTTCCGGATCGTCAGCACCGACATGGACGCGTCAAACTCAAACTCCAGCTGGCTGTCCTGGCCGCCTGCGGAGTGTGGGAGAGGGAGGGCCGGTCAACCCGGGATCACACTCGGACAGACCCACACGTCACCCAACATCAACAGCTTCTACAGAAGTACACATGCAGGGACAAAGCCCTTCCATGCACAGGAGTTGTGCTGTGGCTGACATCAGAATGCAATGATGCAACGTAACACTAGAGGGCGTGCTTCATCATCTGTATTGTAGCAACGTACATTAATGCAAGGGCCTCATTTACGCAAAGCACCCGCCAGTGTTATAAAATATATATATATATATATATATATATATATATATATATATATATAGGTCAGTGTCATACAGTCATACAGGGAGGTAATAATGATAACGCATGTTATTTGTATCCAAAGGAAAATGATCCAGTCATGTCCAATGCCCCTTATGCAAACCGTAGTTCACTACGCCGGCCAGTAGAGGGAACCCAAGTAACAACCGAGCAACCGAGAGGCTGTCGCCCCGTTGTAGAGTCAGCCATTTGGAGCTGACACTTTCTAGAGATCCTGGGACCAATCTTTCCCAATCTGAAGAAATACCTCAAATCTGAACATCTGGCTCAATCTTAACGAAGATATTTGCAGAAAATATTTAGCTTCTTCTACAAATTTGATATGCCCTTCTAAGCTAGTAGCACAGCGTTTAGCCAATGGCAGTCCCTTGACTAATGCCAGAGTAATATCATACTGAGGACTAATTTCTCAGGTGTGCCTTCACACTCCTTTGATCACGTTCTAGTGGAGCAAACAGCTGCTCGGTGGTCACTCCCCGCGGTAGAAGGTACCCCACTCCCATCACTCACCGGCCGTCTTCAGGGTGACCTTGCTGGGCTTACTGGCCCCCAGTATGAGGATCCTCTCAATCCAGGACATGGTAGACAGATGTGCAGCCGGGGCCAAGTTACTGTGGGGGGGGGGGGGGGGGATCAGAGAGATGGATTTAAACGACTGACACGACATTTTAGGCAAGTGGGTTCATTCCCCAGCGCTGTCCCTGAACAAAGTGAGGGTCATGTCCCACCTGGAGGACAGGATGTTGTTGGAGAAGGACAGCTTCCTGTGGATGAACTCTCCCTTGGTGTCAAAGTTGAAGGTGTGTCCGTCGTCCAGGTACAGCTCGCCTTCCGCCTTGCGCTGCGGCGGAAAAACGAGAGCAAGGCGTAAGGCGTCAGGCCTCAGACGGGGACCGCGGCAACCATAGCCGCAGGGGTGGAAGGGAGAGATAAAGGACATAGTTACCCGCTGGCTGAGGGCCACGAAGAGGGTGTAGGGGTCGTGCTCCATGCAAGCGGAGGACCGGCGAACACGCAGCTTCCTGGGGATGATGGAGCCGCCACGCTGGAACACCGGGATCTACGGAGAGCGGGAGAGACCTCGTTCAACCAGATGGACCGCATGCTTAGGAGCTCAGCGGCTGAAACCATGTCAAAAAGGTACAGGATGAAAATGTCTACCTTAACTACAGGGACACATTGAGCGGCAATACTGGGAGGGGAATTCTTCGCAATTAATAGTGATATTAATTTGTTACATTTAGCAGACGATTTTATCCAAAGCGACTTGTAACCCTTCATACAAACATTCACACACCGACGGCAGAGTCATCTGCACAGGGCGACTCCACTGCCGGTGTGTGGATGTGGGTATGAAGGGGCAGTCAGGGTGAGGCGTCTTGCTCAGGGACAGTCTTGCTTGACACTGGCAGGAGCCAGGATTGAACTAGAAACCTCCCGGATACCAGTCAACCTGCTGTACCTCCGGAGCTAAGCTGATGATATCAATAGTCCTCCCTTTGAAACAAATCGGGGGGGGGGCCTTACGGAGCTCATGGTGACGGGGATGTAGAGGTCCTGGGCGCCGTTGTGCTTCTGGAAGGTGTGGACGTCAAACCAGACCTGAAACACACGGACCGTTGGGAACACAGTTCAATAGGTCCTCGCACCAACGGCATGCAGTGTAGCAGACCAACATGAGCAAGATGAACGCGTCGTGGAGATTAGTCACATTTCATCCATTGTCTTCACTGCACCACAATGCGTTTCGTTGTTTGTAAAGCCATTACACCAGACCCGTAACCCACCACCCACCACCACCACCACCCACTACACCTATTGGGTTGAATATTTAGAATTCCCAGTCGGTAGAATGCTCAATTTATCCCCACCCACTCCCAACCACCCGCATTACATTTCCAGTAACGGGATAATACAAACATTTAGCAGGATACACAAGTATGCATCAGTTGCAAGAAAAATGAAAGCATTGGATGTAAAATAGAAACAGCCCAATGGAGTCGTCTCACCTCTCCTTTGCCGGGCAGGTAGGCGGTGACGCCCCTGGCCCCCTCCTCGGTGACGGGATGAACCAGCAGGTCCCGCCCTGAAACACAGCAAAGAGAGTTACTAGTTTAACCCAGTGTCAGAGCAGGCGCAGTGAGAGCCATCTGACAAGAGTTGTGCCTCCCTTAGTCAACAGGGTCAGAGCAGGTAACTGTACTGAAGCCACCATCTGACACACTCAGGACTCCTTTAACCAATGTATCATGGCAGGTTGTGGCCCATCACCATTTTATCCACGCCCAGGACAATAAGGGTATGCCTGGTTATTTTCTGTGACAGAGCATTAGCTATGGTTACTGAATGAGTTTCTATTCTGGCAAACGTCAAGGGAACGACACTAAGGTCACTAGCAGCCACACAGAAACAAAATGGATTTCTGTATAAACATTAAAAAGATAAACACATTTTGAATCAAATTTTATAAATGTGAAAGAGATGGTACAAACACACTAATAAGCTCAAAGAGGTGACGAATGTGAGGTTTGCGGCGTTGTGTGCGAGTGCGGCCGACTCACCGAGCAGGAACTGGTCGTCCATGGCGAAGGTTGCGGCGTCCTGAGGGTACTCCACCCACAGCGGTCTGCCACGGGTGCCAAGGTAGACAGTGTTACAAGGCAAGGGAACTTTGTTCATGCAACACTTTTCATACACGAGGCCGACTCAAAGTGCAGGACCAAGTGTTATCACGGTGACCAGTGTGGAATGTTTGGAACGCCATTTGGGTCAATCTTAAATATATAATGAAACCACTAAACTTCTAAATGAGGCAATAAATATATAAAGGAATATATTGAAACATACACAAGAACATTATTCGTTTCAAATGCCACATTATATTTAATTATTGCCACTTCTATTTCATAAGGCCACATGTGGCCATTATGACATTCAGCAAAAACGCTTTTTAAAACAAACACGTGTTTATTCAAAGAGTGGGCGTGGTGAGCCGTCTCGGTAACCATCTGGTGAACTGAAGCTCTGCAGTAACGGACTGACCAGAGGGTGGCTCTTAAAGCCACTGATGTCCACACAGCAGTCCTACGTTAGATATAGCTTTGGTTTCAGTGTTATTAAAATAACATTTGTTTCAACGAACAGAACCGCACTAGAAAGGAAAAGGAAGAAGGTCATTCTGCAGCAGGGACGAGGAACGGTAGGGTCTGACAGTTCCCTTTATTCTCTTTATACAGCGTTCCTGGTAAACCCAGTCTAATCCCTCAGTTTACAAGTGGGTGGCGTTCAATTGGTGAATTTAAAACACCTTTGGTACACAGTTGTAATCTTGCATTGACGTTTCAACAGAACCACCTTCTCAAACAATTGATCCCGAGTACTTTAGAAACAAACAAAAAAAAATGGAGTCACCGTGGATTCAAAGTGACATATTACCATTTTCCGCTTTTTACAAAAACATTTTTTTTTGCATTTTTTTGCTTTATGATAGGGTGAGATAGACAGGGAGGTATGAGAGATAGAGGGGAGGACATGCAGCAAAGGCCACAGGGGGCAGGAATCGAACCCGGGTCCTTAATGGTACACCCTCTACCCGAGGAGGTCCCTCCTCACTCACCTCATGACGGGGTGGCCGGTGCGGTGGGCGTGGTAGAAGAGCTGGTACCAGTAGGGCAGCAGGGCGTAGCGCTGGCGCACCGCCTCGCGGATCAGCGCCGTGTTGTCGGGGCCAAAGAGCCAGGGCTCGCGGCGGGGCGTGTCCAGGTGGGCGTGGGCCCGGAAGAAGGGCTGGTAGGCCCCCGTCTGGTACCAGCGCACCAGCAGCTCGCTGTTGGGGGTCTTGAAGAAGCCCCCCACGTCGGCTAGGAGCATGGACACAGAGGGAGGGGGGGGGGTTAGTCCAAGAGGAGCCCGGAGGGGTCACACAGGTTTCCTTAGCACTCCGTTGTGTACGAGCTCTAGACTTGATGGTGGCTGGGAATAGGCCACTGCACACCTCTGTAGATATTCCATTAAAAATCTGCCGTTTCCAGCAAGAATAGTCATTTACCACATCAAAATGAGGAGTCAATTTTGTATCTTATTCTTCATTGAAAAAAACTGTGCTTTTCTCAAAAAATAAGGACATTTCTAAGTGACCCCAAACTTTGGAACGGTAGTGTCAGTAAAGTCCTTGTCTGATTTTCAGAGGGTTTGGTCATAACGGTAAAAGCCCAATTTATCCTGGTGCCTATTTCCCTGACAACCGTTAAAGTCGCCACATTCTGCTTAAACTCTAGCACTATCAACCAAAAGTTGTTTTTTTGTTTTGTTTTGTATGTTTTTTTATCGGTTAACCTCTCCTCAATTTAAACTGGTACACTCATAACATTCAGACTCAATCAACAGATGTGAAGCACATAGAGATAAATAAAGTTAGGTTCCATGGTCGCTGCTCACCTCCACAGAGGGAGATGCCCACCAGGCTGAGGCTCAGGCACATAGGGATGGAGATCTTCAGGTGGTCCCACTCTGCCGCGTTGTCCCCGGTCCACACAGCGCCTGGACAAGGACACCACACACATACACACACACCATGAGTCCACACTGCGGTGAGCTGCATAAGCCGGGACAGCAGTCTTTGACACATAGTGATCAAGAACCACAACCAAACGCCAGATACATGAATCCATACCTCTCCCTTCGGCTAACACTATTCAGAGACAGCCTGAAGTATTGTGGAATACCTATGAAATTTCCCTGACCGATGAGAACATTTCGTGGCAGACCTCATCTCATTTCGCTTGCCCGCTGACAGGACATTTCAACGGGAAGATTGATCTTAAAGATCGATGGTGGAGAAGATTCCCCTAATGAGTACCGGAGGGCAGGAGGCTCCAGGGGGGGCTCACCGTAGCGCTGGGACCCAGCGAAGAAGGCCCTGGTCAGGACGAAGGGCCGCTCCACGCCCCCGGACCGCTGGATGAGGCCCTCGGCCGTGGCCGCTTGCTACAGGGACAGGACGGGACGGGACGGGGGGGAGACAGGAAAGGTCAAACCCTAACCCTGAACGTCGTTGACTACACATGTACACTACCGTTCAAAAGGGGTTTGGGGTCACTTAGAAATGTCCTTATTAAAGGAAAAGCAATGTATTTATCAAAGGAGATAACATTACATTTAACAGAAATACAGAGTAGACATTGTTAATGTGGTAAATGACTATTCTAGCTGGAACGGCAGCGTTCTAATGGAATCTACATACAGGTGTACAAAGGCCCTCTGTACACACTCGTGCAATGATGTTAGCACAGCTGAAAATTGTTGAATAAAACTGTGAGCTTTAATGGAAATTGTCTGGGTGACCCCAAACTTTTGAGTGGGGCTGAATGAGAACACCCACCACATAGAAGCCGTAGAGGTTGTGCAGGTCGCGGTGCTCCCAGGGCCCGTGCACTGCGTCCTTGTGCATGGTGACCTCGGGCCCGTTGAAGACCGACGGCTCGTTCATGTCGTTCCAGGTGTACAGGTTCTCCATGGAGCCCTGTCGGGGTCGGAGTCATTAGGTCAACACATTCCCTTTGAAAGCCGCTGCCATGGATTCTATTTCTACATGCACTTAGTTTCTTTACCAGCCGTTCACTGTTAGTGGGATACAGTGAACGGCTGTATCCCATTTCATGCTTTTTTTAGGGTTAATAATTGCATTTGGGGCGTCTACTAGAATAGGCTTATATGCCTGTATGTTCATTTCTGCAAAACCAATTTCAGCGTCTTTCAAAAACGTAAATTGTCAAACGCATTCAAACTCCTCCTACCCGGGCAAGCCACTAACTATTGGGGAACAATCCCATTTCGGTCTCAGCGACAATATGAAACAGCAAGAGATTCATTTCGGACAATGTCATTATGTATCCTGCTTTCATATTTAACCAAAATACATAAAGATAATATAAAATGTATTTCAAGATGTCAAATCTCATTTCTACCAGACAGTTCGATTGCAAGCTTTCTGTAATGGTTGTCGGTTTGCCTGACGAGCCCTAGTAGGCAGAGGGTCACTAGTCGGTGAGACGTCTGCTCCTACCTCGTACTGATCGTAGGCAAACATGCTGGCCCACCACGCCCTCATCTCCGGCTTGGTGAAGTCTGGGTAGCCGGCATTACCTGGAGAGAGAGAGACGTCACCAGGGACCCATTAGGATTGAAGTCAGGGCGGCCAGGGGGCGAGAGACAGAGAGGGAACACAGACAGCTAGATCAGTCTATTAATAAAACACGGCAGATGCAATAACAACAAACTCAACTGAGTAGGGGACACAGGAGGGAGAGTGTTGCTAATTTAAGAGGCTGTTGTTTGGGCCCGGCATACTTATTGTACGTCCTGGCACTTAATGTACGCACTTATTGTTTGTCGCACTTGGTTGTGCAGCGTCTTATCGTAGCTATCTCTGTTGTATACAGGGAATGGGTTAACCTAGTGATTGTTAGTGCTTTGCACTTGGTTCTATGAACATCCTTACTGAACCGATATATTGTTTCACCTACTTCTGACAAATGTACTTATTGTAAATGGCTTTGGATGAAAGCGTCTGCCTAATGCTGTAAATGTCAATGCCATCAGTGGGCCGTGGGGTCTCTTACCGGGCCAGCACCAGCCCTCGTAGTCGCCTCCGTCTTTGTTTTTGATGTAGAAGCCTTGGGAGCGGATCTCCGTATGGATCTTGTACTCGCTGTCTATCTTGATGTGAGGGTCCACGATGGCCACCATCTGAAACCACAGGGAGCAGGGGACCCATGAAGGACCGGGAGAGATAGACTGGAGCAAATCAACCCTTTTCATTGGTTTAGGACTTCAGATGGTCAGCCCCATCGTTGGTGTCGGCGGCCATCGTCAGTCACGGATCCATAACATAGGGACTACAATAATAACTTTACTGATTGACAGGTCTGTTTAAGTCTTCTGCTCAGATGCTGGTGAACACATCTCAAACATTCTTGAAGTGAATGGTGACTCAACCGGTTGTAAAAAGGCCATGCAGGAATGGTTTAAAAGCACACGTTCAACATGTTCAGTTGCCCTTCAGGGTTAGTTGATTGATCAGCCATTACAAGCAGATAGAAAAATCCATTAGATAGAAAATTAATGGTGTAATTCATTTTAGTGGGACTGTCCACCTGGATGTATGATGGACAGATGAGCAACGTTTGCTACAGTCCACTGGGTAGGCTGGGAGACGGATCTAGCCAGCACACATCTAGGTGGACACGGCCACTTGTGATGTCACCAAAACATAGGAAAAGCCTGATTTCTAAAAAGGCTTGTGATGGCTTATCCCACTCACAGCTGGTGGCCCGCCACCCCCCCTTTACTGCACGCCTCCCTTCACTGCCCGGCTACGGCGCCCAGGCTGCGGGCGTACCTTGCGCTTCTTCTCCAGCAGGCCCTGCAGCATGTCCTTGGGCGTGGCGAACTTGTGCGGGTCCCAGGTGAAGTAGCGCTTGCCGTCGGTGTGCTCGATGTCCAGCCAGATGAAGTCGTAGGGGATGTCGTGCTGGTCGAAGCCGGCGTCCACCGCCTGCACGTCCTCCTGGTCGTTGTAGTTCCAGCGGCACTGGTGGTACGCCAGGCCGGCCAGAGGCGGGAAGGCCTGGGTGCCTGAGAGGGGTCCGAGGGAGACGGCCGGCTCAGACGGGGACCCATCTCTCATGCAGCATCCGAAAGGCAAACATCATACGCCTCATCATATGGGGGGGGGGGGGGGGGGGGGGTCTGACCTGTGAGGGAGGCGTACTGGGAGAAGACGTCGTAGGGCGTCGGGCCCAGCATGATGAACACGTCGATGATGCCGCTCTCTGAGATCCAGCGCACATCGGTCTGGGGCGTCTCGTTGGAGCCCTGCACGTAGTCCAGCATCTTCCCGAAGACCGTCTGCAGGGAGAGGGCCACACACAGGGAGAAGAGTGAGACCGAGAGGAGGAAGAGTGAGACCGAGAGGAGGAAGAGTGAGACAGAGGAGCACACGAGGAGGAAGTGAAAGAGGAGATATGAGGCACAAGGAGTGATTGATAACAAATATAGAAACAAAGACACGGAACTCCACGGTCATCCATATCATTGCAAGACGGCGCCACGCAAGGTGGCAGTCTTGCGAGTAAAGGGCTCACAGTCGTAATTTCTTAGTGCTTTGTAACATGTACCAGTGCTATCATACAGCATGATGGACAAACGCACTTAGACATCAGAATGAGAGCAGAAACTTTTTATCAACTTTTTATCAAGAAAAACAACTTACGATTGTCCTTTGTGGTGTCTCACTGTACTTTGTTACTCTATCTTCTTATAAAAAAAATTGTCTTCCTAAACAATTACCTTTTCTTTTTTTTCATTATTAATTATAAAAAAATGGCATTGCCGACTAGGACTGCATTGCCTGTTATGTTATGGAGTGCATTTGACCACTAAAATAACTTAATCCATATTAGCCCTGGACACGCTGTTAGAGGGTGGACTGCAGGTGCTCGACAGGGAACGGTCCAGAAGCCACGGTACCTTGCCAGCGGTGTTGGAGCTGATATCCACCCAGGTCTCGGCAGCATTCAGCCAGAAGATGCCAGTGGTCCTCTGGGCGTTGTGGGCCAGCATGACGGGCACGGCCCCGTACAGGGCCATGGGGTTGAACAGCTCGTACTGGAACACATCCAGGTTGTACAGCCGATAGGGGTCCCCTCCACTGAACAGACAGACAGACAGACAGACAGACAGACAGACAGACAGACAGACAGACACACGATTAGCAACTCTATTTTTCCTTTATTTAACTTGTCTTCCATTCATTATTGGATTTTTGTCTTGGTTACGCATCTCTTTGTTAATCGTTAACTTCCCATCCGTTCCATATATTGACAGATCACTCACTCTGTGGTTTTGAGTTTAAGAGTCTCGGCGTGTTCTGGGATGCCGTACACGTGCTCAACTCCTGGCAGTGAGAAGTCCAGACTAACGGCAGAGGGACCTGCAGGGGGACCGACCACCAACGTTAGCAAAAAGAGACTCAATGTACTGGCCACTGGCGATAGAGAGGTCAACACAGAGAGAACACATCTCCACAGCGGACATTTAGCCAGGATTAATTAAAGCTGCTCTTGCATCTTCATGCGACTGATCTGGTTGATTACAATCTTGTACTAGCAAGGAATGTCTTTGCCTTTTGGCAAGGCAAGTAGTAGTATTTGTAAAAATCATTAGACACAACAATATAATAATCAAACGCAGGTGCTTTGAGGCCTGACAGCACCAGGCGGCGCCTGCTGGCGATGAGGTGGCGGTCTTACCGTTGGGTTTGGTGTCCGTGTGGGACTTGAACGTCTCCTCCCACATCCCCTCCTCATCCTTCTCCTCCTCCACCTTGTCGTCGGCCTTGGGCTGGGAGGGCAAGATGACAAACAATGAGAACACCGCGAATATAAATGTTTTATTTATATATATATATATATTTTTTTTTTATTTTTTTTTTATTTATTATTATTCATTAAATGTTTTATAGAAATTGTAGAATTGTCAAATTTAAAGGTTTTATATATATATATATTTTTTTTTTATTATTATTCATTAAATGTTTTATAGAAATGAAACAGCTGGTCAAAGTTCTCCGTTACAAAAGTGTTTTTTGAAGATAAATGCTAAATAAATGTTTTCATAATCGTGATTTCAAAATTGACCAAAATAATCGTGATTATAATTTTCAGCCCTAGTCCACGCTATCCAAATCTGCTCCATCATTAGAACAGCCGTGACCGTAGCACACCTGCTCAGCCTGGTCCGCCGGATCCATGCCCTGGGGCTTCTCTGCCTCGGAGTCTGACTGACTTCTGCACCGCGACACCACAGGAACGGAAGGGAAGGAGGAGAGCAGGGCGAAACATGAGACGAACCGAGAGAGAGGGACAGAGAGAGAGCGACAAAAGGTGTCAAAGTGGGAGCAACACATTTCAAAAGAGGGGGGGGGGGGGGGGATGGGGGTGGTAACACAATATGAGGGAACTAGGAGAGTGGGACTTGAACAGGCAAAGGAAGGCAATATGCAGAGGTCATGGACGCCATCGGGTGTCTGCGGGGACTGGGAGGGGCTAGAGTGCAGCTGGGTGCTAAGCAGGGCACACCCTTCAGAAGAGGTAGATGAGCAAATCCCTGCCTTGTGGCTACTTGTTGCCCGGCATCCTGGGACAGAGGCCTTTATGGAAGCCTCCCTCCATAAATGAGACTCCTACGTATGCAGGAGTATGTGCCTCCAAGGTAAGAGTGGAACAGAAATGGGCCACGGGAATGCAAATGATGGCTGGCCACTTAATTTATTTGGTATTTTATATTCTCGAATGGGGTAACCATGGGTGTCCACATGTGACTGAGCATGTGCAAATACCGGAAGACAAGTCATAACCACAAAGAAAGATGCTGCTTGATTGGTTTCTGGAGAGTGCTGGTCTTAAAGTTGAACATTAACCTATCGACCATATGCTGTCCATTCAAAGGTCACAGAGCTCTTGTTTTGGGCTCAGGGGGAAGGGGACTGAGGGGGGTTTGCCTATTCGATCAGGAAGCTTGGCAAGTCATGCAGTTAGTGTTAAACCAGCTTGAAGATTCTGTGTTTTTGATTCATTTGTTATACAATACAGAATAATAAAAGTATGAGTAAAAACATATTTTTTCAATTAGACCCCAGCAGGCTAGGTGTGCAATTTCTTTAAGGAAAAAATCCATACTGGGTTCAATAATTTCCAAATTGTAGGTAGTAAGAACCGAATTTGAATCATTAATCAAAATACATTTGATATTTTTATAGATCAAAATGGAGCTATAAATATACATTTTTTCAGCGACATTAATCATCTATCATTGCTTTTAGGTTAAATACAACTAAGGCCAGCATTGGCACAAGATACAGAATACACACTTACAAAAGCTTTAAGGGTCTTTACCTAGAGAATACCCACTTGATACTATCCCACACGCTAGCCACTGTGCTAGTTACTTTATAGGAGAAACTGGGACGATAAGGGAGAAGAGGACAGAACAACCAGTCAGAGACAGTATGAACCATTTCAAGGGCAAAACAAAAGCATCTAGGTGAGAACAATCATGCACCAATCCGAGGGTACGGAGAATACAACGAGCCACAGGGGGCGGCTCGGAGAATGGCGCGTGTGGAATAGAACGGAGTGCGTTGCTCACGTGTCCTTGCGCGTCCTCAGGTGCTCGAAGGCCAGTAGGCCGCGGGAGTTCAGGGACATCAGCAGCTCGTGGCCCTCCATGATGTCCAGGCGGAAGGGCCGGGCACTGAGGATGACCCGCTGGGCCTCGCCCCCCAGGGAAAGGACCACGCCGTTCTCGTCCTGGGACAGGAGAGACAGGCTGGGAGAGGAGGGGGTGGGACGGGGGCAGGAGAGAGGGATTCATCCAACATCCTTCGGACAGCTGGACTGTTGGATACTAGAAGCCGGAACATGCAATTCTAGAACAGGCAGCAGGTGTGTTTATCTCAGGTTTCCCACTTGGCCAGGGTGGTCGGTTGTATTGTGACCCGCATGCATCGTCCTGACCAGGCAGCGCCTCGGACCACTGCCAGTCAAAAGAAACCCTGCATGCCTGGCTGTCCAGCTGACTTAAAACAAGGAACATCATTTGCTCCCATGCTAATCCAACCACCAATGTGTGTTCGTATTGGAAGGCATCCCTGTTGGGAAGCCTCCCACCCAACTCCCCATAGCTGGTTTACATGAGTGGGTCTCCAAGTGTGGGGGGGGGGGCGTACTTACGGCTCAGTGAGGGGCTGCTGGACCAGGACATCAGGGACCTCGTAGCGGGGCTTCAGGGGTTTGAGCTCATTAATCTTCACCCTGGTCATGTTCCCCTGGAGACGGTAGAGCTCCAACAGCAGGCGCACCTGGCAGAGAACAAGGTGATGAATACAGAGAACGCCCCTCGAACGGCATCCTTCACCATTACATTAACAGCGAGTCACAAAGTGGTTCTTTCCTGTACCTTGTTGTTGTCATTGATGAGCTGCAAGGTGAGCTTGGTGTGAGTCAGCTCCATGGTGTCCAAAAGAGCCCGGTAGGGAGATTGGCCTGGCTGCAGTGCCCTCTGACGCCTGAGTGGACACACGCACATAAAAACAAAACACACTTAATAATAGCAATTAATCTGTTGGTACTCCGCAAACGCATCATGCAAAAAGTGTAATGAACGATGCAGATTGACCCACTTGCAAAAGGCACTCTGGTCGCAGGTCTTGAAGTTTCCCCGGTCCACAGCCAAGGTGCCACTGAGGCACAGCGCCAGCCACAGCATCACAACCGGCGCCATCCTAGTCGGGGAGAACATCACATTTGCATGAAACCCATCCTGGATCACTTACAGTAAAGTAGGCCTTAAAAAAAAGAAAAAAAAAAGCACTGAACCCTGACGCCACGGTTAAAACGCTCAGAGGCGCGCGGCGGAGGGAAAACGTCACGAACGGTTTCGCCATTTCCTCTGCATGACGATTCGCGGAATCGGATTAGAAAAGTAATTGAATAATAATATGCATGATGTAGATTGAAGCGTTACATTTTTTTCCACGATGCTGAGACGAAAGAGCGATATAATCCAGAAAGCATACTCGATATGCGGAGCAGACAGTGATGGGATTAGCGAGGAGGAGGTAGCACTGCGCTAACGTGGAGCGTTACTACCGCACAACTTCCTTCCAAAGGTGAACACCTTTTCGATGAATGATACTATCGCATTAAGAGGTTCTGCCCAGGCCCTGGTGGTGGATGCTCTGGAGGGATTAGGGCAGGTTGCGGGTTTGACCCCCGGGCTCGACTAACGGCAGTGGCTGTCAGACCGCTCCGACTAACCCATTCAACGTTCCCCACTTCTCCGGCTTTTCCTTCCCGGTTACGATTCCGACCCGTCCCGATAATCGCCCCTTCTCGTCGACTAAATGTCGGACGGGGTTCGTGTTTTCAAGGTCGCTGTCGGTTTAGTAAACGAACGAATAACGGCCAGGTTAGACGGTTAAGCGCTTTGTCTTACCTTTGAACGAAGGGGGCCATCTTGGTAACGCTCCTTGTAGCTCCGCCCACTTCCTCCCTGGCGCAAAGACTGTTGGGAAATAAAGATATGCAGCGATATGAATAATCTATAGTCAAATCAAAGTCGATCCACGATCTGAATTTGTATTTTAGATGCCACAGAAGAACTGTTAATGGATGTTACCTCATCAATGACGGAAATGCTTTAAAATAATGTAATGTTGCCCGCTGTGCCAAAAATGAATATCTTGCCTCTGCGGGTGTTCATCCTCTAAGGCTTGGACACGTCAGCTGAAGCTCAGTGCGTCTCCTCCGGGTCTGATTGTATGTGTGTAGTTTTCTTTGTGTAGGTGCTTCATACACATGTTTTTTTCAAGAAAGTTAGAAAGAGATATTAATAAATCGCCAATCATTTTTGAAGGGCGAATGACACAGTTAAAGACCAAATCAAATTTATTTTTCCTAAAATTGTTGAGTTAACAGTAGGCGCTTCACAAAGAAAATGCTGGTTCAACACTCTTGACAATCTTAATACTAAATCCATGTCATTAAGGAAATTACGCTGTATAAATGACAACACAAACGTTTTCACAGCCGAGGTAACATGTTAAGGCTGTTTGGTGTGGAATAGGAAACCATCAGGAACATATTTTGCATTCATTATAAAATACAAATGTGTCATTTACTCTGCCAATTTTTTTATTTGACTCCTTGGTAAAAGAAAAACCTAAAAAGTATACAAACTACACAAACATGGGAAGAGCAACCGTTGAATGGAACCTAGATACAGTGATAACTTCACAACCCCCCACCCCCCCATACAAATCCAGAACAGAGTTAAATATCTTCCTCTTGAGAGGTCTCTGACTCAGATTCAAGTCCCTCGCCGGCGCTCAGAGCTGGAAGCGCCAGCACAGGTGTCCGAGCCGGTCGATGTTCTTGTGCAGGACGCTGTGGATGGGCGCCACGTAGCGGGCCACGTCTCCGTCCCGAGAGAAGTCCCTGCAGAACAGGCCCCTCTCCGGGCTGAACACAAACTTCTGGGGCATGGGTCCGTTGCCGCGCACGTACTCCCACAGCGCCAGCAGCAGCAGCCGCACCTCGAAGGGCGTGAGGTGGGGGAAGGCCTCGTGCACGTTGCCCAGCACGGGGGGCAGCAGCTGGCCCTCGCCCATGCAGGACACCAGCAGGCAGGAGGCCTGCAGGTGCCAGGGCGAGTCCGTGGCCAAGGCCTCGCGTGACGCCTCCCAGTGGGCCAGCAGCGTGGCCAGCAGCCCCCGGAGCACGGCCGACAGGTAGCAGAGGGCGGGGCGCCCCGCCGCCACCACCTGCAGCAGGGGGAACAGCACGGGGTGCGCCTCGAAGCAGCGGCGGATGTGGATGTCGCGCTCCACCGTGGTGCGCGCGTGCTCCTCGGGCGGCCAGGACAGCTCGCCGTTGGCCACGTCGGGGCAGATGTTCTCCACCAGGGTCATCGCCACCACCTTGGCCGCCTCCGCGTTGATGGGCGGCGGGGGGTCGTCGGGGTCGGGGGTCGGCTGGCGCTGGGAGCCGTTGGCACCGCCGTTGAGAGGCGAGGAGCTGCAGCACTGGACGGTGACGGCCAGCAGCGTCTGGGTGTTCTGGGGGGGGGGCGACCGTCAGTACATCACATTAAGGTCGACACGCAACATCGCTTCAGAGAAGGGGCGGGACAGAATATCGATACGGCGAGATATCGTCGTCCTTTTTCGCGCGATACGAGAATCGATACACTGGCGCCATATATATATTTTTTTGCATTTTTATGCTTTATCCCTGAAGAGTTATAAGAGAAATATCGCCCCAAATATCAATATTTTAATTCATAAAAGAAGGCGCTCTGAACAGATTTCCCTGCTCCTTGAGGTGGTGCTCAACACAAGAAAAGACCTAGCTAGAGACAAGTCACTGAAAAACTCAGTGTGGACCGTGAATAAAGTCCGTAATCCAGCACTTTGCCTTTTCATTTTGTATTCATCGTCCACATCCATCGCGGGCCATGTATCGGGTATCATATCGCGAGGTACCCTGTGATTCCCACCCCTACTTCTGAGTCACCCAATAGCAGATCTGATTGACTAAGGAATAAAGAATTCTGTTCTCATCTGTTCCTTCTTTTGTTCCGACGCCGATACGTTGGATCAAATCAAATCACGACACCATATCCTTTCAAATCAACACAGCATTAAGAGGACCAATGTCCCCTTAGTCTGGATTCATCTCAGCGCCTCACCTGCACCACGGTGGCCGGGTCGCGGGGGGGCTTGGCGGCCCGCACCTTCAGGCCCTTGCCGATCACGCCGGCGTGGAACACGGACCACACGCTGCCCGAGAAGTTGACGGCGCTGCCAAAGCGGCAGTTGGTGTCGAGCAGCGAGGCGCCGAGGTCGGGGGTCAGGGACGGCGAGAGCGGGGTGTCCCCGGCCATGTCGGCGATGCGCCCCCCGAACAGCTCGGCGTTGCCCTTGTGCAGCGCGCCCTCCACCAGCTGCTGCAGCACCGCCTTCAGCGCCAGCGACGAGTAGGCCGCCAGGCGCGCCAGCAGCAGGGCGGAGCAGCCCACCGCCTCGCCGGCCTGCCCGCCGTCCCGCCCCGACCCGCTCTCCCCGCGCCGCCGCAGCGCCACAAAAAAGTGGGCCACCGCCGCGCGGCACAGCTGCAGCAGGTGTGCGGGCGCGGCGGCGCGGCGAGGCAGAGGGCTGGTGGACAGGAGGCGGGCCGCGGCGTGGGACACGGCCGGGTCACCGTGCAGCAGCAGCGGGCCGAAGTCGTGCAGGTGGCCCGAGACGGCGCCGCCCACCTGGACGGCCATGGAGGCCTGGGCGACCGGCCCCGCCCCCCGCCGCTCTTCGTCCTGGCTCTGCACCGCCGCCGCAAGGTTGAGTAGCAGTTGCCTCAGCGGGCGGGGCCCCAGGGTGTGGGTGTGGATCTGGGCCACACAGCGGCCGACGGCGGCCGGGATGAGGCCCGGCAGGCAGGCGGACAGCGGCGTGTGCAGCTGCCAGGCCAGCGCCAGCTCCTCGGGGTTGCGGGCCTGGGTGAGCAGCTGGCAGAGCGCCTCGGTGGCCACGCTGGGGCCGCCGTACACCGACAGCAGGCAGAGCAGCTGGTGCAGCCACAGGTGGCGCTTCCGCTCCAGCCGCAGGGTCTCGGCGCACAGCTCGCCCACGTGGGCCTGCAGCTCCTCCAGGAAGGGGACGACCCTCTGGGGCGGGGCCGCGGAGGCCGCGTGGTGGGAGGGCCCCATGGCCTCGCTGCCGTCGGAGCGGTTGTAGACCAGCTTGTGGAGATGCAGCAGCAGCATCTGGAGGAGGCGGTCGCAGGCCTCCCGGATCCCGTCCAGGGGCGAGGGCGTCGGCCCCGAGATGATGACCGACGCGGGCGTGGCCGTGTCGGCCAGGAAGCGCAGGACGCGGGCGCCCCCCGCGGGGCTCTGGCTGATGAGGTGCACGGCCAGCCCCAGCATGTTCTCCAGCTCCTCCCTGGGGAGGCCCAGCAGCAGAGCCTGCAGCTGCAGCAGGATGGGCGGGCGCAGGAGCTCCACCAGCTGGGCCGACACGGCGCCCAGAAGGGTGGGCGACAGCGCGGCCAGCTGCAGCAGGAAGGGCACCGCCGAGCGGCGCAGCTGCGGCGAGCTCTCCCAGGAGGAGGCCGAGGAGGACGGGGAGAGCGGGCCGGAGGGGCTCAGGCTCTCCTGGAACATCCGGAGCAGCTCCTTGCGGATGCTCTCCGAGTGGTGCGCCGCCAGGTGCCCCAGGATCCCCACCACCGAGCCGATCTTGGGCACGCGGCTCCCCTTGTCCCCTCCTCCCCCGGCCGGGGCCAGCAGCGGGTCTGTGGAGCCGTGGGAGCAGAAGTCCTTGAGGCCACAGGCCAGCACCCTGCTGATAATGGTCCCGGGGAAGGCCGAGCCGATGTGCGCCACCACCCAGTCGAAGTGGGGCGAGTGCTGGACGGAGGTGTCCAGCAGGGCGTCCACGCAGGCGTCGGGGCACCAGGCCAGCATGGCGGCCAGGCACTGGGAGTACGCCTCCATGAGGGAGCGGGTGGCCGCGCAGGACATCCACAGCTGCAGCAGCTCGTTGAGGCTGGAGGAGTGAGGCGTGGCGCGGCGGCCGGCGTGCTTGCTGCTCATCTGGCCCAACAGGTCCACGGCCCAGGCGGACACCAGAGGGGCCCAGGCCCGCGGGTTGAGGCGGATGAACTCAGACAGCACCCCGTGAACCTCCTGCAAACAAGGGAGGAGGGATCCGTTTGGATTAGACAAGTAGATGATACTGTATTAATCCCAGACGGGAAATTGAGGTGCCACAGCAGAAGGTACAGTACAGGCTCAGGACAGTCGAATAAAACAAAAGTAATACTGTAAAAACAATTTTTAAAGCAATGCATTTCAACCCAACATAACGGAGTCAGTACTCATGGATTTGCAGAGGTAGTTCTTAAGATGCGATACAATAGGGTGGGGCTTTACTTGTATGATGTCCTCCAGGTTGGAGCTGACCCCGCCACTACCGTCGCCCTCCGTCTCCAGGTGGTGGAGGAAGGCAGACACATGCTCGTCGTACACGCCCCTCAAGTGCTCCAGGACCGCCCCGCGGCAGGCCGGGACGGAGCGCAGCAGACGGACGGCGCAGCGGGCGTGCTCTCGGACGCTGAGTTTGCGGCCCTGGACCGAGTCCACACCGCTGATGAAGGACTTGATCTCTTGGGACAGCTCCTGGGCACTAGGAGCGGAAGAAACGCTGGATATATTGTATTCCTTATTATTAATTCTTTATCTTTATAAGCAGTACACTATATTAGTCTCAATTGCTACCAGAACGTTGTTGTGATACCTTTATCCAATTGTTTTTGCTTACACTCCAGTAGGCCTGTAGTTAATTGCTGCATTAACAATAGTTCCATACAGGAATGATATCGTTATTGAACTGGTTAATCAAATATTTTATGAGGTTTTGTGTAAAAGTGCTGTCCACCAAAATATTCGTAATGACTTTGGATAGAAGGTAAAAGATGCAGTATATTTAATACATGAGTAAGATGGATTTTTTTCAAGTAACTTAATGAAGGACTTTAATTTTGGCGTTATTATTGTTCATCTGAAAAAAAATCTAAAACCAGATGCCAAATGATACCATACTTTCCACTTCATAGAAAGAATAGAACCGGTTTTTCTACTATTTTAAGGGAGACTGGTCAGTGTTTTTCTTACTGCAGACTTCCCTATAAAACAACCATGATATGATCATCTGTTATTATTGCACACAAGTACTGGGAAGAAGGTAAAACACGACCTGAACTCAAGGTTCACCCATAGGGAGGGTTGAGGTTCACACAGGGTGAACCCTAGTCATAGGGAGGGTGAACCCTAGTCATAGGGAGGGTGAACCCTAGTCATAGGGAGGGTGAACCCTAGTCATAGGGAGGGTGAACCTTCACCCGTAGGGAGGGTGAAGGTTCATCCATAGGGAGGGTGCACCTACACCCGTAGGGAGGTTGTACCTCACCCATAGGGAGGTTGTACCTCACCCATCGGGAGGGTATGCTTTCACCCGTAGGGGGAGTGGACCTTCACCAGTAGGGCGGGTGAAGGTTCACTCCTAGTGAGGGTGTGGGGGGGGGGGTTGACCTCACCAATAGGGAGTGAAAGGGTGAACTTTCACCCATAGGGAGGGTGGAACCTACTCACCTCAGGGCGCTCGGCGGCGGGTGCGGGTGGGAGGTCTGCATCGCGTCACAGACCACAGACATCGCTTTCTCTTTTAACATTTAGGCTTCACATTAAAACCCCCCTCCTCTCCCCTGCCTCAGATGTACGAATAAATTGTGTTTTCAACAGGAAAATGTATATTTGTTCTTAGTTTTCTGGACAGAAATATCAATAGAGCGAGTAAAGACGGAAGTTGGCTCTTCTTCGAGTGTTATTGTAGTGAACAACAACCACCTCCGGCCTCGATGGCGCCACCTGGTGGTTCTGGAGGAGGCACTTTAAACATGACCGCACTAGCCTAGGTAATACCGATGTGTTAAAAGCTGCGTTTAAAACAAGAATGTCGTAGCATGTCATATATTTTTTATTATTTATTCATTTGTATTGTTTTTTTGGTAATGATTGCTAAATTATCAAAAATCGTACACAACATATATTTTAAACTAACCTGTGCGATGTGTGTGTGTGTGTGTGTGTGTGTGTGTGTGTGTGTGTGTGTGTGTGTGTGTGTGTGTGTGTGTGTGTGCGTGCGTGTGTGTGTGTGTGTGTGTGTGTGTGTGTGTGTGTGTGTGTGTGTGTGTGTGTGTGTGTGTGTGTGTGTGTGTGTGTGTGTGCGCGCGCGCGCCTGCGCGTGTGCGTCTCTGCCTGACGTCAGACTCAGCACCGTACCACAACATCAGACATCAAGCAGCCGACGCGGCCGAGGCTTTTCTCAACATCCGTTAGAAAGCCTTTAGCCGCGAGGTAAGGTCGTCAGATCTCTACAAACATTACAGAACCGCGGTCTTGTGTCGAGGTTTGATAGCGACATAGTTTAACTCGATGTCGGCGTTCGTATGGAGCTCTGTGCTCCATACGAACGCCGACCAGCTGATCTCAGCTCATAAAGGCTGCGTTTTAAACAAGTAGGACCAGTTTGAAGTAGAGTTCATGTGACATTCCATAGCCAACGTGTTTGTGTCCTTGATTATGTAAACGCTGTAAATATGCTCAAGTCAGTCATATGTTTTTGCATTTTAACTTACCTTGCCAAGTTTTTATGTATTTTAGAGCAACACAAATGTGTAATTTAAAATATGATGCAATTCACTGCATTCACTGGTTTAAATCGATAGCCTATATGTTGGAATGTGTGTAGAAAACTTTTTATTTTATTTTTTCAACAGGAACGAAATTGAAACCTTTTCCCTCATCATGGCCCCAACCCTGGTTAGTATCCTAGTGCTAATAAGAAACGGAAACCTCACCAAACCATTATGGTTATGCAATTCAGACAAAGATCCCATTCATCACGATAGGAAATAATAGTGCTTTGATACTATTTACTAACATCCGTTTCCAAAAATAATTTCTCCTTGCATAAAAAAAAAAAATCTCTAGTATGACGTGAAGCCAGAGCCAGGAGACCTGATAGAGATCTTCCGTGGCTCCTACCAGCACTGGGCTGTTTACATTGGCGATGGATTTGTTGTTCATTTGGCACCGCCTTGTGAGTGACTCCACGGAACACACAGCCTTCACCAGAAGCGGGCCCCAACAAAATCTGTGCATAGCCAGGCTATTCAGCTTGGAATAAGATGAGCTTCATGGCTGGATAACTAAGTGCTTTTGGTGCACTCTTGTTGTCTGACTGTAGCAGAGGTTCCGGGCGCTGGAGCCAACAGCATGATGTCAGTCTTCTGCGAGAACGCCCTGGTGAAGCGGGCTGAGCTTTGGGATGTGGTGGGGACCGACAAGTGGCAGATCAACAACACCCTGGACGACCAGTATGAGCCTCGGGCGGCCTACCTGGTGGTGCAGGAGGCCCTTGAGTCGGTCGGCAACAAGCTGCCCTACTGTGTCTTCCAGATGAACTGCGAGCACTTTGCTACCGAGCTGCGCTACGGCAAGGCCCAGTCTCGACAGGTATGATGTAGAATCCTCTCTCTCTCTCTCTCTCTCTCTCTCTCTCTCTCTCTCTCTCTCTCTCTCTCTCTCTCTCTCTCTCTCTCTCTCTCTCTCTCTCTCTCTCTCTCTCTCTCTCTCTCTCTCTCTCTCTACAGTATGAACCACAATTCATGGCAGATACTGATCACTTCATGACCCATTAAGCTTTAGCTCTTAAAGGTCCTATGGCATGCTACTTTATGGATGCTTATATATAGGTGTTAGTGGGCCCTTAATACAGTATTTGAAGACGTTCAAGAAATTCAGCCTTGGTGCAGAATTACAGCCACTACGAGCCAGTCCCACAATGAGCTTTCCACAACGTGCCCTTTTTTTTTAGGGGGGTAAAGGTTGAGGTTGGGGATGTGACCCTGAGCAGCTTTTGGCCACGGTACCATGCGCTCTGTTAACAGTGGATGAATCGCAATGGCGAGGCGCACACAGCCTTTGGCCGTGTTCTGGAAATATTCTGCAACACACGGGAGTCCTGGAGCTCTATATCTAAATAATATCATATTATACATATATATCGATATCATATAATATATATTATCACAGCCAAAGGCTGTGTGCACCCCCAGACGATATTATGAATCTCAAATGACTGCGTCGGGTTCTCCGCTACTCTGGTTCTTCAACTTCCACATCAATCTGACGTAGACTGAACCGCGACATGGAGGAGAAAGGGATTGTTGCCCGCGATTGTCTCCCGCCGGAGCCCCTCTACCCGCTTACGGGACCCCGGTCAGCTGCTCTGCACAGGTGTTGAGTACACGTCCGAGGATGCCATCTGGGCCAGCAGCCTTGCGTTTGTTGGTTCTGCTCAGTGCTGCCTTCACCTCTGTAGGCGAGAGTGTGAGGGGCAAGTGGTTTGCAGGGAGAGTGGCCTTGGTGGCCATCTCATTGTTGTTTCAGTCAAAACGAGCATAGAACTTAGTGTTTCCCCTAGAATTTTTTTTAGGCCCGGTGGTAAGAGCTGATAGTGTGATTTGTTATACATTTTTCACGGGATGCTAGAGTATTTGTTGGTTATTTCCATATAAAACACTTAGCCATCACAAGTTGATAATGATTCAATAAACACGTTATGAACAATAAACTCATTTTTGGTGGTGCCATGCTAATGATGATATAACTTAATGCTGTCAGATAGTCCGTTATGATTGGGCATCATCTGCGCACGGGGGACACCGCATTTTATTTATTTTATTTTTAATTTTATTTTATTTTTCTCTTTCATTTTTTTTTTTTTTTTTGGCCGGTTGTTGGCCTGGCGGGGGCGCTTGTTGGCCTGGCGGCCCCCCAGGCCTGAACAATGGTAGGGGAAACACTGACTTATCTGGAAAGGAGTGGTCATGGACGGGGTGGAGGCATGAGCGGGTCTGAAGTCTGTAATGGCTTGCAAGCCCTGCCACATGTGCCGGGGGTCAGAGTTCCTGAAGTGCCCCCAAACCTTTTGTTTGTGGCTATGCTTAGCCCTCTTAATGCCCCTTTTCAGGTCGGCCCTAGCTTTACTGTAGGCTTGTGTGTCCCCTGACCTGAACGAGATGTTGCGTGCCTTTAGCAGAAGGCGGACCTGCCCGTCCATCCACGGCTTCTGATTAGGGAAGATTGTAATCCGTTTTATGGTGGCGATGTCGTTTATGTTATTCTTGATATAATCCAAAACAGAGGAGGTGTAGGAGGCGATGTCTGTGTGTGGGTCTACTGTGTCTGTTACAGCAAAGTCAGACCAGTTGGTGTGAAGCCGGTGTTGAAGTTTGAAATCTGCTCCCTCGGGCCAAACCTTCACTGACTTGACTGAGGGCTTGACTTGCATCATGAGGGGGTGATATTTGGGTAGGAGAAACAGAGAGATGTGGTCTGACTGATCCAGTTCGGGGAGAGGTAGGGCCTTGTACGCTTCTTTGATGTTAGTGTAGACATGGGTCTTATCTCCTCTTTTGGGGCAGGAAACGTGTTGGTAGAATTTGGTTAGAACAGTTTTTAGGTTGGAGTGGTTAAAATCTCCAGCAATGATGAAAGCAGTCTCCGGTTGTTGTGTCTGTTGATTGCTAATGGCTGCATGTAGTTCTTTCATAGCTAGCTTGGCATTAGCATCAGGTGGTATGTAAGCTGCGATTGTTATTATGGAGTTGAATTCTCTTGGAAGGTAGAAGGGCCTATTTTTAACCATGAGAAATTCAATGTTGGCAGAACAGTGCTTAGCGATGGTAAGGTTGTCTGTACACCAGGTTCTGTTTATATAGATGCACAGACCCCCTCCACGTGACTTACTGCAGTCAGCTGTTCTGTCCGAGCGGATGCAGTGACGTCCTTGTAGTCCAACAGCACAGTCTGGAACGCCGTCGCGCAACCATGTTTCAGTGAAGATCATAATGTTTGTGTCCGTAATCTTATTGCTGGTTGTAACCCACAATCGTAGTTCGTCCATTTTGTGCGCCAGAGACCGCACATTAGCAAGGAGAAGGCTGGGGAGTGGGGCGCGATGGGGAGCCTGGATTAGCTTCTCTCTGGCACCTCCTCTGCAGCCTCTCTTTTGCCGGCGTCTTCTCCGCCGCCTACGGGGCCTCCTTGTCCGGGGAGGCGATGTAAACAAACCTCATAAAAACCTCATAAAGTGACATTTTCATGCCATGGGACCTACTAAATAACGGCTATTTATCTATATCAGATTTGGATCAGGATCAATCCTTAGCACTATACTGTGTATCCTCTTCCTTCCCTTTTCATCTATAATAAGTGTTTCTAGGTTAGGGTTACCTTTTGACGTAGTGTTGTGCTGGTGTGTGATGGTAGTCTTTGGCTAACCACTGAAATCCCTGCGCTCTCCTTGTGCCCGGACCTCCCACCACAGGTGCGCAGGGCAGGCGAGGTTGTCATCGCAGCGGGCGTGGGCACAGTGGTGGTCCTGGGTCTCGTGGCTCTGGCCGGGGCCATCTTTGGAGGCGGGCGCAAAGAAAATAAGGACACGCAGTGATTGACATCTGTTGATCTGGAGGAGCTTGATTACTACCAGCAGAACATGATTTACACATTGATTTTTTTCAAATTCAGTGGGTGGATTGTAAAAAAAAAAAGATTTTTTTAATAATGAAGGAATTGTGCTTTCTGGCATTAAGGTGCAATAATTTTCCAACTTTTAACTCTTAATGTACGTTGACGACAAAAGCTGTAAAAGATGCAAAATCGCAGAATAGCTCAAAACGCAACGCTGTCAAAAATATTTACAGCTCATATCGCTCTGGCGCGTAGGCCTATATTTACTCAGACCCACGCCAGCGAGAGACCTCTGCATTCCGATTGGCTGGTGGTCGTTTACAGCCGAAATGCTACTAGCTCATTTGCATAGAGTTGTGCTGTTTTCAACTCTCATTTACAGCTTTAAACCTATCGCTCCTATGGCTTTAGCGCTCATGTCTAATAGAAAGTGAATGGGCGCTTATCGCTAAAATCGCTTTACAGCTTTTGGTGTTATTGTACAGTTACACTAGCAGCACAACTAAGAAGGTGTTTCCATTCTGCATTTTGCAGAAGCCTGTGGATCTCTGCCAATAATGAGGATGCAGTATCTTTAATACATGAGTAAGATGGATTTTTAACAGTTAACCTAATGAAGGACTTTCATTTGAGTGTTATTATTGTTAATTTAAAAAATATCTAAAACTGGATGCCAAATGATACCATACTTTCCACTTTATAAAAGGAATATAACCTGTTTTCAATCTATTTTAAAGGAGGCTGGTCAATGTTTTTCTTGCTGCAGACTTCCCCATGAATCAACCATAATATGATAATATGTAACTGTGGTGGGAATGTTCACCACTCCAAACGTTTTTGCATAAACTATTTAAGACTAAAGAGTAATCCGAATTGATAACAATAAGGCTAATTTATTCGAGTAATAAACATACAATAACATTCAACAAACATACAATAATCGGAGGCCTCAGATGGGAGTTTGCCCTGCGTCTCTCTAAGAGCTTCTCAAGGAGAACTCCAATGCACTGTCCAAAGCAAGGCCTTCCAATTCAGTGGCAGACAGGGCTCAGGACGCTGAGAACAGCTCTGCTCTGCTCCCCATTAATCTAGCGTATTGCTCATGATGTTTGATGGAATAATCCACATGTTGTTTCCCCTCCATCATCCAAGCCCTGTCTCCTATTCCTTGTACTGTCCAGCCAACCCGCCTGTTCCCAATCTCTAACGTTAACCTCTGACCCTGGGGTAAACCGGTCACAAGGGAGCAGGGATCCCCTGATGCATTCTGCTACTCGATCTGAACACAGGAAACTGTCCTTTAGATAAACATTATTGGATTAGATCATTGACCATTATAATTTGGGGAGACGTAGTGGTGACTCCTCAACTGGATCCTTTTACCTTTGACCGCCCCAAGGGGGTCAGAGAAAAGGCACACCCACCAAATAGCAGTTAGAGAAACTGAAAGTCTAACTATAACTTTCCTATGATGGCATTTCCTCGTGGTTCTCCTCTGTGCTCCAGCCTGGGACTCACCATATAAGGAGCAGCAGCTCCAGAGGCCCACCCACTCGTTGACCTTGCAACTTGGCAGCCGTAACGGCAGCACACTGCAGCTGTACTGGGGGAGAGTGGTACCGTGTTTACTCAATGTTTCTCCACACTTATTAGATTTGTATAGCGTATAGATAATAATTACATATTATCCAATAGTAGATTTCTCCCATACAATCTATTTAAAGGGAGGCTGGCCCAGTGTTTTTCTTACTGCAGACTTCCCCATGAAACAACCATAATATGATAATATATTACTCCTGCACACAAGTATTGGAAACAAGTTTCCTATGAAAACTTTTATCTTACTAATGGTCTACTAGAGTCATTCAACTGTAAGACTTGTGGTAAAATATGACAACAGTTTGTTCTTTCTTACACTTAAAAAAAAAAACGTTGTTTATATCAATAAAGATTGATGTGAAAATTGTGGGATGCATCTTCTTTCGGAAATACAGGTATCTAGCAGCTATCTTGTATTAATGTATACATTCTGTGTTTGATAGATTATTAGGGTATTTACCTTATTGATGTAGCCTATATAGTAAGTTGGATTTCTGAGAATATAGTCTATTTCTGAGAAAAGTAATGCCAAAGGTGATTTGTGTTTGTTTCATGGGCACGTTGAGTCACTGTTGGGAAGACAATAAGATGAATTGTTCTGTGACGTTCGGAAACCTCCACCTCCTCCAAAGCGAGCCGCTCCCAAGAAACGAATCGAAACGAAAAGCAATGCCTGCCTGCGCATATATATCTCATTCCTCTTCAGTATCACGCATTTCTGGTAGGCACTTTCACTGACAGGCAAAGAGGTAAGATAAACAAATCTTTTCAAAATAAATTGGCCAACAATTAAGGTTCAGACATAGGCTGCCATACGTGATGTTCTTAAGAAGAAATAAGACATCAAGTTGTTGCATTTTAAGTTTTTTCTGTAGCACAGAAGTGATGACAAACATACAATAAGAATAGTCTAAAACGTTGCTATTTGAAGTATTAATGTGTAATGACACCTCATTTTAATATTCAACCCTTTGTTATTTCTGTTTTTATGGCTAACTTATTTTCTTAAAGGAAAATGGGCAATGAGGTGTCAACCGCGGTGAGTAAGTCCAAACTGTTCAATGTAATATCAAACTCAATTATATCTATGTTTAATTACCATCAAATGTACCCACAGCCTGGAAAGCTGACATACATCTTTCATTGCGGACACGACCCTATTCATCACGACAGGAAACATGTATTTCTTGATACCAAATATTAAAAACTTTTTCCATAATCTTTTCTCCCTGCGAAAAAAAAAACCTCTAGTCTGGAGTTAAGCCGCAGCCAGGAGACCTGATAGAGATCTTCCGTGGCTCCTACCAGCACTGGGCTGTTTATATTGGCGATGGATTTGTTGTCCATTTGGCACCGCCTTGTGAGTGACTCCACGGAACACACAGCCTTCACCAGAAGCGGACCCCAACAAAATCTGTGCATAGCCAGGATAATCAGCTTGGAATAAGATGAGCTTCAATAAGATAATATTAAATTTTTATTGGATCTTTCACTAAGCGCTTTTCGTGCTCTATTGACTGTAGCGGAGAACCCAGGGGCTGGAGCCTACAGCATGATGTCCATCGTTTGCGATAGAGCCCTGGTGGCGCGGGCTGGGTTCTGGGAAGTAGTGGGGACCGACGAGTGGAGGATCAACAACATCCTGGATGACCAGTGTGAGCCCCGGCGTGCCGACCTGGTGGTGCAGGAGGCCCGTCGCTTGGTGGGCGCCGAGCTGCCCTACAGTGTCTTCCAGAGCAACTGCGAGCACTTTGCTACCGAACTGCGCTACGGCAAGGCCCAGTCTCGACAGGTATGAGGTATGAGGTAGGCCTACTCACACACAACGATTCACACACACACTCAGTGTGGTTTGCAAATACAAAACATCATTCAGAAATTAATGCATTTTGCTTCAGTAACAAATACAGTATGATTTACACATACAAAGAAACATATTTCTTCAATTACAAAAAAATATCCTCCAAGTAGGCCTACAAACTAAAATCTTTCAAGTACAAAAAACAATTCTACAAGTAGGCCCTACGGAAATTTGAAAGTTGCGCGTGGATCTGAAGGTTTGCGCGTGGAACAGCAAGGCGGAAAATTAGTGCCAAAAGTATGAAGGTATTATTGTAGCAAAAGTCTTTAGCACCTGTAACTGCAGAATTTGAATGCGTACACTAAAGTCACAGTAAATTTGAAGTCGTATATATTTATTTTGCATGTGTAGCCTACTCTAAAGTCACAAATGTGTAACAGTACATTTGTAGTCGTAAATATCTTTTATACCATTGTAAACACAAAATAGGGTCTACGAGTACGCACATCTGTGTTGCAGGTGCACAAATCATTTTGCTACAATTATTGCAGCGCAGTTGGTGCAAAACACATTCGCACACCCGTGTTTCATAATCTGAGAACATGCCCAAAAGGTGTGCATTCGTAAAACCAAATTTGAACTAATGCATCAGAAGTTGCACATCTGTGAACGCTATGTTAATTCAGCATTTTAATGAGCGAGCACAAATCCATTTTACAACTGCTCGAATCTGCTCCTGCAAGTCTCAGCTGTGTTTTTTTTTTTTGCAGGTTGTTTTGCACCACTGTAGGTGGTAAATGTGTAGCAAAAGTATTCGTATCCGTAGATGCCAGAGCGTCCGTGAGCGGGACAAATTAGTCCCGCCCATAATTTCCTAATCCAATGAAAATCGCCGGCAGGGATGCATTTCTCAAATTACACTGTCTGGGACCCACCGCGTGCCAGCCATGGAGCTATAAAGATCGCAGCATACTCAGCGCGGGATGCGTTTCTTTCTGGAGAAGTGAAGAGGGCGTTCTACTGAACGGAGGTGGGTATCCTACATTATGTTAAATGAAATGACTTAGTTCAAGTGAATTCCCCCAAAAGTATTTCATCAACATGCGGCAAATGTCCTTCAATGTATTTTAATGGTCGCCATAACATAAGTTCAGAAATGTTAATGCAATACTTTGGGGAGAATTCACTTGAACTAAGTCATTTCATTTAACTTAATGTAGGATACCCGGCATCTACGGATACTTTTGCTACACATTTACCACCTACAGTGGAGCAAAACAACCTGCAAAAAAAACGACAGCTGAGACTTGCAGGAGCAGATTCGAGCAGTTGTAAAATGGATTTGTGCTTGCTCATTAAAATGCTGAATCAACATAGCGTTCACAGATGTGCAACTTCTGATGCATTAGTTCAAATTTGGGTTTACGAATGCACACCTTTTGGGCATGTTCTCAGATTATGAAACACGGGTGTGCGAATGTGTTTTGCACCAACTGCGCTGCAATAATTGTAGCAAAAGGATTTGTGCACCTGTAACACAGATTTTCTTACTCGTAGACCCTATTTTGTGTTTACAATGGTATAAAAAATATTTACGACTACAAATGTAATGTTACACATTTGTGACTTTAGAGTACACATGCAAAATAAATATATACGACTTCAAATTTACTGTGACTAGTGTACGCATTCAAATTCTGCAGTTACAGGTGCTAAAGACTTTTGCTACAATAATACCTTCATACAAAAGTCACGTGACAAACAAATGTCCTGTGATTCACACTACACAACATCAGGTGGCGCTGTTGAGTCAGTTTAAGGCCGCCAGGACGATCTTTTTTTCTCCCCAAAATCTTTATTTGCAACTAGTGCGTTATTAACGGCATTAACGCAAACCAATTTTAACGCGCGATTAACGCAATTTATTTAGCTTTTTTTTTTTTTAAAACAAAAACAAAGAAGCAGTAGCCTGACTGCTATGTTCAAGGCAGTATGTTTGTATGTTCATCGTTTAATTGCACTATAGGCGTTTTTATTGTATCGTCCTGTTTTGATCAGTAGGCCTATAGAGTGGCGAAGTCACGCCCCTTCCGGTAGGGCTCATGGGACCTATGAGATCGAAAAATATGAATGGGTGTCAATGGAGAGAAAATAATTATTTTCTGGTCCCAGTCTTTATATGCCCTGGATTACACATATGTTGTTTGTGGATTTAAATGATAATTTTTCATGCAAAGAAAACTAAAAATGTTCGTGAAAAAGTTTGATAATTTTAGGTTTTATGTGAGGCCGCTTTGTGAACTACAGCTCTTCGCTGCTCTCGACGCATATGATATACGTCACCACACCCGCCCTTGGAACTCGGCACAGAGATGGCGATCTCTCTGCCCCACTTCACCGCTTTTTCCAAGGGGAGGATAAAAGCATCGAAAGAGGTGAAAACCATTATAAGTCGGGGCACGTGCAGAGTTTCAGTTATGCCGATGGGATGATTGTCGGTCTTCTCCACGCCAGTCGCAGGGAGCGTGACGTCACATACGAGCCGTGTAGTCTTTCTCGTTGTGTTTTCTCTACAGCCTTTATCTGAACAATTGCACAATAAACGGTCGAACTCTTTGCATGAAAAATTATCCTTTATATCCACAAACAACATATGTGTAATCCAGGGCATATAAAGACCGGGACCAGAAAATAATTATTTTCTCTCCATTGACACCCATTCATATTTTTCGATCTCATAGGTCCCATGAGCCCTACCGGAAGGGGCGTGACTTCGCCACTCTATATGCCAATGTTGTTATCAATAAAAAAACATTTGCACAAGGCAAGCCAACTTCTCCATGTTGATAAGAGCATTAAAATGAGAAAAATTAATGGGACAAAGAAATCAAGGGATATTTAGCATAGAAAAAACATTTGCGATTAATCGTGAGTTAACTATGACATTAATGCGATCAATCGCGATAAAATATATTAATCGCTTGACAGCACTATTTGCAACACATTCTCACTCCGAGCGCGTCGATTTTTGACGAATATTCAGTGACTTTGGCTTCAGCCTCTGATGCAAAAGGGTACCCTTGTGCTTCTTTTTTCGACGCATGGGGTTTTCCAACTCGTTACAATGTAGGCCTAATCCCTCCATGGCAATATATGAAGCTATGAGCATTCATCCCATTGGCTAACGGAAGACCCGATGGCTGCACATTAACGGGGAAATCTGTGACATTACTCAACACAACTACACCAACGTGTCCTTGTTAATTACACAACATGTATGGGTTAAGGCGGACATCAGTTGTCCTGTTTTGTGCTTTGATTGAGAGAAACAATAATTTTTTTGATCAGTGTTGGGTAGCTGAGGTCGTTGCTATAGAGACCACGTCCGTCCGCTTTTTTTGACAACTTAGAGAGCAACCCTATCTCATCAAAATTACGTTCCCAGATAACTATTCGGCATTCTTAAATACGTTTTTCTGAAAAACGTATTTTGTCCGTGATTACGTTATATTGAACATATCGCAAATGCGAATTCGTTCTCAGCCTATTCTTTGCCATTTATTTACCGTGTTACTATGGCGATCGTCCTGGCGGCCTTAAACTGACTCAACAGCGTCACCTGCTGTTGTGTAGTGTGAATCACAGGACATTTGTTTTTGTCACGTGACTTTTGGCACAAATTTTCCGCCTTGCTGATCCACGCGCAAATGCCTTCAGATCCACGCGCAACTTTCAAATTTCCGTACTTGTAGAATTGTTTTTTGAACTTGAAGGATTTTTTTTGTACTTAAAAGATTTTAGTTTGTACTTGAAGGTTTTTACTTTGTACTTGGAGGATATTTTTTTGTAATTGAAAAAATATGTTTCTTTGTGTGTAAAACATACTGTATTTGTTTCTGAAGCAAAATGCATTAGTTTGTGAATGATGTTTTGTATTTGCAAACCACACTGAGTTTGTGTGTGAATCGTTGTGCGTGAGTAAAACACGTTTTGTGTGTGTGTGAATCGTTGTGCCTGAGTAAAACACATTTTGTGTGTGTGTGAGGTTTTGGCATGATTCTAACTCCATAATGATGTAGCATCACGTCTTTGCCCCATGCCTTGCAAAATGGCACTGCTTTTGCATTTGTGTTTTATACATATATTTTATCATTAAGTTGTTTTTTCTTAAGGGTTGCGGGGATAACTTTGGAGACAGAACCCACACATGAGAGTATGAAACACAATTCATGGCATATAGTATAATTGCCATTGTTTGCATGGTATCCTACATTTCCCTACTGGGATCCAAACAATAGGGATTATCCTATCTTTTGTAAGTGACATGTCACATCAAACTATTTTAAACCAATCATAAAGAGCAATAATAAATGTATGTCAGGGTTATTCCTGACATATATTAGATTGAAAACTTATACTTATTCAAAGTCCAATTCATGGAAATCCAAATTCTCTGTTTCAGATACAGAGATTCATGTGAATCCAGTTCACTTCATGACACATTAAGCTATTACTCATAATCAATAAATAACAGCTATTATGGCCAAATAACGGCTATTTGTCTGTTTCGTGGAGATTTGTTTAGATTTCATCTTAAATAAGTGGTTCTAGGTTTGGGTTTTCCTTCGACGTAGTGTTATGCTGGTGTGTGATGGTTGTCTTTGTTAACAACTGTAGTCCCTGCGCTCTCCTTGTCCCCGAACCTCCCACCACAGGTGCACCAGGCAGTCGGGGCTGCCGCAGTATCAGTCGGGGCCTTAGTCGTTTTGGGTGTTGTGGTCAAGACCTTTTTGGAAGCGGGAGAAGAGAGGAAGAGAACACGGCGTTATTGACGTCTGTTGATCTTGAGGTGCTTGATTACCACCAGCAAATCATGATTGAACCATTTTCCAACTTTTAACTTTTACTAACAGGCTTACTTACTTTTTACTAGCAGCACAACTTAGAAGGTGTTTTCGTTCTGCGTTCTGCAGAAGCCTATTGATCTCTTCCAATAATGAAGATGCAATATCTATAAGACAAGAGTAAGATGGATTTCAACAGATAAAGAAACCTAATGAAGGACTGTGGTTTTATTTGTTATTATTGTTCATCTGAAAAAAATTAAAACCGGCTGCCAAATGATACCATCCCTTCACTTAAAGGGTAATTCCGGTGTAAAATGGATTTGGGATATGTTTTGTATGATAACGAGTTGAAACGTTCGTTTTGGAGCACAAAAAACACATATGGACGCTTTCTTCAGTTGGCTGTTTTTAGCCGATTCTATCAAAACTCTATAACCTTGGAACGATGGGGGCACTGGTTATGGTAAAAACTAAATCGCTATTTTAAAGCACTGAAAAGGCTAAAAGTAGCCTGACACTTCATTGGTAGTATAATAAGGGTCTTAACATATAAAACGAGGCCTTGAGAACTTTGTAAGTGTACAAATTGTTTATTAAAAAGGACATTTTAAACACACAATACCATCAGTAGGTCAACGTCATTTTGTTTTTAAGACTCGATAAATAGATTGGCGAACACAGTTTGTGTGTTGCTGACGGATGTCACAATCTCTGTGTTCGTCAATCTACCTATCGAGTCTTAAAAACAAAATGGCGTCACATGGTAAGAACACCCACGCACGCGCACACACCGCAGCGACACTCGCCCTTAAAAAACGTGAATAACAAGAGAACAGAAGCACTCTCACCCTTGATAAGGTATATGGCCCTGGCTATGTCCCGGACGAACAGGTTGGTTCATCCTTGTTGAGACATAACAAATGGCGGAATCTTGGAAATAACACCTTGTATCAGCGTGAGAGTCACTGGCCTGTTCATAGACTAGAAATGTGAACACAGAGAGACACTAAAATACACCAACATTCTACATTCCTCCCTCTTGATCACATTAAACATAGTTTAAAGATCATCCTTAAAATGAGAATTCAGTGTATCTACTGGTAAACAATTAACAATCAACTAGATCAATAAAAGAAAGCATAAAAGGCAATAGACAATTCAATAAATACCATACACAAGTAAACCAGGTGTAGGCTACTATAATAAAAATAATAACAAACTCATTAGGTTACTCATGATTAGACAAAACAGATTAAAATTTAAAAAAAATATATATATATCGACTGTCCAGACACCTCCCTCTGCTTGGCAGTGAAGCTCCACCTTTCTTTAATAGCTTTCACTGTTCCCAGCAGAAAAGTGGTTCAGTTTCTCTGACTTATTCAAAGTCCAATTCATGGAAATCCAAATTCTCTGTTTCAGATACAGAGATTCATGTGAATCCAGTTCACTTCATGACACATTAAGCTATTACTCATAACCTAATAAATAACAGCTATTATGGCCAAATAACGGCTATTCCTCTGTTTGGTGGAGATTTGTTTAGATTTCATCTTAAATAAGTGGTTCTAGGTTTGGGTTTTCCTTTGACGTAGTGTTGTGATGGTTGTCTTTTTTAACCACTAAAGTCCCTGTTCTCCTTGTGCCCAAACCTCCCACCACAGGTGCGCCAGGGAGTCTGGGCTGCCGCAGTATCAGTATCGCAGTGGTTTTGGGTGTTGTGGTCAAGGCCTTATTGGAGGCGGGTGAAGAGAAGAAGAGAACACGGCGTTATTGACATCTGTTGATCTGGAGGGGCTTGATTACCACCAGCAAATCATGATTGAACCATTTTCCAACTTTTAACTTTTACTAACTTTATGAACAGTCTTACTTACTTTTTACTAGCAGCACAACTTAGAAGGTGTTTGCATTCTGTGTTCTGCAGAAGCCTATGGATCTCTTCCAATAATGAAGATGCAATATCTTTAAGACAAGAGTAAGATGGATTTCAAGAGATAAAGTAACCTAATGAAGGACTGGTGGTTTATTTGTTATTATAGTTCATCTGAAAAAGAAGTCTACCTAAAACCGGCTGCCAAATGATACCATCCCTTCACTTAAAGGGTAATTCCGGTGTAAAATGGATTTGGGATATTTTTTGTATGATAACGAGTTGAAACGTTCGTCTTGGTGCACAAAAACCGCATATAGACACTTTCTTCAGTTGGCTGTTTTTAGCTGATTCTATTAAAACGTTATAACCTTGGAACGATGGGGGCACTGGTTATGGTAAAAACTAAGGCTGCATCCGAATACCTAGTACATACTATTTCTGTCTAGTGTCTACTACTTGACCATACTACACTTGACTGTGTAGTACGGTCTACAGACATGCGTAGAACGCCTCCGAACGCCGCCGAAACTCCACCGGATGTTTGGAGATGACGTATCTCCCCCCAGATGGCGGCAAAATCGGGTCAGCCATCTCTTCTTCGTTTGTTACCAGACTCCGGTTGCATTGTGGGATAGCGTAGTGTGGTCCGTGGTTCACTTTGGCGGTAGTATGCATTCGGAAACGACTTCCGTACTACAGAATGCATACTAGAGTATTCGGACGCTCTAGATTTTGCGCATACTACAAAATGCATACTATATAGTATGCAAGTACGAGTATTCGGATGCAGCCTAAATCTCTATTTTAAACCACTGAAAAGGCTAAAAGTAGCCCGACACTTCTTTGGTAGTATAATAAGGGTCTTAAAATATAAAACGAGGCATTGAGAACTTTGTAAGTGTACAGATTGTTTATTAAAAAGGACATTTATACACACACTACCATCAGTAGTCACCCGTCGACGCCATTTTGTTTTTAAGAATCGATAAGTAGATTGGCAAACACAGTTTGCGTGTTGCTGATGGATGTCACAATCTCTGTGTTCGTCAATCTACCTATCGAGTCTTAAAAACAAAATGGCGTTGACGGGTGATCTACTGATGGTATTGTCTGCATAAAATGTCCTTATTAATAAACAATATGTACACTTACACATTTCTCAATGCCTCGTTTTATATGTTAAGACCCTTACTACCAAAGAAGTGTCAGGCTACTTTGGCCTTTTAAGTGGTTTAAAATAGCGATTTAGTTGTTACCATAACCAGTGCCCCCAACGTTCCAAGTTTATAGCGTTTTGATAGAATCGGCTAAAAACAGCCAACTGAAGAATGCATCTGCGTTTTTTGTGCTCCAAAACGTTTCAACTCGTTATCATACAAAACACAACCCAAATCCATTTTACACCGGAATAACCCTTTAATAGAAAGAATATAACCTGTTTTCAATCTATTTTAAGAGAGGCTGGCCTATGTTTTTCTTACTGCAGACTTCCCCATGAAACAACCATAATATGATAATATGTTACTCCTGCACACAAGTTTGGGCAGCAAGTTTCCTATGAAAACGAATGTATCGTCTTGTTTGAAGCACTTTCTGAGATTAACTATGTAACAGAGCCCAAGCATAATGTCTCCACTGCACTCTGCGTTAAAACTTAATGAAGGGAAATAATCAAACCTACTTAGATGGAGAAAAGATTTGATTAAGATGTATTCGTAATTAACTTATTTTACAATAAGTTTTGATCTCCTGCTCTCTGGCTGTGACAGCCATGAAACTGTCCGGACTGTCGATATATGATTATCAATTTATAAATATTGATAATTCTTTCATAAGATTCTTTCATAATAAAGATTCTTTCAGAATAAATAAACATGCTTAACGTAGATAAACATTTGCTATAGTCATTCAAATGTAAGACTTGTAAGACGTGAAAATTTACATCATTTTTTTCTTTTACACTTTAACACAAAACCTTGTTTATATCAATAAAGAGTTACCATTAGAATTGTGTGATTCATCTTCTTTGGGTGATACATGTATCTAGTACAGGAGCTCCCAAACCCTCTCTCCCGAGACCCAAAAGACAGATTTGGTGTCTCCCCGGGACCCAAATTAATTAAAAAAGCATCAATTGCCACTACATCTACATTTATAAACTACTGATAAAGAACAACAAATTAGGAATTCAAATGTATAGGAAATGTTTTTGTGTCATTAAGATGTGCATCACAATAATGTGCAGAGTGTAATGTCACGAATAGATTAGATTAATTAGATTCACTTTATTGTCATTGCACAGTAACAGGTTACAATGCAGCGAAACGTAGGTGGGTCTAACCAGAGTGCAAACATCAGTTTGAGCAACATGTTTACAGTATAATATCTGTGCAGCAAAAGTTAATTACAACAGTTATACAGTAAAGTGCAAAGTGAATGCCCTAATAATCGCAGGTAGTGCGATTATTAGGGCATTCACCTTATTGATTTAGCACTATAGTAAGTTGGATATAAGCCAAGCCTATTTCTGAGAAAAGGATTGCCAAAGGTGATTTGTGTGTGTTATGGGCCGTGCACTCTCTTTATTACGACGAAACCAGCCAACGCCTGAGCTCTTCACACATATTTGCTTCCTCTTCAGTTACCCGCAGATCTACACTGACAAGCCTAGAGGTAAGATAAACAAAACAGTTTTGAATAATTAGGCCAACAATTTAAATTCAGACATAGGCTGCATCCACCAGTTTTCTCTAGGATGAGGCTTAAGTTGAGTTTTTGTTAGTAGTACATAAGGTACAACCCTAATGCCAATTCGAGAGGACTTCAGTTTCCGTTCAGGGTTGCGGGGTTGGGAGGCCTCTGTGGGTGTTTGAGGGGGGCCTCTGTGTGTGTGTGTGTGTGTGTGTGTGTGTGTGTGTGTGCGCGTGAGGGGGCATGCCTATATGGGTGAAAGTTGACCGTAGTCTTGAGTGTGTGTGTGTTGGGTGAAAGTTGACGTGTTGTTGTGTCTTAATAGAAGTCTCCAGCTCCACAGAGTCTGCAACTCATTAGGTCCAGTGGGTACTCCCCTCGGTGTATGTCATCCTAAAATGAGTAGTGGGGTTTATGTAATCGCGATTAATCGCATTAATGTCATAGTTAACTCACAATTATTTTTTTTGCTCTTATCAATATGGAGAAGTGCATCGGCTTGCCTTGTGCAAATGTTTTTTTATTGATAACAACATTGGCATATACTGATCAAAACAGGACGATACAAAAAAAAAGCCTTTAGTGCAATTAAACGATGAAAAAACAAACATACTGCCTTGGCTACTGCTTCTGTGTTTAGAGAAAAAAAAAAAGAAAGAAAAAAAAGCCATTAATCGCGCGATAAAAAAAATTAACGCCGTTAAAATTGCTTTGCGTTAAAGGTCCCATGACATGAAAATCTCACTTAATGAGGTTTTCTGACATAAATATGAGTTCCCCTAGCCTGCCTATGGTCCCCCAGTGGCTAAAACTTGCGTTTGGTGTAAAATGAGCACTCACTGTTCTGCTCGCCTTTGAAAAAACTGAGGCTCAAGCGGGCTGATTTGGAATGTCTTTATTTAGGACGTCATAAAGCATCTAAGCTCCTCCCCTTACTCTGCCTGGCCCGCCCAGAGACGTTGGGCCGCCAATGAGACTCGACCGTGCGAGCGCGTGTGTGTGAATACACACACACTGTAACGCAAGTGTTTCTTGTCGGTTCTTTGACGTCTCTTGTATTTCCACAACGAGACTGTCGTGGGGGTTATCTGAGCCATGGTTGAGAAGGAATTGGGGGAAAGGAAGTACATGAACTGCGACATGCCGCCGGTTGCCACGAGGCACCATCGCCCGGCAGCGGGCAGACGGCAGCAGGCAGTGGAAGAACCAGAGACGTTGCAGAACCCGACAAAGTCGTTTGTGATTCATAATATCGTCTGGAGGCGCACACAGCTTTTGGCCGTGATAATATGTATTATATGATATAGATATCTATGTATATTATATGATATTATTTAGATATAGAGCTCCAGGACTGTAACGCAAGTGTTGTACACTTCCTTGTTATTTGGATAACCGTTCTGCTTTTGGTGTTATGGTAATGGCGCATAACACGTCGGACTCTCGTCTCTGGTATTTCTACAACGAGACTTGTAGTGGGGGTTATCTCAGCCAAGGTTGAGAATGAATTGGGGGGAAGGAACTTTGGCTTTGACTCCCTCAAGAACATGAACCACGACATGGAGGAGAAAGGGATTGTTGGCGGCGAATGTCTCCTGCTTGAGCCCCGCTGAGGGACCACCGCCGGAGGCGGGGGTGCCTAAGCGCAACAATCCCTTTCTCCTCCTTGTCGCGGTTCAGTCTACTTCACATTGATGTGGACGTTGAAGAACCAGGAACGCCGGAGAACCCAACGCGGCCGTTTGAGATTCATAATATCGGCTCACACAGCTTTTGGCCGTGATAATATATATTATATGATATAGATATCTATGTAGGCTATATGATAGTATTTAGATATAGAGTTCCAGGACTCCCGTGTATTCTAGAATATTGACAGAACACGGCTAATGGCTGTGTGCGCCTCGCCATTGCGATACATACACTGAACAGAGCGCATGGTACCGTGGCTGCAAGCTGCTCAGGGCCACACCCCCACCCTCCTCCTTGACCCGCCTCGCTCCTCCTCATTTGCATTATAGCTACAGACACCAAAACAGCGCATTTGGGGGAAGCTCAATGTGCGACTGGCTCGGAGTGGCTGTAACTCTGCACCACGGCTGAATTTCGGGAACGTCTTTGAATACTGTGTTAGTTGCCCACCAATACCTATATTAAAGAATACATCAAATAGCATGTCCTGGGACCTTTAACGCCGTTAATAACGCGTTTAACTGACAGCACTAATTTTTTGTAATGTTTTTCATTTCTGTGTTTCTTTTATTTTTCTGTAGGGATAAAACCAGAGGAAGGGAAGGAGGAGCAGGAGGAGCAGCCGCTGGGGTCTGAGGAGGCGCGGAGCAAAGGTAAGTATACTTTCTGTTCTGTTTCCTATTTTGGCGCCCAAGGGGAACCAAGAGGGAGCAGGGCACCGCCAGTCCCGGTGAAGGCCCAGGGGGCCGGGGTCACGAGAGGCCACCCATAGTGAGGCAGCCAGCACAGCAATTGGGTCGATGTAAATACACTTCTATTTTAAAAGGATAAATAAAAAGGGGGGGATCCGACGACCCCGCCCGCACACCCATTCATATAAAAATACATGTATAGAGAGAGACACACACATATTTCCATATATCCACACATCCAGACCCATCCATACGCACCCTCTCATAAATAGTAAATCATGTGCTTAATAAAATATATAGGAATAAAAAAGAGCACACTGCAATCTCAGAAGAATTCATGGGTGAAAAATACAGGAGCCCCTTTACTGTAAAATGCACATACATATAGATATACATAAAAACATGGTAAAAGCATACAAGAAGTATTCAAAACACACAAGATAAAAATGAGTGCTGGCAGATAATGTTCAAAATAGATAAAACTGATAAAATAAATGGGTATATAAAATAAAGATAAAGAAGGCATAGTAAAACCATTCACACATTCATACCATCCTTTCACATAAAAGAAGCCTCCAACAGAATAAATGGAAGAGTAAAAGAGGTGGACGGCCTCAATAAATCATGTTGTGAAGGAAGCACACAGTAAGGATAAAAACGTGCAACATATTAAAATGCACAATCGACCTAACGCCATGCAGGGAACCCCTAAGGAGGAGTCCCAGGACGTCCCAGCGCCCACAGCAACAGCCCAGCGCGGCCCCTACTCCCTGATGTTCAGGCCCAAGGGGGGAAGTGTCCTAAGTTTGGCTATCCACCTATGCTTCGCCGCCTTCCTCTGTCTGTCCGACCAGCACGCCTTCTTCTCCAGCCCAGTGATCAATAGTGAGGTAATGGGGTGTGTTTGGAAGTGTTGAACTATTTGAGTGTTGAGTGTGCCAATGTGTATAGTATATAAGTGCTGTTTAAGACTGCTGATTACAGTGTGCTTTGTTTTGCCGACATAGATGATGTGGAATTCAAAGCATGTGATGGCGTAGATGATGTTGTTGTCCTGTATGGTGAGTTTTTGTGTAATAGGGCTGGAGGTGGAGGCGTGCTGGTTCTGGATGACCGCCAGCTGCTGAAAGTGGCTTTGGTGTGGAGAGGGGGCGCTTCTAATGTCTGTGGCTAGGCGGGCCCGCACCAGGACATCCTGGAGGTTCCGGTTTTTCCTGTAAGCTGATATTATTTAAAGGGGACTTATTATACCACCAGGTGTGAGTGTGATTAGCCTTACAAGCCGTTTCGAAAATCTGCCCCATATGACATCAGTAGTGGGCGTGTCCAGCTAGATCTGCGCTGGATAGATGAGCATTGTTTACTTCAGTCCACAGGGTAGGCTGGTAGACTGATCTATCCAGCACAGATCTAGGTGGACACGCCCACTAGTGATGTCATATGGGGCAGATTTTCGAAACGGCTTGTAAGGCTAATCATACTCACACCTGGTGGGATAATATGTCCCCTTTAATGGTTTTGGAGTGTGGGATTGTTGTGTTGTGCGCGTGCGAATGCGTGTTTCAGTTTGGAGTGTATGTGTATGATGTTTTGTGTAAATGTGCTGATGAGGGGTACGATGCGTGTGTGTGGCTGCCGCCCCTGATCGTCTCCGCTCCTGATGTCAGGGGTCCTCTCAGGGAACCTGTTGGGGAAGACCACCTGACTCAGGGATTGAGGCACTCCTAGTGGAGGCCCCACCTCAGCCGGGTTAAGGTAAGGGCAGGAGGAGGCGGGGTTAAGGTTAGGGCAGGGGGAGGCAGGGGAGTCTCACACGCTGGCAGAGCCCTGGGAAGAAGGCCCAGAAGGGGGGGGAGGCCCCCAAGGAGGCACGCCGCCCGAGCTCCGCCAGCTTGCCGTCCGTCTCCTCCGTGCAAAGTCTGTGAAACCGGATGATTTGTGATTTGATAATACCCGTGAATGTCTGCTTGGGATGTAAGCTACTTTTATGGAGGAGTGCGTGTTTGTCAGTGGGTTTTAAATAAACTTTTGTGTGAAGGACTGTGTGTGGTGCGTTTGTGTCTGGGAAAAAAACTTGATGTGTTGTTGTGTATATTAAACCTTAATAGTAGGGGGATGTGTATTGAATATGTGTATGAATTGCAGAAAGTGATCTAAGCTATGCGGCCAGACCCGTAAGATATTGACCAGGAACCGACAGTACTCCTGTGGCAACAAAGGGCAAGACTGCAGCGCAGAATGTCTGAACCCAGCCTTGTAGATATTCGCATATTCCACAACTTAATTTTGACACCCACATCAAACACCTCTGTAAGACAGCATTATACCACCTCAGGAACATCGCCAAACTCCACCAATCACTCACCCTGGCTGATGCAGAGAAGCTCGTCCATGCCTTTGTCTCCTCCAGGTTGGACTACTGCAATGCACTCCTCATTGGGATCCCTGGCAAGAGCATCCAGAGGCTCCAATACATTCAAAACAGTGCTGCCAGGGTCCTGATGAGGGTGCGCAAGCATGACCACATCACCCCCATCCTGAAATCACTGCACTGGCTCCCTGTCCCACTCAGAATTGAGTACAAGGTCTCCCTCCTCACCCACCAGTGCCTTCACGGACTTGCCCCCCTCTACCTTCAGGAACTCCTGACCCCCCCCCGACAACCTCACGTACACTCCGTTCAGGATCCACTCACACCCTCCAAACCCGACATACAAAGCTGTGCACCATGGGTGATCGGGCCTTTTCTGCTGCTGCCCCTAGACTATGGAACGCCCTCCCTGACCACATGAGGGCTCCACAGACTACAGCTCTTTTTAAACGGAACCTCAAAACCCATCTCTTTAAAAGAGCATTTAGCTAAACTTTCTTTGAGGTTCCCACTTTTAATAGTTTTTTTTTCTCTGAAGCACTTTGAGATTCTTGAATATAAAGTGCATTATAAATAAAATGTATTATTATTATTATTATTATAGCTGGGAGCAAACTTCTTGCCCATTGCTGTCCCGTGCGCCTGGAGGTAATGCTTGGTAATTCCAACAGGTGACTGTCGGGCCTATCGGGGTCTGGGTACCGGAGGAGTGCAGAGCGGACAGCCCGCAGGCCAGAATCTTTGTCGATGTTGGTGCATAATGAATCTATATCAATTGTAAATAAAAACGCTTGTGTGGAAACCGGTGTCTTATTTACTTGTTTCCGGGAGATGAGGCTGAGGAAGTAAGAAACGGACCGCCCAGGACTCGGGCACCTTGTGGATCTAAGATAAAACAGGCGTTTGCGTGTCTGGACCATCTAAATATATTTTCTGTCTATGTTTGATGTATTTACGTTTATGGAGGTCAGTAAATATATTGGAATATATTGGAGTGAATCCTGTATGGATCTGGAAGTTAATGTATTCCCTAACTGTCTGTGTGCATCTAAGAGGTATTGTTGTGCATCTAAGATGACTATTTTGGACCCTTTGTCAGCGGGTTTAGTAACTATGTGTTTGTAATTACGCAGGTGTCTAAGTGCCGTATATTCTTGTTCAGTAGTATTGGGTGTTTCTAAAGGGTTTTTGAGTGGTTATGTATGGCTATGTGTTTATTGTTACGGAGGAGTGGTGAGGTTCCCCGACAAGGCGCCCGGTGGTGGTTTCCAACTGGATGGCCCCTGAAACGGTGGAATGGGCCCACCGGGACGGTCATGAAAGTGTTCAATTAATTTGAGGGACCGGGTGTATCTGTGGACGTCTCTTAGGAATTCTAGCTTGTCTGAAATACGGGGGGTGGGGATGAAACTAAGGTCCCTCTCAAGCAGCTGAGTTTCCGTTTTCTGACAGATGGAAGATGGTGGATAGGTTTAGGATATTAGATTCCTGGGGATGGGGGTGTCCCTGTTGGGACGTAGCCCCCGCCCAAAGTTTAACTAATCCAGTCAATGTTGTAGTATGTGGGATGCAGCGTCTGCTGTCCAATGTAGGTCGTTGTGAGTTGTGTGAAATTCAGAGTGGTGTATTTCGAATAGTGTGTTGTATTTTATAGTGATGAATTTATTAAGTCGTGTAAATAGGGTCTGATGTTGTGCAGCTAAATGAAAATAAAAAAAGCCATTGAATTCTAAGCACTGAATATTTATGCATTGAAATAACTCATCTGGATTTTGACTTGGGCATGTTGGATTTGGGGACGTTGAAAATATTTAAGTTGAATTTTTTAACGTTGAATAGGCCTATTTGATTTTGAATTTTTTAACATTGAAAAATCGAGAAGGCGATGAGCGGTCGGCTCCTGTGCGCGTGAACCTTTGGAGCACGCACACACGCGCACGACCGCAGTGAATATTTAATCGATGCTCGTGCCCATCGCACGAGGCATATGAACCGAGGGACTTCTCGTACCGTACGCCCCCCCGCCCCAAGAGTATGCCTAAATATATTACATTAAATGCTTTATGTAAAATATATCTAAGGAAAATCCTTTCTTTCCCAAAGTTGGTTGGGACATGCCCCTCAGTCCCTATGCAAAGTTACACCCTTGGGTTGAACACATTTGAACGAAATATTTTTGACCCCCCAATGTTGACCTGAAGTTGGCGCATCTGATTGGTAGACTGTCGGAATGGCTGTACTAAAAGTAATCTGAATGGGGGCATGTCGGAATGGCAGCATCTAACCGGCAGGCCCGTCTTGGATCAAAGTTTTTTTCGCGGAGTGTCACTTGTTGAGCCTGACGCACTAACGTTGTCCGATGGCACAGACTCGCTGCCGTGTGCATCTTGAACTCTAGCCAGCCGTTTGGCCCGTTTCTCGGCAAAGTACAAGCGCCTTGTGTCAATGAAACGCCGGTAGCATGTCGGGTGAAACCAAGCGACCTCGGGAACATTTTCATATCCAACTTCTATACAGTGTTTGAATGTCTCGGCTACTTTTTACTCTCACCATGAAAGCAAAGCCACCATTGTACACAGTTTCTGCAAGTATCCCACCTTGCAAGAGTAAACTAATTTACCTCTTCATATCTTACAGCCGTAAGATATTTTATGATCCTTTTTTCTGACTTTTTTAAGATGTTTAAGATGTTTTAGAGCATTTTCCTCGTCGTCGCTTCTTGTTGTTGACACCGCCATCTTGGATTTGCGTGGCTACCTGATTGGTCGAATGTGAAGCACGTGAAAAAAACGTTACCACTCGGAAAAAGAAGAAATAGTCCAGACTTTAATCACTAATTAAAAAAATACTGCAGGATGTCAAGAGGAGATGTCGTTCAAAACCAATATATATTTTTGAAGAACCAAAAATCATTTAGTGCCCAGACATGGGAACGGGATGAAACGAAAAACAGGTTCACCTTATGACCTATGTGCTTTTGTCCCATGTAACAGTAAACCAGTCCAGTGTTCAACCCAACCTGCCTCCGTGAAGTTCATGCAAATAGCAGAACTCATACATACACCGCAAGCACACACATACACACCGCATACACACACCGCACAAACACGCACATGCGCACGAACATACATGGAAACACCCACACGCACATACACACACAGACACACACAAACACGCACGCGCACACACTGCACGTCAAGACAAAGGCAGCGACACATACACGGAAGCGCACACACACGCACGCTCACACACCGTACGTCAAGGCAAAGGCAGGGACACACTCACCGAGTTAAGACGCTATATTTTAAACATAACGGCTCCGTCATTGACACACGCGCAGATAAGAACACACACGCACGCGCACACACCACAGCGACACTCGCCCAGGTAAGACCTTACGTTTTTTAACATAAAGGCTCCGCCATCGACACACGCGCCCAGGTAAGAACACACACGCAAACACCGCAGCGACACACCTGCCCAGGTAAGACGTTATAAAATAAGGCTCCGCTGTCGACAAACTCTCCCAGGTAACACGTTCTGTCTATAGACTGTTTAAATTGTGATAAAAGAAGCAAAGAGACAATTTCTCACCATAGGCTCCCAAGGTTCCTCCCCCTTTGCCTTGGTCACTCCTCTCAGAGGGCCCTGAGTCGAGGGGGTGGCCACTATCACTTCTTGTCTGACCAGCGTCGTGCGTAGGTCTGTCTACTTCCTCTCTGCCAGCTCCCTCTGCTCCTTGTTCAGCGTCGTTTCATCCTTTAACAAACGCATTTCGTCAGCAAGCAGTTTGATTTGCTCTCCTTTTTTTTCCACTACTTCTCACTACTTCTTCTTGTTTCTATCTTTTTTATCTAGGCAAGCTAAACCTAGCGACCAATCGCTGCCTAGAAATAAAAAAAATAAAACGTCTCCCACTGAGCTCGGTATGCCAGAGGATGGCTCACTTTTTTTCCTCTCTGATTCAACAAAACCCGTATCTGTGATTCCACGGCGGGAATCAAAACAACATAACACAAAAAAAACTCTAGCGATTCATGTAACCTCACCAGTGAGTTCAATACAAATACGGTTTCACATTCAACCTACAGCTCTTCCAGGACATTGGAACAACTGAACTGTACCAAACCACCCTACAGAACAGGTTTCAAGCCCTGCAAGATCTCCAACAATCAGTGGAAGAGTACTGGAACAGCCTGAAAAACATATGGAAGGAAACATGCCTAGAAGTGGTGGGGAAAAAGACAACAAAACACAAACCCTGGTTGTCAACAGAAACACTGAAAAGAATAGAAGTGAGGAGGGCAAAAAAGGAAACACTAAACAAATGCAAAACCCGAGCAAGAAAGGCAGCAGCCCACAAAGACTACGAGTTAGCAAACAAGGAGGTGAAGAAAAGCGCTAAATGTGATAAACAGAATTACATCGAGGCCTTGGCACAAGAAGCACAGGAAGCAGCTGGAAAAAACAACCTCAAGGACCTATACATGACCACCAAGAAACTGGCCGGAAAGTTCAGACAGACGAACACACAAATCCATGATAAACAGGGACGACTCCTTACCACCAAGGAAGAACAACACCAAAGATGGACAGAGCATTTCAGGGAGCTGCTCAATAGACCACCCCCTGTCCAAGAAATAGAGATTCCACCAGAAGCACACATGCTTAACATCAACTGTGCCCCCCCAACAAGATCTGAGGTAAGGAAGGCCATTAAGGCACTACGACGTGGCAAAGTAGCAGGGCCAGATGACATCCCAGCGGAGGCACTACATGCTGATGTTGAAACCTCAACCACCATGCTATACCAGCTGATCAAGGAAATATGGGAGGATGAGGAAAATATACCAGCAGACTGGAAGGGTGGGCTTATTGCAATCATTCCTAAGAAAGGAGACCTCAGGGATTGCAATAACTACCGAGGAATCATGTTGCTATCAACACCAGGCAAAGTGCTCAACCGCATCATTTTAGAGAGACTGCGAAAGGGGGTTGACGATGAGCTGAGAGAGAACCAAGCTGGTTTCAGAAATGGAAGATCATGCAGTGACCAAATTGCTACCCTCAGGATCATCATTGAACAATCCATAGAATGGAACACTCCTGTTTACGTCAATTTCATTGACTTTGAAAAAGCATTTGACAGTGTAGACCGAAAGCGGCTATGGAATTTAATGGCACACTACGGAATCCCCCCCAAATACATAAACATCATCAAGAACACATACCAGGACATGCAATGCCAAGTGCTCCACCAGGGACAGGCACAAGAAACATTCAAAGTGCTCACCGGGGTGAAACAGGGCTGCCTGCTTTCCCCTTTCCTTTTCCTCTTGTGCATTGACTGGACCATGAAGCAAACTACCCACAATAAAAATACTGGCATCCAATGGAGTCTGACAGAACAGCTAGAGGACCTCGACTTTGCAGATGACATTGCACTACTCTCACATAGCCACCAGCAGATGCGAGAGAAATCCCAACTGCTAGAAACAACAGCAGCAGGACTGGGGCTTAAAATAAACGGAGCAAAAACCAAAATAATGCGGATAAACAACAAAAGCATGAGTCCTATAAACATCGGGGACCAAACACTGGAAGAGGTCATCAAATCTGGGAAGTGTGATAGCTGTGAACGGTGGGACAGAGGAAGATGTCAAGAATAGGGAAAGCAAGAACAGCATTCAACATATTAAAGGGGACTTATTATACCACCAGGTGTGAGTGTGATTAGCCTTACAAGCCGTTTCGAAAATCTGCCTAATATGACATCACTAGTGGGTGTGTCCACCTAGATCTGTGCTGGATAGATCTATCTACCAGCCTACCCAGTGGACTGAAGTAAACATTGCTCATCTATCCAGCACAGATCTAGGTGGACACACCCACTAGTGATGTCATATTAGGCAGATTTTCGAAACGGCTTGTAAGGCTAATCACACTCACACCTGGTGGTATAATAAGTCCCCTTTAAATAATATCTGGAAAACTAAAAACATCTCACTCAATACTAAGCTCAAAATCTTCAACTCCAACGTCAAATCTGTACTGCTGTATGGATCAGAAACCTGGAAGACCACCAATACCATCACCAATAAACTGCAGACTTTCATCAACCACTGCCACCGTACGTCCACACCAGGAGCGACCAAAGCGTCAAGTTTCGCTGCGAATATTTCTGTTCGCTTTGGTCGCTCATGACGTACAATTAAATTATGCAGACGCATTTAAAGGAGCCATCTGCTTTTAGTACAGACAGCCATATCAAAGAGTTAACTCCCATACACTTTGGCCATATTGCCGAGACGGTTTTGCTTGTTGGATAAAGTGCTTCGACAACAGTGATTCCCCCCAATATAAAAAAAAACTCCTAAAATGTAGGCTAATTACAACCGAGAACAAAAAATCCTGCGTGCTGTAGTAGGCTAGTTAAAATATGTTTCACTGATCTCCATCTGCACTCATTCGTCGCACTCAAAACAAATAGACATTGGCGTACATGGCTAATTTGCATACGCGCACAGGACTGGTTGGCTCCGTAAAGCAAATCATGGAACATATCTATCTATCTATCAACGCGTGTCTATTTTTAATGTGATGTATTGTGTGTATGTCCAGTCAGACTTGTTCTGTGTGGTCTTGTAGGCTACTGTCCTGTGTGGGCCGTACCACCTAAATGGATTCCCGACGATTTGTGTCGTTTGGTATTAATAAAGACTTGACTAGGCTATCTATCTATCTAGACTATTTAATTAAGAATTATTCACCTCAGGCTCCGTGAATAGTGGGGAATAGAGGGATAAAAGACAAGAGATATATTGTCATTTATCCCTCGTCTTGTCGATTAGTTTGTTTATGTGACGATTTCAAAAACTTTTTGGGTTTTGTTTAAAGCATGCTACACGCGATTGGTTGGTTAGATTGGTGGCATGGAAAGCAAATGAAAATGATTCCCGCTTAAATACGAACGTTCTAGATGTATAAATACTCCCGCTTATCATCACTTGGTATCCAAACCACTATGGCGTTTCGATCTCTGAACTGAAAAAGGGTTGGGTCGTACAACGCCGGGTGCCCAGTTAAAGCCGCGATTAATACTTCAGCCGACATTTTGTTCAGTGAGTGAATAAAGGTAGGTAGGAACCAAAGTGGCTGCCGGTGTTCCCTGGGATCCACGCAAGCGAAGAGCGTCTACATTCCGATTGGCTGTCAGTGTTTGGCCGCTGAAGCGCGTCATAGTCATTTGCATAAAGTTAAAACGTTTTCAACTTTTTTTTGACGCTCTGGTCGCTCAACTTTGGCCGCTGGTAGCGTTGGTCGCTTTGGTCGCTTTGGTCGCTCTTGCCCATAGAAAGTGAATGACTTCCGGCGATTTGGTCGCTCAATTCGCTTCTGGTGTGGACGTACAGTTAGACGCATCCTCAGGATCTTCTGGCCAAACCGTATCAGTAACACCAACCTGTGGGAACGCACCAATCAAGAGCCCATAGAGATACAGCTGATAAGGAGAAAGTGGAGCTGGATAGGTCACACACTAAGAAAAGGCAAAACAGCAATAACCAAACAGGCACTAACATGGAACCCACAAGGCAAACGGAGCAGAGGGAGGCCCAAAAACACCTGGAGAAGGAGCACAGAGCTAGATGTGAAAAAGAAGGGACTGACGTGGAAACAGCTGGAGAGGATGGCACAAGACAGACGGGGGTGGATTAATCAATGGCCTATGTTCCGAAAGGAATACAAAGGCTTAACTAACTAACTACGGTTTCACTCCTTGTCCAGCAAATCGTAAAACAAAACCCCTGAGCAAACCAAACGTTTGAGTTATATTCAGGTCACGTATCAACATTGACAAACTAGCAAAGATGAACAAATCACTTGAATGACCCTGCATGCAATTTCTATTCTAGGACCCAGACACACGTCGGGACACTAACCACGAACCAAAGGCCTTTTCTGGGACTCCAACCCACACAGAACTCAGGACTCTAACCCTTGAACGTATTCCTTATTCTGGGACTCGAACTCAGACACAACTCAGGACTCTAACCCTTATCCCACCTCTTCTTAAAAGAGTTAAACACAGTGTACACAATTCTTTCACATTCATACACTAAAATACACCAACATTCCACAAGTAAAAGCTATTTAATAATTTATTTGCATGCATAGTATGCTACACTTTCCATTGAACAATTACCCCTGTTACCATGAATTGACTAATTTTATAATGTAATCAAATGCTCATACACTAGCTGCTTTCAGACACACGGGTAAATCCTGATATTCTCCTGATGGGCCGTATGTGTGAACCACATATCCTGACATTCGTACCCTGCAAATCTCCTGAATAATACTACCCCTCTTCTGCATGTCATTGAGTGGCCCCCTAAATGATAATCAGCCTGTGTTTCATTGACAAAAGGCGCTTGTATTTTGCCAAGAAATGGGCCAAACGGCTGGCTGGAGTTCAAGATGCACACGGGGGCGAGTCTGTGCCATCGGACGTTAGTGCGTCAGGCTCAACAAGTGACACTTCGGTCCAAGGCTGAATGGTTAAAAAATATTTAAATGTTGGCACTTCTTTTAAGGGTCATTTGTGGTGAAAATTTGTTACATTATCGTTATACGTTGTGAAATTGTGAAATTTCTTACATTATCAACTGGGGTTTCCACATTATTGCTATGGGTTTAATTACAACTAGAGGCTGAGCGAAAACTCTAGTTGTAAATTTGAGCTGGAAAAAACGACGTAGCAAAACAGAGCGCTCTTCTATTTTAAGAAGAAGAATCAGTTCACAGATCATTGTTATGCACTTTACTCTCTAGTGTTATGCACTTTATTTTAAGTCGCGACCAAGAGTTTGGGAAAGTCTGATCTCAAAGCATTCTAGTATTTATGTACGTATTGTGTGTGTGTGTGTGTGATAGAGTGTAAGAGTGTTCACCTTAATGATGTAGCACAATAGTAAGTTGGTTATAAACTTAGTCTATGTCTGAGAAAAGGAGTGCCAAAGGGGGTTTGGGTGTTATATGGGCAGGGCAATCCCATTATTACCAAAAGTAGGTCCAGTCTGTTACACACGCACGCACGCACACACACACACACACACACAGTTTGTCTACAGGCTACAGAAAATAGTAGCCTACATGTTTGTTTTGTCATTTTTTTATATTAGGCTTATAGAGGGATTATCAGTCTACGTCACCCTACCTCTCTCCCCGCTCTACGCGCATGTCGGTTGCAGAAAGAGACGGTAGCGACAAGAGCCGCAATTTGTTGTGCGGTTGGTTGCACAAACCCTTTTAATAATTGATTATCCCATTTATTCTACTTCTTGCTTGCCAACATAATAAAACAATTCAAATACTTTTACTTTTTGCAGATGATGTGGTCCTCATTGGATCATCGGCCTGTGACCTTCAGCACTCACTGGATCGGCTGGCGGCCGAGTGTGAAGCGGCTGGGATGAGGATCAGCACCGCTAAATCTGAGGCCATGACTCTTAGCAGGAAACCGATGGATTGCTTACTCCGGGTAGGAAATGAGTCCTTAGCCCAAGTGAAGGAGTTCAAGTATGGCGACACATTAGTGCCATAATTCACTAATGTGATAAAAGATGCATTCGGGCGTATTATATTATTCCACACGCGTAGATATTAACTGCGAGCGCGCAAATGATCTCTGCGCACGCAAAACAGCCTCTCGCCCGCGCAAATTACCTCAGCACGCGCAAAACAGCCTCTCGCGCGCGCAAATTACCTCAGCGCTCGCAAAACCTCTCGCGAAAGATGTTTTTACGCTCTCGCTCGAATTTAATTTTGGCACTATGGGGGTGGGAACCAAGGCAGGGCGGGCTTTCCTATGATTGGCCGTTTCTGAAGCGCGATATTTGATTGTCAGCCCTCCTCTCATTCAATTCTGAATTGTACAGTAAATGGCTGAAACGATAGTTACTTATTGTAACTCTAGATTCTATGAGTATAGGCGCAGCCTTTTAAGGCTATTGCTATTGGGTTATCCCTAGGCGTGAGCCGTAGCACTGAAAAATTTGTAATCCCCGACCACCAACAGCGTGGGCCTCAATTACGTCCGCGTGCGGCGTGCCTCAACGACGCAGATATAGTCGGGCGCCGGCGGACGTTCTGCTCCCAATAAACAGCTTTTCTTCAGCTATTTAAAGGACAATGAGGCCGACACTTAAAAGGCTGCGCCTATACTCATAGAATCTGGAGTTACAATACGGAACTATCGTTTTTCAGCCATTTACTGTACAATTCAGAATTGAATGAGAGGAGGGCTGAGGAGGGCTGTCAATCAAATATCGCGCTTCAGAAACGGCCAATCATAGGAAAGCCCGCCCTGCCTTGGTTCCCTCCCCCATAGTGCCAAAATTAAATTCGAGCGAGAGCGTAAAAACATCTTTCGCGAGACGTTTTGCGCGCGCTGAGGTAATTTGCGCGCTCGCAGTTAATATCTACGCGTGTGGAATAATATAATACGCCCGAATGCATCTTTTATCACATTAGTGAATTATGGCACTAATGTGTCGCCATATTCAAGTAGCCTACCTCGGGGTCTTGTTCGCGAGTGAGGGTACTATGGAGCGTGAGATTGGCCGGAGAATCGGAGCAGCTACATTGGCGGTATTGCGTTCGCTTTACCGCACCGTTGTAACGAAAAGAGAGCTGAGCCGCAAGGCAAAGCTCTCGATCTACCGGTCGATCTTCGTTCCTATCCTCACCTATGGTCATGAGGGCTGGGTGATGACCGAAAGGACGAGATCGCGGCAGAGTCGGCTCCAGAGCAGATCTACTGGAGGGGCATGGGTCGCCAGCGGGGGGGCACTGTCTTTTGTGAAATATTTTAACGCAAAAAAAGGGGGAGGGCTGTCGTGGATGCTAAACGCAAATAAATGGAGTTTAACCACCTCTGCTATGTCATAAATCGTTTATTCACATCAACAGTTTATGAACCTCCAAAAAAACATTAAGTAGGCCTGGCACTGTTTATAAACCTAGAGAACAGCCTCCACAATAATCAAAAACACCCCTGACAACATATAAGCTTTAAGCCCAGTTCAGACCAAAGATTCACCTTGCAACGGCTTGCAACTCGCAACTCCTTGCGACTCCTTGCGACGAGACGGGCTGCGACGTTCTAAAACTGGGCCGTTCACACTGGCTGCAACGCGCTGCAACGGGCTGCGACGCTAGGTGGTTTCCCTAGCAACTGTGAACGCTCTGGCACAGCTGAGAGCCGCAACAGCATTATTTGCGTAGGTTAATAATAATAATAATGCATTTTATTTAGAAAAGCGCCTTTCAGGTCACTCAAGGACACTGTACATCACACACAATAAAACACACAATGAAATATACAAAAAACGTGATAAAATAGACATAGAAAGGACAACATAATAAGTTAAAATACATAGGGCAGAATGGCAGGAAGCATGGAGGTTAGAGAGAGTAGGCAGTCCGAAACAGGTGGGTTTTTAGTTGTGCTTTGAAAATGGGGAGAGAGTCACAGTTTCGGAGGTCGGGTGGTAGAGAGTTCCAGAGCTGGGGAGCAGAACGACTGAAGGCTCTGCCCCCCATAGTGCTGAGGCGGGCAGGGGGCACAGAGAGGTGGATGGAGGAGGAGGATCAAAGGGAACGGGTGGGGATGTTAATGTGCAGGAGATCAGAGAGGTAGGGAGGGGCGAGGTTATGGATGGCCATGAATGTAAACACTAGGAGTTTGTAGTTAATGCGGTGGGTTACGGGGAGCCAGTGGAGCTGCTGGAGGACAGGGGTGATGTGATGGTATGAGGGAGTCTTTGTGATGATGCAGGCGGCAGAGTTTTGGACCAGTTGTAGTTTGCGGAGGGACTTGTGGGGGAGGCCGAAGAGGAGAGAATTGCAGTAGTCCAGACGGGAGGTGACGAGGCTGTGAACAAGGATGGCGGTGGTGTGGGGGGTGAGGGAGGGGCGGAGTCTGTTGATGTTGCGGAGATGGAAATATGCAGTGCGGGTAATGGTGTTGATGTGAGAATGGAAGGAAAGTGTGCTATCGAGGATGACACCCAAGCTCTTAACCTGAGGGGAGGGGGAAACTGAGGAGCTGTCGATGGTGAGAGAGAAGGTATTGACTTTCGCTAGTGTGGATTTAGTGCCGAGGAAGGTTAGGTTAGATTAGTTATAGGTATTGACTTTCGCTAGTGTGGATTTAGTGCCGAGGAAGGTTAGGTTAGATTAGTTAGGTTTGCAATTAGTTTTATTTTTATTTTGCTTGAGAGTAGGCTAGAGTTACTGTGTTTTGTCATTCTCCGGATATCGGATATTTCAATCTGATATTTTTATGCTGGAGTGGACAGTACGGTACCGGGAGAGTAGGGCCGTGACGTACAAGTTGTTCTGTGCTGTGATTGGCTTGTGATTGGCGGGGAAGACCCAGGACTAGGTGGAGAGATTATATCTCAACACTGGCCTGGGAACGCCTCGGGATCCCCCCGTCAGAGCTGGTCAATGTGGCCCGGGAAAGGGAAGTCTGGGGCCCCCTGCTTGAGCTGCTCCCCCCGCGACCCGACCCCGGATAAGCTGACGAAAATGAGATGAGAAATACTTTTAATAATTATGCTTTCTCTCATTCGTATTGCATGCGTATTAAATGTATAGGCCTACTCTGTTTGAGTTCATCTCCCTGAAAAAGTAGTCCCCCCTACAATCAAACATGTTTTTGACACCTCGAAAGGCATTATCCCGCTTATACCATGGTCACTTGCCAAAGAAAATAAATTAAAATCATTCTTTTGTATTTTCATAGGTTTTAAAATCCAAATATAAAGTTTTTCACATAAATGGGACGGACCGTAGCTACGACTTGGCAATGGGAGGCATTCTAGTCCGCTGAGCTATGAGCCAGAGAGCTAACGTTATGGATTGTACATATTTATAATTCGAAATTCGTCCCAGCCTTTATACCACCGATACTCTAGGGTCTAAAGCATATAACCGCGTTGTCTGATTACAGTTTAATTCATTTTTCACAATTTACGAGCTCTCGTTTTGAAGAATAATCACAGCGCCATTCGTTTCAATGGGAATCGCGACGGTCTATACTTTCAACGTAAAGTGTACATATTCATAATTCGAAATTCGTCCCAGCCTTTATACCACAGATACTCTAGGGTATATAGCATATAACCGCGTTGTCTGATTACAGTTTAATGTAACAGCAAGCTGACTAAATCGCTAATTAACACTGCAATTGCAAATTAACCACAGAGATAACCATGGTCAAACAAATTTTCTTTTTGCCATCATTCTGCGCGCATCCGCCGTGTTGATAAACAAATAATCCCCCTTTATAGGCTTTCTTACCTCATTTACTGCGCGAGAGACCACAATTTCAGGGACTGAGTCAGAAATTTTCTCCGCATGTTATGGTTGGCAAGTAGTCTCCGGATACTGATCTCAGAGGTTCCCCTCCGGACACCCATTTCTTGCAAATTTTCCAAGATTTCATGATATGTCTTCCCATTCACAAACATATCATGTAGAGAGGAATGTAAGGCTTTCTTACACTCCTTAGAAAACAGAAGATTCGGTGGCGGACTGGACCATTTAGTTTTGACTGGACTGTGGGAATTTCGTTTATGATTCTCTTAAACCATATCTCCTTTGTTTAATTAGAATTGTAACTGTCATCATTAAAAAGATTCTGTAATTTAATTAGTTTTTTCATGTTTGTAGTATTTTCAATTTCCTTAAGGAAATTCGTTTTTGTTTATATTAGTAATTAAATAATTGCGTTCGTTATTTGGGTTTAAAATTGTATTTAAATATTTAGTTGAATGACGTCACTTGTAAGGCGGATGTTCTAGAAGATTACTGTCAGCTATAGATGCGGCATGAGAGAAGGTGAGCAGGTTGTGATATGCATCACCGATGTTTCAAAGTCCCTGTAAATAGCATGCAGCCAACGAGGTTTCCCTGTATTTTGTTTTGCTTGTTTGGCTCTTTGTGTGCCGTGTAATTTATGATTTTATGTAAAGCTAATGCCGTGATTTCTGTTGTACTGTGTGTGTGTTCATCTATAGTTTTCACGGTGAAGTTGGAGTAAAAGGCTGCAATAAAACCCGTCAAAGGAAACCACTGGTGTCTGCCGACTGCTTTTAGAGGGATTTATAGTGAAAACTCGGACTGTTCATCGACGCGAGTGGCAGTTCAACGAAGGAGTGCAAGATCAAAGGAGCGGCTCGTTAAGGTGCGGCCACACCAGACGCGTATCTCGCGTACTTCGCGTATGAAATCGCCATTTTTTCCATAGGGAACCATTGGTTTACGCGCGTAATACGCGTAAAAGCAACATTTTACGTGCGTATTGCGCGTATGAGGCGCGTATATTTACGCGCTATACGAAGAGGGAACGCTCCGTTCACTTGCATGGACATGGACTCATCTAGGCGAGTGACGTAGGCGCGTATGGCGCGTATGCGACCATTTTTGACACAAAATGGTCAAGCAACATTTTACGCGCGTATCTCGCGTAAAAATTACGCGAGATACGCGTCTGGTGTGGCCACACCTTTAAGGTTTGGCCTGCTCGTTAAGGCACACAGAGCCGTGATCAACGGACAAGCACGCACTGTTCACATGCGCAAAGAGGAAAGAAGAGATACGCAGTTCATAAAGAGCTAAATCTTCAATGCAAAGGCAAAAAAGAACTTTGACACTAAATTAAGAGTGATCTAAGAAAAATTAAGGCTTTTGTATGTTTTTTCTTATGCTGTATGGAAGCATGTAAGTGCCAAAGTTAAAGGGAAATTACAGTTCTCATTGAACTTTTGTATTTCAACTTAGAGTGTGTTGTAGAGGTTTACATATTGTTTGCATTTAAGGGTGACCTCAAAAGTTATTTGATTTATTGCAAGATATTCACAACTTAAGTGATGTTTACATTCACACTTTATTTTCAAAAGTGAGTCAACTTAAATAATTGATTTAAAAAATTAAAGAGCCAAGTGAGTCAACAGTTCATAGCTTAGACTCCCAAGATAAACCTGAAGTATGCCTTCCTGAAGCCCAGCATGATGAAGCGCCAAAGCTAAGACATAGTTCAAGAATCAGAACTCTCCCAGAGAAGGCTAGAAGAAAAATGTAAAGGGCTTCAACAAAAATGTAACTAGATTTATGATAAATGGAAAACACAAGCAAAATTAGCCAAGAAATCATTGTAGCAATTAAAGGAGTGTCTAACTAAAGAGCTGCTCAAGGATATCATTGGTGATATCGCAGGTCTCTCTGCAGATGTCCGGCTAATCTATGATGACCTGCGCAATGTCTCAACTCCGGATCAAGACACGCGCAGGCTCCTCTAAGTCAGGTTCTTTCACCACTGAGTTAAAAGTTCCCTCAATCAACTCCAGGTCCTCTATAAAACGCAAGAAGCTGCCGCAGAGGCTGCCGCAAGCCAAGCTGTTCTGAAAGTGTTCGAACAACAAGAAAAGGAACAGCAGGAAATACAGCGTCTAGAAGCAGAAGTTAAAAGGAAGATATCTGATGAACAGGCAGCAATTGTTAAGCGCAGCTTAGAGCGAGAGGCAGAGGAAGTTAAAGTCAAAGCTCAGCTAGAAGAGGAGCATGGAGCTCTTCTAAGAGCTCTGGAAGAAAAGAGGAGAAAAGTGCAGAAGTTGGAGACAGTCAAGAATCTCAATGCAGCAAGAGCCAGAATGCAGGTGTATGATCAACGAAGGGCCGCAGAAGAAGAGCAAATGGACACATTGGGACAGCAGCTGGTAGCAGATAACCCAGTTATTCCATCTTCAAGTCGTATATCCATGCAAAGGTCTCCCATACAAGGTGTGAGTACCGGCTCAAATGAAAGTACAGCAGAGCTTGTCAAGGTGCTAGCAGATGCTCTGAGCGCTAACAGAGTTCCCATCCCTGAACCGTCAATATTCAGCGGTGATACACTGAAGTACAACGACTGGAAACTTTCATTTCAAACACTTATTGACCACAAGAACATTGAAGATAAGGAGAAAAGATACTACCTCCGTCAGTACGTAAGTGGACTAGCTAAGAAAGCAATCGATGGCTATTTCCTACTTGGAACTGAGTCGGCCTACGCTAGTGCATGGAAGATTCTGGAAGAGCGATATGGAAATCCATTCACAGTTGCAAAGGCTTACAGAGACAAGCTACAAGCATGGCCCAAGATGGGATCTAAAGACAACTTTGAACTCAGAGAGTTCAAAGTTGCGAGGGTGCCATGGTCCATATAAAAGCACTGGAAATATTGAATGACTAGGGGTGTGACGATACACTCAGCTCACGAGACGAGACGAGACACGATATTGGGTTCACGAGAACGAGACGAGATTTTAAGAAAACTACGATGACAAAATATATGACTGGACCAACAGCCTTTTATTTAACCGAGTTGCACATGCATTTTGAAATGCTTTATTATAACTCTTTACATGCATGAAATTGAAACTAAAACTAAAATTTATAAAAGTAATAAATTAAACAACAATATTATGTGCAAAACCAAATCAAAGTACCAAAAATGCTGCCAAACAAATGATTTAAAAGTGGCGGGGGTATTTTCTGACGTCACCCTACACTCACTCACTATTCCCTATATAGTGTTCATGATATAGTGCACTATTTAGGGAACAAACAAACGAGAATTCGGACACTACGCTGAACATTTCTAAACGTAATTTGCGTCAGTAAATGCGCCGGGTATTTGTGTGACGTAGACAGATGCGCCCACATCATGTAAACAAACCATGGCTGTTTCCCAATGTCAAGGAAGCATGCTCAACGGCCGCCCTTTTAAGGACGCTACGTCATAGAACGCCGACAAGCACTGTTCCAATGTTGAGGACACTCGAAAGCCACGCCATTTTTGCGTCCTTTGTTTTTGAGAATTCCGAGATTTTTCAAGGATGCATCGCTGCATCCTAGACGAGCCAAAACTACCCACAATCCTCTGCGTTCACTGGGCGGGTTCTTGAAAATGGCAGAGCATATATTTTATATTTAGTTATATTAGTTTTATTATTTTTCAGAAATATTTTGTGCCGTATTGCTTTTCATAGATTCATCATGTTAATGCAAATAATCAAGCCTAAAGACCTGTGCCACTTTTCAAACGTTTTTGCAACTTAATGATACGTTGCTATATTTTGCATGGACGTAGCTGGTGTTAAACACCACTGTCACCAACGTCAATTTACTCGCTCACAAGATTACATTTTTTTTTTTTTTTTATTGCTTAAGAAACAGATTCCTTCCAACTAACTATTTACGAAAAATGCAATCAATAATTTATATAAAAGTAAATGTTTACATATCGACCAGCAACGAAGTTGGAGTAGCTTACCCAAATAATGAATTGTAATACACCAACATTGTCAACTGTCATACATAGCTAACCATAACCCTGTCATACATAGCTAAACAAGCAAATGAAAATGAAATACCTACCAACGCAACTGAAATGTTAATATTAGACAATTAACAATATTATGAAAATTACGTAGGTCTCCCATAATCATTCAGGTAATCAATACGTCCGTGCCTGTTACAGCTATTTCAATGATATGTGTGTTATATATCCGTGTTCAACGCCATTCATGTTAAGTAAAAGGACAAATCTCAGACTTTGGAAGTTAATGGAGTTAATGGAAGTTAATTCGGAATTTAATTTAATTCGGAAGTTAATGGAGCCGTGCACTTCAAAATAGGACCATAGCAAGGAGCCGTTTGTTTCAGTACGGCTCCTTTCAGCTGCCCACCCAACATAAACTGCTAATAAAATGCTTGAGGAGGCGTTTTGAAAAGAAAAACTTACATTTTTTTAGAACAGGGTAGAAATATAATTATGAGCCTTTGATTGATATCCAGACATTTTTTGCGGAGACACAATCCTGTTCCCCACTTGTATTGGAGTGGACGGCGATATATCTACTTCTGGGCCACATGAAATGACGGACCCCCGTCCACTCCCAGCTTAAACAGCTGCAATACCAGGCTTGGCCTCTGAGCACTGGTGGATTGCGGAAGTATGCGCCTATCCTGGGGGCCTGAAACAAACCGGGCACTCACGAGGAAAGCTGGAGGTTGTATTGTTGTTGAATGTTACATTTCCTTGTTCAAGTTTTTTTTAAATACATTTTTAATGTTAAATAAAAAATGTATTGTGTTAAATCCCAAATAAATTGTTGACGTTTCTAAACGAAAGCCGGAGACTCCATCATTAAATGTAATCGTTTTCGCGCTTATTCAGCTTCTTCTTCTCCTCCGGAAAAACATGACCGCATTGCATTGTGGTATACGGGAGTAGCTCACAAATCTCGCGAGACAGAGGCCGTTTCTCAATTTGCGTACTTGTGCGTGCTCGTGTGCTCGTGGACTCGTGAAACGTCATCAGTCGTTGCCCGAGCACTGTTCCAATTCGAAGCACGCATCAAGCGAGTACTGTCGTAAAACCCGGAAGTGTTCTTGATGCGTGCTCGATCTCGCCGTTTCACCATGGACATAATAAAGATCTCGAGATCTCGTGGCACGAGATCTCGTCACACCCCTATGAATGACTGTAATGAAAACAGGAGAATTCTGTCAAAGTTACCGGATTGGTTAACAGCAGGATGGAACCGGAAGGTTGTTGATGAAGAAGAGGATAGAAACCAATTCCCTTCATTCAGCCAGTTCGTAAAATTTCTGACAAGGGAAGTAAAAATCACCTGTAACCCTGTTACTTCACTGCAGTCACTGAAACAAGCTGAGCTTGAAAAGTCCCAAAGACAACACAGTGTCGGAGCAAAGACACTGACCACAAGTTCCAATGAAAAGTTTGTTACAATGTGTCTTTTCTGTCGAATCAAAATTTATTCAAGCTGAAAAACTGTGCTTTGGTTGTCTGAAGTTAGGTCACCACTCAAAGAGCTGCAACAGTAGGAGTGTTTGCGACATGTGCTCCAAGCGACATCCAACCTGTCTGTATGAGGAGCGATCTAAAGAGCAACAAACACAACCACGCACTGAAAGAAATCCAAGTAAAGAAAAGCCCAGACCAAGTCAAGAGAGGAACAATGAAAGTACTCAATCAACACAACACCAAGGGGTATTCACAGCTGCTACTGCCAACAGAGTGCTATTTCATGAACTGAACATGCAAATAGCGGCAATAATTCCTGTTTGGCTTTCAGCAACAACTCAACCAGCATGAGAAATCCTTGTATATGCTCTGTTGGATTCGCAAAGCGACACAACCTTTGCCTTGAGTGAAGTAGTGGAAGCCTTGGAAGTAACCAAAAAACAAGTCAATCTGAAGCTTTCTACAATAAGCTCAAAAACAACAGTAGTAAGCTCTCAAAAAGTGAACGACCTACAAGGTCGAGGGTTTTTCTCTGGTAAGAAGATTGCCCTACCAACAGTCTACACCCGGGAATTTATTCCAGCCAACATAACTCACATACCAACTGATGAAACCGCCAAGTCCTGGTCCTACCTGAGAGCCATTAGCGAATCCGACGACGTCCATTGCTGTCTGGTAATGGGAAAGGCGAGAGTTACGCCTACCAGCGTCACAACTATACCACGACTAGAACTTACAGCAGCAGTTGATGCAGTTCGAACCAGCGACATGCTTCGAAATGAACTTGAAATCCAAGATCTGCCAGAGTTCTTTTGGACAGATTCCACAGTTGTCCTGGGCTACATCAGTAATGATGCAAAAAGGTGTTTGTAGCGAATCGCGTACAGTGGATTAATACAAGCACAAAACCTGAACAATGGGCTTATGTAGCTTCTGAAGACAACCCGGCCGATCACGCCTCTCGAGGTTTGACAGCTGAGCAGCTGAAGACTTCAAACTGGTTCACCGGACCAAAGTTTCTTCGGCAACTTAAACTTCCTAACAGAGAATGCAAGGTAGAAGAGATAAAGGAAGACGATCCTGAACTTCGCAAGGCTCTAGTGTGTAACACTCAGACAAAAGAAGACAGATCATTATTGGATCGCCTACAGAAGTTCTCTGATTGGAAAAGAGCAGTAAGAGCAGTTGCCAGATTGAAGAGGAAAGCCAAGGAACACAAAGGTCTGAAGCAAATAACGAACGAAAGCACAAGCCTAGAAGAAAGAGAAGAAGCAGAACAAACAATCTTCAAACTAGTTCAAGAACAAGCATTCTCAGATGAGATAAAGCGCTTGGAAGCAAAGGGAGAAGTTCTCATGTCCAAAGACAGTAAGCTGTACAAGTTGAGTCCATTCTTGGATACAGAAGGTATTCTAAGGGTGGGAGGACGTCTCAGTCAAGCCACGTTACATCCACACGTGAAGCATCCGGCTATACTCCCTAGTAGAGGTCACATATCAGCTTTACTCATCAAGCACTTTCATGAGAAGGTTTATCATCAAGGACGTGGAATGACGATAAACAAACTGCGAGCTAATGGATGGTGGATCATTGGATGTTCCAGTGCAGTCTCATCACACCTATTCAGATGTGTTAAATGCAGAAAGTACAGAAGGCGTACTGAAGAACAGAAAATGGGAGACTTACCACAGGACTGGATCGAGGCAGCACCACGGTGCTTTCACGTAAGTGATCTCCTGGAACAGACTGTTTTGGACCGATCTATGTTAAGGAAGGACGTAAAGAGCTCAAAAGGTATGGTCTTTTACTCACCTGTCTATGTTCAAGGGCTATACACATAGAGGTCATTGATGACGTGACGACTGACGCATTCATTAATGCGCTAAGAGCATTCATTGCCATCAGAGGGAATGTTCGCCAGCTAAGATGTGACCAAGGAACCAATTTTGTCGGTGCAAGAAGAGAGTTTGCAGGACTCGTGAAAGGAATGGACACAGAAAAGGTCAAGGATCTAGGGTGTGAATTTCTTATGAATCCCCCAGCAGCAAGTCACATGGGTGGCGTCTGGGAGAGGCAAATAAGAAGTGTAAGAAGTGTTCTGACAGTTATTCTTGACCAGTCGTCAAAAAGGCTTGATAGCGCCTCCCTAAGGACCTTCCTGTACGAGGTTATGGCCATCATTAACAGCAGACCTCTAACTACTGAACATTTGAATGACCCATCTGGACCCGAACCTTTAACCCCAAATCATATCCTTACCATGAAGCCAACTGTTATTCTACCCCCACCCGAACAATTTATCAAAGAAGATCTTTATCTACAGAAGAGGTGGTGTCGAGTCCAGTATTTGGCCAATGAGTTTTGGGTTCGTTGGAAGAAAGAATACCTATTGAGCTTGCAACCAAGACAAAAATGGCAAAAGAAGAGAAGAGACTGAAAGGTCAACGACATTGTCCTTCTACAAGATGATCTGGCCCCACGCAATGAATGGAAGTTAGCCCGTGTGACAGAAGTCTATCCAGGGTTAGACAGTAAAGTCAGAAAGCTAAGATTGTTGGTTAGCAACACCACATTTGACAAAAAGGGGAAACCCACAGTTAAAACTGTGTTTCTTGAGAGACCAATACATAAGGTTGTTACTCTGCTTGAGGCATACTAGAGTGTTAATGTTGGCTTGACATTTCATGATGAAGGGTTGACATACTGATAATGTTAAAACCAGAACTACTTCATTTGTATATTGAAGTTTGACAAAAATATTTAGTTTAGAGAAATCCCACATTACTGGTTTGTGTGATTTGGTGGGAGTGTAACTGTCATCATTAAAAAGATTCTGTAATTTAATTAGTATTTTCATATTATTAAGACAAGCCTTAAGGAAAATCATTTTAGTTTATATTAGTAATTCAATAATTGTGTTCGTTATTCGGGTTTAAAATTGTATTTAAATAGTTAATTGAATGATGTCACTTGCAAGGCGGATGTTCTAGAAGATTACTCAGCTAGAGATGCGGCATGAGAGAAGGTGAACAGCTTGTGATATGCATTGCCGAGAAGAATCTAGTTTCAAAGTCCCTGTAAATAGCATGTAGCCAACGAGGTATGTTTTTTGTTGTTTCCCTGTATTTTGTTTTAATTGTTTGGCTCTTTGTGTGCCGTGTAATTTATGATTTTATGCAAAGCTAATGCCGTGATTTCTGTTGTACTGTGTGTTTTCACGGTGAAGTTGGATTAAAAGGCTGCAATAAAACCCGTCAAAGGAAACCACTGGTGTCTGCCAACGGCTTTTAGAGGGATTTATAAGAATCAAAGGGCCCCACAGCCGGGGTCCTGATAGAAGTCTTTCGTGTTTGATACCTGCATTGGGCGGTATAGGTTGGAGAAATCTTTGTGGTTCATATGACAGCATCAGACCGTAAGTAGGCCCAATAACGCAAGACATTTCTTAAATCATGGACCAAATGAAGATGACATCTTTACATATTTTGCACACTTCCTACTTCAAGAAGTCTTCATGTTATATTTTTATAAAGTGATAAAACAATAAAACATAATCCAGCTCTTTAATGTCACCAAAATATAAGACATGTAAGGGATATGCACACATTGGTCAGGCCAGACCAATAAGAAAGCCATTGTAAAGAAAGAAAGACTGAAAGATGCTGTTCAAGATAGCAAGTGGAAAATCAACAATTTAATGGACGACAAGTACATACCCCAGGACGCCTACGTCATCTTGAAGGAAGCCCTCAGCCTGGTGAGCACAGAGAAGCATTCCGATCTCCTGGAACAGAACTGCAAAGACTTCTCTACATGGCTACACTACCGCAAGGGTGAATCTCGACAGGTGAGTCTTCCTGGTGTGTAATGTTGTAGACTAACCATTATAAGGTGGCAAGGGATGGGAGAATTTATCTATGTATAGCACAATTTACCAAATCAGTTATGAGTTAGTTAGTTAATTAGTATTATGCTGTTATTTTGGACAACATGTATGTATCACGTACTACACAGCATCATAGTAAATGTGTCACATAGAATTAGCTTATTTTGGTGCCTGATTTTCTATATTCTATATTTCCTTCTAGAAAGTTGTATAAGTACCCGGTATATTTATCATCACACTTCTGTTTGTGTAAGTGTGTGTGTGTGTGTGTGTGTGTGTGTGTGTGTGTGTGTGTGTGTGTGTGTGTGTGTGTGTGTGTGTGTGTGTGTGTGTGTGTGTGTGTGTGTGTGTGTGTGTGTGTGTGTGTCCACAGTTGTGGCGATTGGTGCAACATCCGCAGTTGTAGCGATTGGTGCCGCGGTCGTGGGGATGATTGTTGTTTTCAAAAACCCCTAACTAAACACAATGTAAACCAAATGTTTAATGAAAAACGTTTTGTACACTTTTGTACTAGACTTTGTCCTTCGTAAAATACTAATTAAAGAGCGCCATGCACTTAGACTTTGTTTTCTATTTATCTCACATTACAAGTAATCATGCGATGTGAATATTTCTATGATTTAATACTTAGTCTATGCCCTTTGTAAGTTTGTATTTGAGCTCTCTGTCCCTCTCTTGTTTTATTATTATGGGTTGGTTTACAAATTTTTTGCCCATTTGATATATGGTTCAGTAATAGAAATAGTAAAAGTAATAGTAATAGTAATAATAATAACAGTTCAATAACAGCCTATAAAAAATCCAATAAAATAACGTCGAACGAAGGAGGTATTTCAGGTAAGAACGATGTAAGGTAACTCTCACCAGACATATTTCACTCAGTTAGACACTTCAATTTAATCTTCTACAACTGCTTCAAGTCCTACCAGTTAGGTGGAGTCTAGACTGGAGGCAAACACTTGTACTGTTTGTCACAGTTACGCAAGAACAAGTCATGCACAGTCTTCCAGAGGTCGTTGGTGGAGACAAGGTCGGCGCTGTAGCCCCAGTTGTCCAGCAGCATGGGGGCCGTCACGGCCAGGACAGACAGACCTCCGAGGGCCAGGACAGACACACCTCCGAGGGCCAGGAGGCCCTTGGTCAGCACGCCGTGCAGCATCTGGCCACCTGAACGACCCTGGCTACACACGCACGCACAAACACACACACACACACACACACACAACCTCACACACACACACACACTCTCACACCCACACACACAGCCTCACACACACACACACACACTCACACACACACACACACACACACACACACACACACACACACACACACACACACACACACACACACACACACACACACACACACACACTCACACCCTCTCACACACACACACACTCACACCCTCTCACACACACACAACCTCACACACACACACACACACACACGCTCACACTCACACCCACACACACACACAACCTCACACACACACACACACACACACACACACACACACACACACACACACACACACACACACACACACACACACACACACACACACACACACACACACAGGGAAGGAATGAGATATGATGGTGGAACAATCGACCCAAAAGGCTTAGTTAAATGTTGGTCCGGCTTCGTTGCCGAGAGATAATCCTACAAGACGAACCCTGGTTTGTTTGTAAGCGGATGGAGCTCCAGGACTTCTTGTCAGTGTATTTTTTTTCAGTGTAAGTCTACATGGTGTTGACCTTTACACACACTTTTTCTGAGCACATACAGTCCGGATATGTATTATGCATACATAAAATGTTTTAGCTTGTCTTTCTACCACGGAAAAGTTCCCTAGTTGTCGAGTTTGTGTTCGCTGTAAGCCAATTACAAGCTAACAGGTCGTTTGTAACAAACAGATATCCGTTAAGTAAAACTCTGGTAAGTAAAACTCAAAGTTGAGCTAGTCTGCTATCAAACTTTAGATTTTTTCTCTTAAATTGGATTTGTGCGACTAGATTAACCAAAATAGCCACAACAAATAAAGTATGCAATACAGCAAGACTCTGAGAATATGGAATATGGCACTAGTCATCCTATTAATAAAATTGAGAATTCTGTTACACGTCGACACAACACAATGTAAATCCTCGACCGTGATATACATTTACCAAGTTATAAGGGTTATGGATGAAAATATTGTAGCTGCATTATCAACATCGATCACATTGATAACAACATTGCAAAGGTACCTCTTTGGAAAAGGCTTGACAGCAGTGTTTTTCCCATCATCTTTCTCTTCTCGCCTACAATTCTCCTGAATGGGCAGAATAGAGATGTCTCCTTTGAATGACCTCCACCTCCACTGGTGTTGTCCTTTGATTCACTGGTCCATTCCAATAGTTCCCTGGTTAAAAGCTTTCAGGATTAACCCCCCCAAAAACACTCTGGACTCTGAACCCTGACCTTCAGACTGAATGTCTTTCTGGCACTATTACAATTTACATTTTATTGTTTATTTTTAGGATTAGTAAATGTCTTTATCAGTTGTTCACTTTATTGTTTACTTAAGTGTTAGTAAATGTCTTGTCTTTATCTGTTGTGCCTGTGCAATTTATCTCTTTCACCGTGGGATAGTGAGAAACGTATTTCCGATTAGGTCTGTTACATGTGAAGAAATTGACAATAAGGCCGACTTTGGCTGACTTTAAGTCCGGGGGAATGGGCTCAAACCCAAACGAGAAGATCAAATCCATGCCATCGGTGTGCCTCCGGTAAAGCGATCTCTAAGGATGTACGTTAGCACACTGCATGGAAGTGGGGGAAGCTTCTAGCGTAGCTTATTCAAATTCAACCTTTCGCAGCGTTTCACAATAAAACATGAAAACAAGTGTTTCGTTTTAAATGCAGCTGGTACTTTCTGAGCCTGAAAATACTGAAGAGGAAATAAAGATTTGTACGCTGAACAGCCCTGAGAAGGGAGTCTGAATGAGCTGAGCCACTCGCCAAGATCTGAGCGTAGCTTACGGGTTAATGACCTCTATGTAAAGTGTAATTTAAACAAACCCAGAAGAAGATTCATCACCTTAATAGTGCCCTTCAGTATTTTACAAATTGAAAGGCAAAGTGCACTCGTTGGCATAATGAAGTGTCATGCTGGCAGCTGATCTGCTGTCAATTATTTTGTTTTGTATTTAGCACGTCCAAAGGAAATGCAGTCAGACCTTTAGCCTCACGTAATGGGAGAGAGTAACAGAAAGCAACGGGGACACATTATCACGGGGTAATAACGGATAATGGTAGAGCAACAGATAATAATGGGACAGAGCAATAAGGAACCACAGTGTAAAGCGTGGAACACACTGGCCCAACCGTTGGTCTTCTGAGGCGTTTGGGGAGACTCGGACGAGTTCGGGAACAAATTTGTTCGCTGTGTTCAGCTGTGTTGGAAGCTTTGGAACCGCGCGGACGGTGTCTGGTCCGATTCAACATGCAAAGGCTGAGAGCGTTGGCGGTCTGAGGATTGGAGCCATCCGATACTGATTGGGTGTGTGCTGCTAGCACACAACCAATCAGCGCCACGAGACTAGCGCCAGCCGATGTTAAAGGTGCCGTGGCATCTCACTTTATGAGGTTTTCTAACATAAATATGAGTTCCCCTAGCCTGCCTATGGTCCCCAAGTGGCTAAAACTTGCGTTCGGTGTAAAACGAGCACTAGGTGTTCTGCTCGCCTTTGAAAAATTATCTCAGCCATGGTTGAGAAGGAATTGGGGGGAAAGGAACTTTGGCTTTGACTCCCTGAAGTACATGAACTGCGACATGCCGCCGGTTGCGAGGCACCACCGCCGCGAGGCACCACTGCCGCGAAGCACCACCGCCCGGCAGCAGGCTATCCGCCCGATGCCTGCTGAAAGTGGAAGAACCAGAGACGTTGCAGAACCCGACAAAGTCGTTTGTGATTCATAATATCGTCTGGAGGCTAGGGCTGTAATGATACGCGTATCAAACCGAAAATCGCGATACTCAAAGCCACGAACCTGTATCGCGGTGTGAGAAGGCAGAAGCGCGATATGCCCTTTCTAACTCTTCGGTCAAATTGTCAGATTGAAATTTGCTAATAATTTGTCTAAATAATAGTCTGCTGACAGCGCCCCCTCCTATCGATGCCGTAAATATGTGACGAGATGCCCTCTCTCTGTGATCACAGCTCTCCGTGGCTACGGAGGATTGCATTTCTCCACAGCCGTCGAAGTCCTCATATGCGATATGAACGACATTTATCCAGAGTGGGCCAAGCGCGAAAAAAATTGCCTGTGTGATCCTGTCTCTATTGTTTTGTGTGATTTGACTGGCAGTTTGTCTGCTTATAGGTCGGAATGAAGCGGCCACCGATTATTGACAGGATGGGTACTTTATTCTACCGGACTCGTTCGCTTCTTCACGAGACACGCGCGCTACCGCTCGCTCTCCTCGCTCGTCCACTCACTCGCTGACGTCACTCACACACGCATACGCACACTGCCATTCTCCCGCACACACATATGCTACTCGTAACACTATGCCTCGTTATTGCGACGTTCATGTTTTTCCTCATCTATTGAAAGTTAGGCTATTAAACATGTTCCATTCTATACGGCCTGATTATGTCATTATTTAAGCTACATAGCCTAATAAGAAGCGCTAATAAGGATATTTGAATAAACCAACCAAACAGTTAAAGGGGCCCTATTATGCCTACCAGCAAAAAGCATCCTCCAACTGCAATCTTTGGTTATTTCTTTATTAATTTAGCTATACTTTAATAGTATTCTTTCGGTTCAAATCTGTTCAGTGTTCCAAATTATTTGTTATTAAATGTTACATTAAGATAATTGGTATTTAAGTGTTGTTTAAATAAAATGCTTTTTAAATTTAAAAGAATCGTGGGATGTATCGAACCGTGGGTCAAAAATCGTGATACAAACCGAATCGTGAATTTGTGTATCGTTACAGCCCTACTGGAGGCGCACACAGCTTTTGGCCGTGATAATATGTATTATATGATATATATCTATGTATTATATGATATTATTTAGATATAGAGCTCCAGGACTGTAACGCAAGTTATGTACACTTCCTTGTTATTTGGATAAACGTTCTGCTTTTGGTGTTATGGCGCATAACACGTCGGACTCTCGTCTCTGGTATTTCTACAACGAGACTCGTAGTGGGGGTTATCTCAGCCATGGATGAGAATGAATTGGGGGAAAGGAACTTAGTTTGGCTTTGACTCCCTCAAGAACATGAACCACGACATGGAGGAGAAAGGGATTGTTGGTGGCGAATGTCTCCCGCTTGAGCCCCGCTTCCCGCTGCCGAGGGACCACCGCCTCGGCGCTGCAGGAGGCAGAGGTGCCTAAGCGCTGCTCGGCAACAATCCCTTTCTCCTCCTTGTCGCGGTTCAGTCTACTTCACATTGATGTGGACGTGGAAGAACCAGAAACGTCGGAGAACCCAACGCGGTCGTTTGAGATTCATAATATCGGCTCACACAGCTTTTGGCCGTGATAATATATATTATAGGATATAGATATCTATGTAGGCTATATGATATTATTTAGATATAGAGCTCCAGGACTCCCGTGTGTTCTAGAATATTTACAGAACACGGCTAAAGGCTGTGTGCGCCTCGCCATTGCGATACATCCACTGTAAACAGAGCGCATGGTACCGTGGCTGCAAGCTGCTCAGGGCCACACCCCCACCCTCCTCCTTGACCCGCCTCGCTCCTCCTCATTTGCATTATAGCTACAGACACCAAAACAGCGTATTTTGGGGAAGCTCAATGTGCGACTGGCTCGGAGTGGCTGTAACTCTGCACCACGGCTGAATTTCGGGAACGTCTTTGAATACTGTGTTAGTGGCCCACTAATACCTATATTAAAGCATCCATAAAATAGCATGTCATGGCACCTTTAAGGAAACTTATTGCATCTCGCGCAAGCGCAGAACGTACACGCCGCTGTGTGGTTGGCAGTAGTCTTCGCGGTAGGTTTCAATGTAACTTTTCTGCCTAAGGGTCAGACGAGAGGCAACGGAGTGGTGGGATAAAGGCAGTTGGCCGTGGGTTTGAGTCTGGTTGTGTGTGGGCCCCTTAACATAGTAGAGAGTTCACAATGTAAGATGAGGTGCGTTGTTGGGGTATTATGCTTCTTATCCTGCTTTGTATTTCTAGTCTAAATAAGTTGCCCAGATGGACTCACCACCACCGCCAGGTAGGCCTGCAGCTCCACCTCGTCCGCGATGGAGAGGGGGTTGCGGGGGAATTGGTGATTCACCAGGCGGGCGGCCTCCTCCTGCTGGAGCTCCACCTGGCTCTCCAGGTCCTTGTTCCTGAGCCGCAGGTCCTGGGATGGGGAGAGGGCGTGGGGAGGGTAGGCTTGGTTTAAAGGCAAGAGCAGAACCCGCGGCACTTCTGCTCTCCAGCAGTGGAAAAACCCTAAATTACTGCGTAAAACACATTTCATCTTAGCGAAGAAAACAAACCCCCTTGTGCGAGTGAACGGAACAAGTGACTTACCCGTATAATGTTTGTGTACTCCTCCCTCATCTCCTCAAGCTGCATCAACTGCCAGTTTTGCTATCACAGTTTTGAGCATTGATTAGGTGGTTTAACATCAATCAGTGACTTAATGCAGTATATATATATATATATTAGGGCTTTGACTCCGAACTTCGTTATTCGAATATAATCGAATATCAAAAAATAAATCAAAATTCGAACGAATATTAGGCAGCCCTTAATATTCTAACCTGTTATGGGCAGGCCAAGATAGAGACGTCGGAGAACCCGACGCAGTCTATTCATAATATTGTAATGACCACGGAAGAGGCAGTGAATGAAGTATTGATTAGACAGCGATTTATTAGAAACCTTAATGAACCGTTGGAACACGCAAGACCGGTAACCATAGCAATGCCAGTAAACAAACCTCACGAAGCCCAATCCAGGTCTTACTGATTAATAAATATTCAAATATATTCGAATATTAATATTAATAAACAAACAAACTTCGAATATGATTTTTGGGCAAAAGTCAAAGCCCTAATATATATATATAGAATCAGATTAACAGTCTGTCTTGTCCCCAGTGAAGGAGGGTTAGTGGTGTGTACTGTCCCTACCTGGTGGATATCCTCATCCTTCAGTTTCAGCTCCTGGCGAATATCTTTCATTTTAATCTGAACAACCACATGTGTTAATCATACACAAAAATGTGTTAAAAAATAACTAGGTACATGAATTATTTAGTAAGAGGTGAAAAAGCTATGTCTGGTGGTGCAGGCTTTCTAGGATATGACTTAAAACGTAATAGCGTGACTCATTACTATATAGCCCGGTTTCTGTGGTCATTGTTACCACTGGAACAAGCCAGTCTGAATCAGTGAACCTCCACATCCAGTGTGCAACTTGGGCTCCTGCAGATATGGCTTTCAGACCGTGCCTTCGGGAAGGCCAATGCCAACACCAAACAACACCCGTTCTATATGAACGAAAAACTCCCAAACGGGCAGATTTACACTATCTGGATCAACATTTCTGCAGGTAGGTTTTGTCAAGACGTGTTGCTAAAGTAATAAAGAAATTGACTGTACAATACCCGTCCCTTAAAATCCATGAGCAGATTCCGGAAAGGAACAGCGACTGTTGGGAAGGACGGATGGAGACCTCCACAATGAAACAATGTGTAACGGGTGTCGTTACCTGAAGCCTTTGCAGCGCTGCCTCCAGGTTACTCTGGCTGAGCTCGCGTTGCTCTCTCTGCTGCTGCAGCTCCTTCAGCTAAGAGACAAGGACAGAACCACACACAAGGGGAGAGTCAAGGCTGGAAAGGGAATACAGTACATGATGTTACCACTGTGTAACATAACTGACATAGGGCGGCAAATGTTAAAGTGAAAGATTTCTTGCGTTAATGGCATTATACAAAGTTTCTGGTATACAAAACAACGTTTGTTGCTGTTGATTGATTGAGCAACATACCTGGGCAGATAGACCCTTGGCCTGCTCCGTCAGAATCTTTCGTTCCTCCTCCTGGATGTGTTAAAAATCTCACACGTAAGTTCTGAAGTTCAGTTAAATCCCTCTACCAGGTGCATACCTTCCCAGCACATGTTTCATGCGGTTGTGTTATACGTCAAATTATTTCACAGATAGAGAGCAATGAGGGGAGGGGTTGTGTAAAGGTTCCTGCCTGTGCTGGCCATTTTATTTTGGTTGTTAACAATATACCGAGTGATCCACACATAGAAACAGCAGAGGGAGAGATGAAGACCTTTTGTGGACATTGTTTGTTGTTAAAGAAATGTGGTCATTTTAATTTACTAACAATTAAACCTCGCCCCTAAGGAAATTACTTTTGGCTGTCAGCAGGTAGGATAAAGCGGGGGTTTGGACATCCTCCTTACATCTTGGCCTTTGACTCGGCAAAACTACAGATTTAACCCACCAACTTTTGAATCTCCTGCTCCTTGTTGATTGTTCTTTTCCTGTTGCTACTCTGCTCCTCACAGAGGAGGCCCTTGACCTTGCGGAGCTCAACTTGGATGTGCCCCGCATCGCTGAGGGAACTCTCCAGCCTGGGGACAAAGGAGTAGGCATCAAGGCTATCACAGGGTGGGTTAATCATTTAAAATAATGAATTCCATGAATTCCATAAGTGATGGCAGCAGTGAACATTTTTCATGGTAAAACGTTCAAAGCGGGCCGAATCCCAAAACGGCAAATGTTGCACAAACTTCACAAAACTATAAAAAACATTTTTTTGGTGTACCAGAGACTTCGTTCCATGCCTCCAACACAATTTGGCTTTTTTTTCCACCCTTTAACAATTACTGCCCTATGTCGCTATTAATTATATTTAATGGTGGTTCTAAATCTCTGAATAAAGGGTACATTCATATCCAACCTATCCACATTTCTTTGAGAATAAAATGGAATGCGTTACATTTCCACTTTGCCTGTCAGGGCTCCATTCTCCATGCGTAGTTCAGCCACCTCCTCATCTGCAACCTCCAGCAAGTGCCTCATCTCTCCAGTCTCTTTTCTGAGCCGACTGTGGCCGTGTTCAAGCTCAGCCATTCTTACACACACACACACACACACACACACACACACACACACACACACACACACACACACACACACACACACACACACACACACACACACACACACACACACACACACACAATTTAAATAATTAATTACAAACCGACACACACCCACACTATCGACCGTATTGTAACGTCTGCCTGCTATGGAATTATTCGCTAGCTTAGTAGACGCCGCTAATTAAATTATCTAATAATTTAATTTAAATTCAAAATTCAAATAATAATTTTCTATGCTAACTGTGGATCCTTCTTAACGACCGTTGTACTGTTGAACTTCGGGCCACTTTCCCCCACATTTGTGTTAAACGAAGGGGGCCAAAGTGTTTACCTGCTGCCATATTCACCGAACGAGCAGTTCGCCATTATGGTGCTGGAGATCTAATGTACACTTAAGGGGACGACGCCGTGAAGCATCACCTCCAGCTACTCGGGCCCGGGATTTAGAGTCGTGCCTAACGACGTTCCCTAGCGGTTCAGAGTCGCGTCGTGCCTGACGACGACCCCTAGCGGTTCAGAGCCAGTCAGTATTCAGTCTCGTACCTTTGCTTTTTATTCCATTTTCCCAAAGAAATGTTTGCTCTGGAACAAATGATTTATAGATACAACTACCTGGACGAAAATTGGCATGGTCCGGGCTTAAAACTCTTTATATTATGACTTTACAAAATGTCAATGGAGAAAAGGAATACAGTGGCGAAGTCACGCCCCTTCCGGTAGAGCCCACGGGACCGAAAAATTCGAATGGGTTTCAACGGAGAGAAAGTAATTATCTTCTGGTCCCAGTCTTTATATGCCTCGGATTACACATATGTTGTTTGTCGATTTAAATGCTAATTTTTCATGTCAAGAGTTAGACCGTTTAATGTGCAATTGTACAGTTAAAGCCAAGGATGTAGCGAAAACACAATGAGAAGGACTACACGTCTCGTATGTGCTGTCACGCTCCCTGCGACTGGCTTGGACAAGACTGAAAATCTCACCATCGGCATAATTGAAACTCTCCACATGCCCAAACTTATAATGGTTTGCACCTCTTTCGATGTTTTTATCCTTCCCTTGGAAAAAAAACCCAACACTATCAAACTTCTTCATGAAAATGTTTAGTTTTCTTTGCATGAAAAATTATCATTTAAATCCAAACATATGTGTAATCCGGGGCATATGAAAACTGGGACCAGAAAATAATTACTTTCTCTCCATTGAAACCCATTCATATTTTTCAGAGGCGTGACTTCGCCACTTTATATGAAATTTACTTCCGGGACCAGCTGTTAAAAAACGCGGCGTTCACTGTTGCGCTCTACAACAGGTTGACATTTCACAGCTTGCACTTTTTAGACAACCTCTAGCCATACGCTTAATATTTTGTGATGCTTCACGTCTGGGAGAAAGGTTTTTGTTTTTCCAACGAGCTGCATCCAAAAAATCTAACATCAAACCATCACATCAGCAAATGTCAGAAAAACAAACATGTATTTTTTTTATTTAGTTTACAATACCCCATATAATAAACATTTCATTGCGCTATATAGCCCAATGCATCTGGGCACTGTCATCACACCGTATAATACAAACTCAAATGACGTACCCAAATCTTTGGTCACTTTGGTCAACCAAGTATCCCATATCTACAATATCTACATGAGCATTTAACTCCTTACGTAACACCTAGGACCAAAAGTGTGGCTGTGGATCTGACCTGCACCCATACATATGTACTGTAAACACAAGGCAAGTAAATTATATTCCAAAATAGGCAAGGCGCAAATGATTGAAATACTTACAAATTCCTTACACATCAGTGCATTGAACAAGGCACAATAAAACCATTGATATCACCTCATACTCCTGCGCCTAACCTTCTGGTGATACATAATGTATATGTATCACCAGAAAGCCTTCGATTTCAAAGACGATCTATATATTTTATCTTTTACACAGATGAATGGGTGTGATTCAACCAGTTAGAAGTCTTACATCTTTTATTTGGCAAACAAACTACCAAACATGATTGGCAGTTTCATTTAAAAAAATAAAAATAAGAGAGCGTCTAATTCCGGAAGACAAGAGATCCTGATGACTTGCATCATTCACTGTTGTTTTTCAGTATTAGAACAGGTCTAAGTGATGTCAGTGAAGTCAGCGGCTAGATGTACAGTAGGATACATTGCAGGACAATTAATTAAATTACCTATAGCAGAAGCTATCGTACTGATTAGACGGTGGAATAGAAAACATTCATTGATCTTTGCATGTGTGCAGGTTTATATAGCTCTCTCGATGTATATATATTTAATACATAAAACAATCTACAAAACATGTTTAGGGAGTCTTTTATACCTTATAATGTATAGATACACACCTCCTACCCATCCTCTGGTTAAAAACAGCTTGATGTGAATGGACAAGATGATATTGTACATTCACTGTACAACTGTCCCTTTTAGAATTGCATGTCAAAATGTGGGTTTCCACAAATTTGGTTAGGGGAGCAGGTTTCTGTGATAGCTTGACCATGGACTTTGCCACAAGAGGCACATCTTGGACTTGTAGATATTTTTCACTCCTATTGCAAGCTTTAGTTGTTTAACCATTCCCTTCATCCAAACCGATGGACTCGCCTCATTTTGCTGCTCCAGCAACCAAACAACAAAATTCTTACGGCCTTAGATGGGTGCGGTGGTACTCAAGCATTCTTCTCATACTTTCTCAATGGAGAGAGTAAGACAATGCACTGGGTACCCCCAGTACCAGCCCAACCAGCGAGCAGCCTCCATGGTGGACGGCCGTTGCCTCCCTGTCCATCTTGCTTCCTGCACCGTTGCCCCCGGAGCCAGGGTCCTATGGTTGTACAGCCCCACCCAGGGCCTTGCCCTCCTGCCAAGGTGGGGGGTTGTTTGTCACCGCGGGGCTCAGTCCAGCTTGCGCGCGCCTAGCTTGAGAGGCCCTTTGGCCGCCTTCCTCTCGGCCCGCTTGGCCTCCAGCTCCTTCTTCCTCTCCTCGCGCCTCTTCTTGGACAGCTCGGCCTTGCTGAGACCCGCTGGAACGTCGACCACAGAGCACAGTAATTAACAAGATATTAAAGGTTGTATCAGCGATTCTAGGCCGAAACATAAACCATCACATTCATCTGATCTTTCCTCACGATCCGCTAGCTGCCCGCCTCAAGCAGGCCGTCAAAAAGCTGCGTCTCTATAGGCAGCCTGTGCTCCGAGATCGTACACCAAAACAAATGGTACAACCAACCACTGAAAACACAAATAAATACTATTCCATCCAATCATCGACAAGGGGTGGGTGTTGTGAGGTTTTGCGCAGCGTTCATGATAGCTTTGACTGGATGCACAAATTATTTCAATTATTTAAAGAAAATTATTCGATTATTTAAGAAAATAAAAACTAGTATGCTCATAGCCCATCGGCTATGAGCAGAAAACCCTTGACAGACACACGTGGTTTGGAGTGCGTCCGTTACAGGGTTGTGTGGCCCGGGGAGGACCAGCCTCCACCGTCACACTACAATAAGAGGGCTACTATGAAAAGCAAAGCAATTATATGAAATGTGTGTATAACTGTAATCAGTTTAATTTATGAACGATTCCAATCATTTTTCAAAAGTGGAAAATCACCAAATTCACGGTCGTTTTTTAAACCTTCAGTTTCCTAAAAGCCATCTTAAAAGTTGAATTTAGAATTCAGACTCACCCTGACCTCCATCCACCGACTCCCAGCTCTCCTCTGCCCCCCATTCCCCCACCGTCTCTGAACCCCACACATCTCCAGCCTGCCAGTATGGAAACACAGACACAGACAGACAGAATCCATCATTGATTCAAGGTCAAATTGCATTTTCAGTTTTTTACAGCGTGGGTGCAAAAACACGTCCTGCTCGCTACGTGTGAAGTCAAAAGACTCCATGGATCTACTTTGAGCCGACTGCCCTCAGTGTAGCGGCAGTAACCAAACCTCCCCCCTCCCCCTCCGCCCCCATCCCCCCCCTCACCGTGGCGGGGGCCGCAGCGCTCCTCTGAGACACGCTGGCGAACAGGTCGCTCTGGCCGCCGGCCCGGGCCGGGCCGGCCCCGGTGCCGCCCCCCCGGCCCGTGTCCCAGTCGTACTCGCTGGCGAGCCGCACGCCTGCGGGCAGCGGGGCGGTCTGCCCGCTGCCGCCCGCCTCCTCGCCCCCCGCGGGCTGGTCACCCGTGGGCTCGGCCCCCCAGTCGTCGCCCCAGGCGTCCTCTGCGGGGGGGCTCTGGGCGCCCCGGTCGTTGGACCAGCTGTCGTCGGCGTCCCAAGCCGAGCCGCTCCAGTCCGAACCGGGTTTCTTTGAGGCTGCAGCCGAAGGGCGAGCCATCTGAGGAAGAAGAGGAAGAAGAAGAAATTTGGTGATTTTGCCGTTGTGTCATCTGCTTATAAAAACACACTACCGTTCAATAGTTTGGAGTCACTTAGAAACGCACTTTTATTTTTTTAAGAAAAGCACTGTTGTTTTTTTTCAATGAAGATAACATTAAATGAATCAGAAATACAGTCTAGTCACTGTTAAGGTGGTAAATTACTATTCGAGCTGGAAACGGATGATTTTTAATGGAATATCTACATAGGCGTACAGAGGCCCATTACCATCCCACTAAACATCGGATGTTGGATAGACGTGCAGATCATATCTATGTCTGGTCCGTCGTTCCATGACCAATTCTGGACATCTATTTGACGTCCGAACTAGGTCCACTATTTGGATGTCAAACCATGACCCAACTTGGACGTCATACTGACATTCAACATTTCACCTTTGAACTGGGTATATTTTTGGACGTCAATTGGACCCCTAAGAATGGTGCAGGAAATGTATACATGATCCCACTGCGCATTGTGACGTCGGAGACGAGTGGCGTCTATTCTGTGTCATAATTGGTCTAAATAAATGATAATAGTATAAATTAGTCTGAATTTGATGTTGAAAAGACGTCCACAAACAGAGGTCCCACGGACGATAACATCAGACGTTCGGTAGACGTCGAAAACAACTCGTCGCCTGGCGTTACAAAACAACCCCTTCAGTGGACCAAATTTGGACGCCCAATAATGACACAGAAAAAGGCTAAAAGGCGATTAGAAAACCCTTGCCACCACAGCTGAAAACTGTTGAATAGAAATGCGAGTTTTCATGGAAAACATGAAATGTCTGACCCCAAGCACCATGCCTAACTATGACTTTGGCTCTCCTTGATGATGTCACTGCACAAAATGAGGCGTCGGGCGCTCTGCATACCCCGCTGCCCCCGGGCTTCTTTTTCGACGCCGCCGTTCCCGACCAATCGGTGCTCCAGTCGTCCGAGGCCGCGTTGGCTTTCTCCGGCTCCTGATTCAAAATAGAGACCACGTTCAAGGCAAATCAAGTCATGTTTCAAAAAAATTCAACACAAAAAACGGACATAAACAACATAAAACAAATCCCGTCGTACTTCCAAGCTTCCCCAATCCTCCTCCTCGTCCCAGCGGTCCGCCATGGGCTCCTGCTCCCCGTCACTGGCTCCCTCATTGGCTGATGTCTGGGGGGCGTGGCTTAATGCGCTAGGGTGAGAAAGCGGGGCTCGTGGAGCCGCAGCTGCAGAGGCTGTGGACGGAAAGCAGGCAGTAAGGACAGGAAAAACTCAAACACAATGGGACCTAAACCTTCTGGCTATTGCAGAAACAACGATGCAGTTCAACGATTATCACATTTAACAGCAAATCATGTTTGACCCAGTTGAACATTGACCCACCTGGGACGGGCGTTGCGTCGGGGGTGCTGGCCGGGCCGGGGGTCAGGCCGCTGTTCTCCGGCGCCGCGGTCACCCCCTCCGCCCCGGGGGCGGTCCGGATCAGCTTGGAGGTGAGGGAGGATACGCCCGTCACCGCCCAGCCCGCCCAGCTCGAGGACACGCCCGCAGGGTGCGCCGACGAGGTCACGTCCTTTTCTGCGTCCCACGGGAACATGAAGAATGAGCGAGACCGACACACGAGATAACAGAGAGCCTGAGAGGGCCTGGAGGTGCTGTTACTATCACTTTCTTAATTTTATATTCTTATTAAAGTTAATAATAAATGGACTGCATTTATACCACGCATTTTCTAACCAGTGGCAACTCAAAGTAGGGCTGTATTGTAGGGTATGGACTAAAATGAATATCACGGTATGATTTCAGGCATAGACGGTAAAGGTATTATATCACGGTAGTTTTTATCTTCTAATTTCGATATAAAGGCTTCTGAAGGGGTAAAATACTGGTTAGGCAGCAAAACTGCATAAAAAAAATGATAAATCTTTTCTCAAGTTACTTCCATCTCTGAAAAACACAAATTTTTTAATAGTATGGATTTCTTTCTCCACTTGCTTGCAGACCTTTCCGTATAGTTTTGGCATCTCAATTTGGCTGAAGTGTGTGCTGGCAGGTAACGCGTACCTGGGATTGGGTGTTTTGAGCATCTCTTTAAAGCCCTTTCTATCGACATTTTGAAAGGGAACCATGTCCTTACACAGGTAAACAGTGACGTTGTTTGTTATCTCGTTCCACCGCTGGCATTTTGAGAGACAATTTCACGCTAGCAGCGTCTGTCTCGTATGGTGGGGAATGAGAGCTCGTGAAGGGACTATTGTGCAAGCACGCAATAGCATACTGCCTGAGAAGGCAGTATCGCTGTCAAATCTGTCCCTGGAAAAGTATCGTTGCGCCAAATTGAAAAGGGAACTATGTTTCGTTACCATATTTTCAGTAGTTGCGCGTAACTTTAAATGAAAAAGTAGTTAGGTTCCTGTATTAACGCGTTACTTACTTTGTTACGAGTAACACACAACGCTGTCTACCGGTCACACCGGTCTCAAGGTAACGTCAAAATCCATACCGTGGCGCAAATTAACACTGCTTTACTTTCTATACCGTTTATACCGTATACCCCTTGTTCAAAACGCTTTACAATATTGCCGAACATTCACACATTCATGCACACATTCACACACCAACGGCGCAGTCAACCACACCAGGAAACAGCCAGCTCGTCAGGAGCCTTCAGGGTGAGGCGTATTGCTCAGGGGAGCCTCGACAATCAGATAGGAGGAGCCGGGGTTCGAACTAGCAACCTTCCGGTTACCAGTCATGTGGCTCATTACATCCTGAGCCACATGCTGCCCTAGTCCTCCCCGGTAAAGTGTGTTCAGCATCCAGTGAGGCCATGGCTGGAGACCTTCTTCTAGGCCCCAGGCTTTGATTGCTCCAGAACAGAAGCAGGTCTAGATGCGTGACATGAGAGGTGTTCCTATGCTGCCACCTCCTTCCACCAGGGTTGAGCGATTGCTACACTCTGTACTCACCTAGCTCCACCAGCATGGTGGGGTCCTCTGACACCGTCTCCAGCTTGGTCAGGAAGCTCTTGATGGTCTTGAACGCCTGGCGGAGCAGGACGAGAGAAAGACAAATACTGAAGGGAGTAGAAAGTAAATAATCGAGAAAAAGGCAAACTACGGGATGTTGAAGATCTGCTTCAGACGAAGAAAAGCAATAAAACGATTCAAAGGCTCAACTCTCCTGGAGTTAACCTGGGCTGCATCCGAATACTCGTACTTGCATACTATATAGTATGCATTTTGTAGTATGCGAAAAATCTAGCGCGTCCGAATACTCTAGTATGCATTCTGTAGTACGGAAGTCGTTTCCGAATGCATACTACCGCCAAAGTGAACCACGGACCACACTACGCTATCCCACAATGCAACCGGAGTCTGGTAACAAACGAAGAAGAGATGGCTGACCCGACACCACCAACAGCGGCTTTTTATTTGTGTGTGTGTGTGTGTGTGTGTGTGTGTGTGTGTGTGTGTGTGTGTGTGTGTGTGTGTGTGTGTGTGTGTGTGTGTGTGTGTGTGTGTGTGTGTGTGTGTGTGTGTGTGTGTGTGTGTGTGTGTGTGTGTGTGTTCAATAAAAAAGGAAAAATTAACTTCAATCGTCTTTTTCACGGAGTAACAAATAACTGTAAATGTATTATTATTATTCCAAAAAAATGACTTACCAAATGTCCACATATATACAACATAACCTGCCGGTAAGTCGCTCTACGAGATGACCGACGACGACGCCTTCTAGCAGAGATATCCATTTCAAGAGCCATTCGCGTAGAAAGAGACATTTTTTTATTTAATAGCAACGATAACAAGACGGAAAACAGGTAAATTTTGCCGCCATCTGGGGGGAGATACGTCATCTCCAAACATCCGGTGGAGTTTCGGCGGCGTTCGGAGGCGTTCTACGCATGTCTGTAGACCGTACTACACAGTCAAGTGTAGTATGGTCAAGTAGTAGACACTAGACAGAAATAGTATGTACTAGGTATTCGGATGCAGCCCTGGACTCTGCATAGCCACCCCCTCCCACCCCTCTTATTTATTGTAGGTTGTGCATCCTGGCACTTAATGTACGCACTTATAGGCTTTTGATACCGTTGATCCGAATATATTATTAACTAAGCTACAGGCTCATGGGGTTTCTGGGACTGAGCTTAATTGGTTTAAAAGTTATCTGTTCAACAGGAAACAGTATGTAGTATGGAATGGAGCTAACTCGACTCACAGTCATCTACAGTGTGGAGTTCCTCAAGGTTCCATACTTGGACCTCTTTTATTCCTTATTTATATTAATGATTTGCATTTAATATCTGATGAAGCTCTTTTTATTTTGTATGCCGATGACACAAATATTTTCATTACCGATAAAGATGAACACAAGTTGATAGATCGAATGAATAGCGTACTCGATCGGCTGGATAACTGGTTCAAATTCAACAAATTATCCCTTAATGTAGAGAAGTGTGCTTATATGATATTTAAGCCTAAAAATATTATTCTATCCGATCCTATCCAGCCAATTTTTATGGCGAACAATGCACTTCCTAATGTTTCCAATGTTAAGTTCCTTGGGGTTTTTATTGACCATAAGCTCAATTGGAAAAAACACATATCACAGGTGTCCAATAAATTGGCTAGAAACATTGGGGTTATTAGACGAGTAAGACACGTGCTGTCAAGGAAAATTTGTATGGATTTATATTACTGCCTTATTTATCCCTTTATATCCTATGGTAATATAGTATGGGCTAGTACATACAAAACCAGTCTAAATTCGATTTTTCTGTTACAGAAAAAAATTGTTAGATCTGTAACCAACTCCAGTTGGGACGCTCATAGTGCTCCATTATTTCGGAATCTGGAGTTGCTAAGCATATATGATGTGAATACTCTTCAGATCGGCACTTTTGTTTTCCAGTTTTTCAATAATTTACTTCCTTCTTCTTTTAACAGTTTTTTTATAACCAGGTCACAGATCCATAGTCATCAGACCAGATCTGTAGATCTCCTTCACCGGCAATTTTTCAGAACAAATCTGGGGCAGTTTTCTATTAGGGACAGAGGTCCAGTCGTTTGGAACAGTTTTCCAGCTACTCTACGTAAACACTCATCTTTAGCTACTTTCAAAAAATATCTTAAAATGTACCTAATTTTAAAAGCCTATGATAATATGATAAACTGAATGTATGCTGTATTGTCTTTTTGCTTGTTAGTTATATCTTTACTTTCCTTTTTTACTTTTACTCAAATGTATTCTCATTTTTGTAAAATGACTTTGTAGTTGTTTTATCTCTATAATTTTACTTTTGTTTGTCTTTTCTTTTCTTTTACTTTATTTTCTTTACCTTATTGTATTTTAATGTCAGGTGGACATCCTTAATAAGCCCTTCGGGGTTTCTTTTATCCCACCCGTGCATCTATGTATGTCTATGCAAATCTTCTTGCCTTTTTTAATCTTGTTTATTTGCACAAATAAAAACTAAACTAAACTTATTGTGTGTCGGACTTACTTAGTACAGAGTTGTGTAGCATCTTAACCTAGCTATCCTACCTAGCTAGTGCTTGGCACTTAGTTCTATGAACATCCTTACTGTACCGACAGTGCTATATTGTTGTTTCTCCTTCTTTCTTTTTAACTTTGCCTTTGTTTTGGTTTTACTTATCCAGTTTATTTCATCATTTCCTTTTATTGTTTGAGTATGAGTATGTGAAGCACTTTGAGCCCGTCTCGCGTATACAAAGTTCAATATAAATAAAGTTGCCTTGCCTTCTTCTGACTAATTGACTTATTGTAAGTCGCTTTTGGAAAAAAATCGTTGGCTGAACGGCCTGAATGTAAAGACTGCCCCTGTGCGGGCGTGGCCCCTCACCTGCTCGCGGACGTTCTTCTCGGGGTCCACGGTCAGCGTGCAGAGCATGGGCAGGATCCGCGCGGCGCTCTCCGCCAGGCTGTAGTAGCTGTTGGTGGCGGCGAAGCCCAGAACGCCGGCCGAGCGCGAGGCCGGGAAGGGGTCCTTGGTGGCCCGGGAGAAGGCCGAGATCAGCACCCGCTGCCGGGTCTGCGGGACACACACACACAGATGCTAATACCGTATTGGTCCGAATATAAGACGACCCTGATTATAAGACGACCCCCGTTTTTCAACACAAACATTTAGAAAAAAAGATTTGCAGACCACATTTGCAGAACAAAGAACTTTCTTAATAACAATATTAAAAACACAGTGAATTAAACACTTGTAATATTAATGACAATAATAATAATGCCAGTAAAGGCCACGGCACTTTCAAGGCAAAATATGTACAGTATGATTCAAAATGAATATCAAGCAACATTGTGAATATTTTTAAATAACAGAGAAAATACAGGCCACATATTTAACTAAACTTAACTAAAATTCGCCAAATTTCTCCTCCGATGTCTCTCTATCCCTCACACGCGTCCTCTGCCCCGCTGTGTTCGCTCTCGCTGTCATCGCTCCCCAGCTGCTCCGCTTCCAGTGGCTCCTCCCAAAGCGCGTTTTCTCTGACGTATTCAAAAACTCTCCGGTCAACCTCACTGAAACGACCACTTTGAGGACCACGGTAGGATTTGCGCTGACTGTTGGCATCTTTGAGACGTTGTTTTGGTGCTCGCCATCTTCTTACGTTACACTCCGTGACCCCGAACTTCTTGGCAGCTTGGCAGTTGTTACTTGACTCTGCCTTATTGACGACCATTATTTAAAAATTGGCATCATAGCTCCTCCGCTGTTGTTGATTGACCTGACCCACTTTTGATCCACTTGTCTCTAAATGCCTGTCTTTAAACACCGGTAACGGTCTGGTTGTTAAGGACGCTGGAATACTTCTTCCCGGAAACAATTCCTGGCGCCACCTGCGGCCGCGAATGTGCATTGACATTTAAATGTAGAGGCGAAGAAGAGAAACTGCGCTCTGAATACTAGACCCCGAATATAAGACGACCCGACTTTTTTGGACCCATTTCGAGGGGAAAAAAGGCCGTCTTATATCCGGACCAATACGGTAGTTGACGATGCTACCATATCTTTGTTGAGTTTTGGTTTTTAATACATGTATACATTATTATTTTATTTTTTTTGTAGCCGTCTCGGCTTGCGTCCTTTGCTTTGTGGCTTGTTTTTCAGCAGGGTCGGAGTGGATCGGATCAGAACCCACTGTGTTTCACACGAGCAGCACCCCACCCATCCTCACTCCATCGCTGAGCGTGTCTACCGTCAGCGTGCCTTACCGCGGGGTTGAGGTAGGGGGCGATCTTGCCGAGGCAGACGGTGGTGTTGCAGCGGATCGGCCCCTGCTCGTCCCGGGCCTGCAGCCGTGCAAAGTGCCGCATCAGCTCCTGGTTCAGGTTAGCCTCGTTCAGCTTGGGGGCCAGCAGCAGCATTGACTGTTGGGGGGGAGGGGGGGGGGGGGACAGACACACAGACACACACACGTTGCAATACAGAAGATAGAGTAGCATATATACTGTTGAGGTGGGGCGCTTTCATCAAGTTTGGATAAAAGGAATGATTAAGATGTAATAGCTCCTAAACTAAAGCTGTGAAAAGCCAGCCACCTGCTCATCGAATCCACTGAACATGATGGAAGGCTGTGTATCGTTGGTATGATCCAATAGCAGACAACATACAAAACTGTATAAAAGCTGTCTTACCGTGTGATATTATTTTACAAAAAACTAAGTCAATGAATAGAACAATTAGCCTGGCTATTGCAAAACCACGTTGGTCTGGGGAGGCTGCAATAATTTTTTTCAGCACAAGAGCTGTGATCAACGAGCGTAGTTCAAATGGCTCCGTACGCAATTGGATAGTCCTTCAACCAATCAGACCAATGATCCGGATGACGTACTATGCAGAGTGACGGGAAAAACTCCAGGCAAGTGTCAAGAAATGTTATTGTTTTGCAGCACAATGGGTTGGCAATGGCAGCAAACCTTTTTTTGCAGGTGCAAAATTAATAAAAGTGTGATGCCCTGTGTCCCATGCCCTGTGTGCCATGCTGTGGTAACTTCTGGCCAATACAGGCGGGCGGCCGAGTTGTAAAGAAAGAATGCTCGAGGCGTAGTGACCATTAATTACTTTATATGTATGGCACATATCACGGTACACAACAACTGGTGATAGCAGGAAGTCAAACTCGAAACTACGGAAGCCCCGAGGAGCATATATTCCTCCAAAAAAGAATGCACCTATCTTGTGAGCAGAGCGCCGGGCTGTCAGTGAGGGAGGGGGGGTATATCGCTGGGCAGTGTTGGGGGTTACGCGTTACAAAAGTAATGCATTACTGTAATACATTACTTTTCGCTGTGACGCGGTAATGTAAGGCATTACAAAAAAAAACGGTAATATTTTACTCGGTACAGATCTCAGTAGCGCACGTAACTAAGCATTTAAAACCCGAAATTAACTTGTGCGTTGAGGAGAAAAAAATCTGCGCAAAAGTTGACTTCCTCTTATTGCTTGAGGAGAAGATCACGGCCACAGCAGAGTCCAGAGGCGCTGGTTGTAGTCTTTTCGCTCGGTTCTCTGTATCAACAGTAGCGCTAGAATGGAGCGAAAAGACTACAACCAGCCCACCTTTCCGTTACCGGTCAAGGAGCAATGAGTCTTCCAACCGAAATCAATGGACTAACAAAATGCCAAATTGAACATGATAGAAACTGTATTTCGCTACGATACTTGATTTGGAGCATCAACGAACACCACTAACAACTCCTGAGTTGCGCATTTCTGAAAACTAACATTTAGGGTTGTTTTAAGGACAGTTTTGTGAATACCCATTGCAAGCCATTGTTAAGCAGGCTAGCTGGGGCGATTTGAAATGAGCCAAATACCCGAGACAGGACCAATAGTCAGTTCTGGTGTCAGCCACTCTATTTCATCCTAGACCTAGACAAACCAGAAAGGTATTTTTTTTTTTTTTACAATATACCGTAGTAGGCTCTAGCTCTATTGCTTTCAATATGGATACCTAAAGTTAGAGTATATTTCTATTATAAAATGTATTGCACCATGAGCCATAACTGAGACCATTATATTGTACTTTTGTTAGCCTTAAGCCTAACTCAGTCATTATGCCATACCACATCACCTCCTGCTGTGTAATGAGCTGCATTGAACACAAGATCTATTAATGTGGTCCATAGTGTTTAAATGTGGTGCATAGTGTTTAAATGTGGGCGATAGTGTTTAAATGTGGGCGATAGTGTTTAAATGTGGGCGTTAGTGTTTAAATGTGGTCGATAGGGTTTACGTGTGGTCCATAGTGTTTAAATGTGGGTGATAGTGTTTACGTGTGGTTGATAGGGTTTACATGTGGTCCATAGTGTTTAAATATGGTCGATAGTGTTTAAATGTGGTCGATAGTGTTTACATGTGGTCGATATTGTTTAAATGTGATCGATAGTGTTTAAATATGGTCGATAGTGTTTAAATGTTCTACTCCCTCACTCTCCACCTCATCCCTAACTCTCCACCTCAAGCTGGTGTGTAGTGAGCGTTCTGGCACCGATTGGCTGCCGTGCATCACCCAAGTGGGTGCTACATATTGGTGGTGGTTAGTGAGGTCCCCCCTTCACTTTAGGCGTCTTTGAGTGTTATTAATTATTATTATTCTTCATGTTTAACCTCTGTTTTCCTTTTATTCCTAGTCTGTTTTACATAGTTTTGAATGATGACTATATGCTCTGTAAGGTGACCTTGGGTGTCTTGAAAGTCGCCTCTAAATTAAATGTATTATTATTATTATTATTGTGATACAAGTTAACGTCACAATACAACACATGCCCTGTGTTCCATGCCCTGTGTTCCATCCCCTGTGTTCCATGCCCTGTGCTCCATCCCCTTAGCTATGCGTGTCCTACCTTGACGGTCTGCTCCCGGATGGCGGGGTTGGTGTCCGTGAAGCCGTGGACCACGTGGGGGAAGATCTGAGAGTTGACAGCGGCCTCGTTCAGGTACTGAATAAACTGCTCCATCTGACGGGGACGGGGAGCAGGAGACACAAGGCACACTTCAGTCCCTTTATACCGAGGAGGGGGGAGGAGAAAGGAGGAGACAATACTTGAGTGGAAGGGGGGCCGGGCCAGGGCAGTGTGTGTGAGCCGGAGGCAGAGCGGGAGAGAGATAAGCAGAGTAACGAAATAGCAGGCGGCAGGCGCGGTTCGAAACTGCTGTTATTTGGAACAAATGTGCTGTACTTTCAACACAAATTAAATTATATCGATGCTGACTAGAGCGTCTCGTTCGAAAAAATAGATATATTTCAAATATCGATATATTGCCCAGCCCTACCGGAGAGGTTTCGCGGGCCTCAACTGTAATGGTACTTTTAGGTCAACAAGGTCAACAGTAATACCAGTGTTTCCCCCACGTTCACACAGCAGCGGCGCGCCGCCGCTGCTGAATTTTCTCCGCCGCTGCAATAAAAATCCTTCTCCTAATTATTATTATTTATTTTTTTACGTAGCTCCTTTTAGAAAATGTACAGCGCGTAACGTCAATTGCGCAGCACGCGGCACATCGTCACGTAACCAACATCAACAAAAATACACAGCGAGTGTGGCAGTTGTTGGCAGTAGGCTACCCTACACGGTTGCAAAGTTACATTGATTCTAGCAGTAGCGAGTGAAGCGGAAGATCGAAGAAAGAAGGAAAGAGAGAGACAGACAGAGAGAGAGAGAGGCAGACAGAGAGAGAGAGAGAGAGAGAGAAAGTAAGTTGCTAAAATGTGTCGCTACATGACCACCAGTGTTAAAAACCCTCTAAGCCCAATCATTTTATTGTATCTATAAACCGCAACCTCCGTGCCGTTTTTCCTCTAGGGGTGGGTGTGTGTGTGTGTGTGTGTGTGTGTGTGTGTGTGTGTGTGTGTGTGTGTGTGTGTGTGTGTGTGTGTGTGTGTGTGTGTGTGTGTGTGTGTGTGTGTGTGTGTGTGTAGGCCTATGTGTGTGTGTGTGTTGTCGCTCTTTTTGGGATCACATCACTCATAGCCTTTACAGGAGCTTATATCCAGTCAGGAATTTATAGCCTAGGTAATTTCGGGAACTTTGAAAAATGAATCCATACCGTTAGATCCGATGTTGTTCTTTATTGCCATATAAAATCTGTTTTCATCGCGTATTTTAGTTAGGGATTTATGCTAATCGCCTGTAAGCATGTGGTCATTAGCATAAATGCAGGGAAAAAACCTAAGGACTTCTTAAAAGATCATGAATAGTTTCTATTATGTATGACTTATATTTATTTTATAATTTTCTCATCACTTTTTGACTCCCAAGACTAAGAAGAAGTGTTTTAAGCAATAACAAGCTTATCATCGCTCTCTTGTCCTCTTCCCCTGACTCTCACTGTCTCACAAAGGAGCTGAGTTCACCTGAGGTCTATTTGTAGTGCTAAGGCTCACACTGATTGGTACTCAATTAGCTTTATTTTTTATGTGTGTGAGTCTGTGTTCTTTTCAAATTTTAGTTAGGTTTATAATTTAAAAAGATGTGTTTGGCCCATTGTTGCAGGACATTTCATTTTTGAACAAAGTGTCTCATGTAAAAAACAGTTATGCTTTGGGCATAGCAACCATGTTTAGTGTTTAAGCATTAGGCAAAAATCTGTAAATAAATTGTGCAAATTATATTTGCGTTGTGGCATTTTTTGTTTAAAGGTCCCATGACATGAAAATCTCAATTTATGAGGTTTTCTAACATAAATATGAGTTCCCCTAGCCTGCCTATGGTCCCCCAGTGGCTAAAACTTGCGTTTGGTGTGAAACGAGCACTAGCTGTTCTGCTCGCCTTTGAAAAAACGGAGGCTCAAGCGCGCTGATTTGGAAATCTGTGCTCATGACATCATGAGGAATCTCAGCTCCTCCCCTTACTCTGCCTGGCCCGCCCAGAGACGTTGGCCCGCCAATGAGACTCGACCGTGCGAGCGCCACATGTGTGTGTGTGAATACACACACTGTAACGCAAGTGTTTCTTGTCGGTTCTTTGACGTGTCTTGTATTTCCACAACGAGACTGTCGTGGGGGTTATCTAAGCCATGGTTGAGAAGGAATTGGGGGAAAGGAACTTTGGTTTGACTCGCTGAAGTACATGAACTGCGACATGCCGCCGGTTGCCGCGAGGCACCATCGCCCGGCAGCGGGCAGCCGGCCGCAGGCAGCGCGCGGTTCAGTCGACTTCAGGTTGATGTGGAAGAACCAGAGACGTCGCAGAACCCGACAAAGTCGTTTGTGATTCATAATATCGTCTGGAGGCGCACACAATATGTTATATGATATAGATATCTATGTATTATATGATATTATTTAGATATAGAGCTCCAGGACTGTAACGCAAGTGTTGTACACTTCCTTGTTATTTGGATAACAGTTCTGCTGTTGGTGTGATGGCGCATAACACGTCTGGTATTTCTACAACGAGACTCGTATTGGGGGTTATCTCAGCCAAGGTTGAGAATGAATTGGGGGGAAGGAACTTTGGCTTTGACTCCCTCAAGAACATGAACCACGACATGGAGGAGAAAGGGATTGTTGGCGGCAAATGTCTCCCGCTTGAGCCCCGCTGAGGGACCACCGCCGGAGGCGGAGGTGCATAAGCGCTGCCCGGCAAAGATCCCTTTCTCCTCCTTGTCGCGGTTCATGTTCTTGAGGGAGTCAAAGCCAAAGTTCCTTCCCCCAATTCATTCTCAACCTTGGCTGAGATAACCCCCAATACGAGTCTCGTTGTAGAAATACCAGATACGAGAGTCCGACGTCACACCAACAGCAGAACGGTTATCCAAATAACAAGGAAGTGTACAACACTTGCGTTACAGTCCTGGAGCTCTATATCTAAATAATATCATATACATAGATATCTATATCATATAACATATTGTGTGCGCATCCAGACGATATTATGAATCACAAACGACTTTGTCGGGTTCTGCGACGTCTCTGGTTCTTCCACTTTCACATCAACCTGAAGTCGACTGAACCGCGCGCTGCCTGCTGCCGGCTGCCCGCTGCCCGCTGCCGGGCGATGGTGCCTCGCGGCAACCGCCGGCATGTCGCAGTTCATGTACTTCAGCGAGTCAAATCAAAGTTCCTTTCCCCCAATTCCTTCTCAACCATGGCTCAGATAACCCCCACGACAGTCTCGTTGTGGAAATACAAGACACGTCAAAGAACCGACAAGAAACACTTGCGTTACAGTGTGTGTATTCACATTGATGTGGACGTTGAAGAACCAGGAACGTCGGAGAACCCAACGCGGTCGTTTGAGATTCATAATATCGGCTCACACAGCTTTTGGCCGTGATATATATTATATGATATAGATATCTGTGTAGGCTATATGATAATATTTAGATATAGAGCTCCAGGACTCCCGTGTGTTCTAGAATATTTACAGAACACGGCTAAAAGCTGTGTGCGGCTCGCCATTGCGATACATCCACTGTAAACAGAGCGCATGGTGGCTGCAAGCTGCTCAGGGCCACACCCCCACCCTCCTCCTTGACACGCCCACCGAAACAGCGCATTTGGGGGAAGCTCAATGTGCGACTGGCTCGGAGTGGCTGTAACTCTGCACCACGGCTGAATTTAGGGAACGTCTTTGAATACTGTGTTAGTTGCCCACTAATACCTATATTAAAGAATACATAAAATAGCATGTCATGGGACCTTTAAATATTACTATATAAAAATCTGTAAATGAAGACACAAAAGGCAAAGTTACAACACCAATAATCCCATCTACAGTAATACACAGGACTGTTTGAATAGGATTTAAGTGCATATTCTCCTCTCAAAGTGCACCAGATTCATGCATTCCAATGTAAAGGGTACCAAAAAAATTCGGCCGGGGGGACATGCCCCCGGACCCCCCTAGAGGGATCGGGGACCACACCACCGCTGCTGAAAAAAATCCTGCGGGAAACACTGAATACAGTGCAGTCGATTACATTATGTGTGCAAGTTAGTGTATGGCTATATACAAAATTATACATTAAGTAGTTACACTATTTAGTAGGACTGGTGTGAAACAAAATGATGTACGGATGAAAACAGAAACAATAAAAACACTTTTTGTACAAAGGATTCGTTCTTGGCTTGAAATCACGTATGCATCCGTGTAGGAAACCTACATTGGACAATGTAGGTTTAATACTGTGGTTTTAATGTGAGTGCAATACCAGATGCATACCTCTACCGCACAGCCCTAGCCCCTGGGGTAGTTTGGTCTGCCCTGGTTCGCTGTGCTGGGGGTGAAGGGATATGCTGTACCTGCTGCAGCAGTCGTATCCTCATGGCCCGGTCGGTGGAGGAGAACATCTTCACGATGACTGGAATGATCTTCTGCTGGTACTCCTCCGTTGAGAGGAACTTTCCCACCTGGCAGAGGACACACAGAGGAAGTCAGGGAAAAGACATTCACCCATTTTTTGGATTTCTCAATCTGGGAATACTGGGACACTTACATCAGATAGAATTTGACCATGTACAACTTCCTATTGTTTAAGGATTTCTCTGCATCAATTGCTGCAAAAGGGTTTTTGATGGACTTTGTACTTGAAAATAGATGTCTTTCTTCTCCATGGAACAAAGAACTGCAGACAAAATGAATCAGTTCCTCTTTTTCCTACAGAAGGCCTTTGTAGGCGTTGTGCGGGCCGTCAGTCCGATAACAATAGCACCATGTTCTGTTCTTGTTTGTGCCGTATTCTTCTCGGTGGTTGAGAAGAGGGCACTTGCCGTTAGGGGTGTGCGATAAGTACGACTTCAGATGGTTTAGAGGTGAAGAATCAAATGTCGTAAAAATCTGGGTTTACGGAGATGTTGGTATTGTACTACAGAGTCCATCAGTTAAAAGTTATATGGCAGATATCAAAATCGGTTTCCTCAACCAAATCTCAATTTGTTCAATAAGGGTCAGGCTTCCCGGACCCCTAAAGCATAAAGCTTTAGTGTGTGTGGATGGTGTTGTTCCATCTGAGCAGCGGATTATCTCTGGCCTCTGCGTTCCAGTGAGGGTTAGGCTTCTCTGACACCTATAGTATAACGCCACGGGGTGTGGTGCATTCAGTTTGGCTTTGAGACAGCTCCCGCCTCATTTCTGACCAATCAGGGCATCTCTTCTCCAATTGATTTGTGAATCCATCTAGCCTGTCTATCACACATATCTCAGGACCGATTTTTTTAAATAAGGAAATTATTTTGGTTATACTGTAATTTGCTAAGCATGAAAAATAAGTCATGCTTAGCTAATTTTATCGCCAACCCCTACTTTTACACAGGATCTGATGTTATCGACTCAGAGACAACGAACTTAGTGATTAAACGCGGCGTTACCTTGAAGAGGGGCGTGAGGACCACGGCGCCCGCGTTCCCGAACTCGAAGGCGGTGAGCAGCTGGGGCAGGACCTTGTGTTTGCAGAAGTCCTCCGGGAAAGAGTCCAGGTTTTCGCTCAGGTCCTGGAAGAACTGCTGCTTCTCCGCCTGCTCCTTGATCTGAACACAAACACACAAAAGATCAGAAACAGTCACCCAACCCAAGTACGACCTTAACCACCTTCAGCGACGGACATTGCATTCATTCAAACTGTAAACAACGACATGGATGGATTGTCATGCTTTTTTTTGGAAAGACTTCCACCTTGCCTCTTCCATCTTGACATTATATCAACATCACCAATAAATAGTAATAACTTCTCCTTCAACTTCCCTTTTGTGTTATGAACAGTCACATGCAGTCACATTCTGCATGTGTGCGTCTCACTGCGTGTGTGTCTGGCTGAGTGTGTGTCTGGCTGCGTGTGTGCTTCTGACTACGGCGTGCGTCTGGCTGCGTGTGTCGTCTGGCTGCGTGCGTCTGTCTGGCTGCGTGCGTCTGGCTGCGTGCATGCGTCTGGCTGCGTCTGTGCGACCGGCTGTGTGTGTGTGCTTCTCGCTGCGTGTGTGTGTGTACCTGGATCTCCTCCAGGAAGAGGTTGCTCTCCACGAAGCTGTTGCTCAGGAAGCCGCCGGCCGCCCGGCAGTTCTGGAGGAAGCGGGCGGGGTTGGGCCGCGCCCGGGGGTTGGCCCCCACCAGCTCACAGTAGTGGGGGACCAGGAGCTTGGGGACCTGGGGGTACAAAGGTAATAATGAAAAACAAGTTCTCTCACATAAAAACACCTCGTGATCGAAGAGGATACATTTTGCTTTAAGTAAAGCAAGGTGCGAAGCATAATGTGAAGCATGAGGCTTGGTTTAGTAACTAGCCTTGAAGTGCGTTTTAGTCATAGCCAGTCACACCCTTTAATGGAAAAGGCAAAGGCGATTTTCCGCACAGTTTTTCCCATTTGGGTGTGATGTGAACCTATTTAAATATGCTCATTTGTAGGTTAATACTGTATGACCTGAAGAGACAAAAAGTATTACTACTAATTCTTGAAGAATTCCGTTTCCGTACCTTTCCTATAGAGCGTAGCGAGGCGGCGCGCGGCAGCGGTCCGTTGAAGACCTCCCAGATCAGGCAGCCCAGTCGCCACACCTCCCCAGCCCTGCAAACAACAAGGCTCTTCAGCTCTTCAAGTACCACAGCCCATTGGCAAAGAATGTAGAACACATAACCCGTCGTGGCGAGGGCTGGGTATCGTGGCCAATTTCCTAAATCGATTTGATTCATAAGGTTCTGAATCGATTAATCACGATTCGATTCAATCTGCTCTTAAATACTTTTTTAACCGTGTTACAAAATACAAATGTACTTTATTTTTTCTCTTTACCTTAAACAACAGGTTTTAAGTGCAAACTTGTAAATTGGACAGATGAAATTTGAGCTGTAAACAAAACTGCCTCAAGTCTCAAAAGTGCAATTTTGAAATTAGAAAGGAATTGCAAGTGAAAGTGTACTTGAACTACAACATTCCATCACTGCAGGATTTTGGAAATCGATCCAAAATCGATTAAATTGTTATTTTTTACCCAGCCCTAGTCGTGCTGCAGTGGTGATTTGGTGGGCAGAAATATCCCTTAGTGTTTCACCATACCTTTGGTAACCAAACACTAGCACCATCACGAGGGCAATAGACCATTCAGGAGCTGCTGCTCTGTCTGCTTAATTTCTCTACCCAAATAAAGGTTCAGAATCCACCAGTCTCTCAAGACCATTGAAATCTCCGTAGAGAAACACACAAATATTCCCTAGAGCTACGTCCAACTGCCTAATTGTTTTGTGCCGCTCAAATTACCCCATGGATTCACCCGTTACAAAAACATTTTCTTCCATCTCACCATTTCTCTGTGCCGCTGCTGCCGGGGGTCTCGGGGGGGTCGTACTTCTCCATGTCTGGGTAGACGGCCTTTGGCGGCGGCAGAGTGGCCCCGCTGGGGTCCCCCGTTTCCGAGGCAACGTGGTCCAAGGCTCCCAGCTTCCACTCTCCGGCACGGTCAACGAACACGGCCCACATGCCCAGGTTGTTGTGGAGCAGGTGGCAGTCGTTGACCAAGAAGCTCAGCGCTTTCTGGGGGGGGGAGGTGTCACATCCAAATGAACCGACTTGGCAGAGAACTGAAGGTGGCAGTCGTTGACCAAGAAGCTCAGTGCTTCTTTTTATTTTATATTATTATTATTTTTGTTTTAAATCAACCTCAATGATTGCAAAAGTAATCATTGAGATTGTGTGTGTGTGCATGTGACAGACATAAAACAGAAGTGAAAACAGAGAATAAATAAGCAAGGGTCAGTCTCCTCACCACGATCTGGTGGAGGCCCCAGGACACTTCGAGCTCCCCCGACCCGCCCTTCTCTGCCTGGGCCTTCAGGTGGACGGCCAGCGGGGTCACCTGCTCCGTCACCAGGTACAGGCACTTCTCCGTCTGCAGGCCAACCGTGGAAATACCGTTCACCAGAGGCACATCTTTGAGGCTCATTACATTTTATATTTAGGGCATTTAGCAGATGCTTTTATCCAAAGCGACTTATAATAATGTGCTATCCATTTTTTAATGGTATACCGGTACGGCCGACCTGCTCTAGCGAGAACTTGACGTAATTTCCTGGCTTGTTGCGTTCCTGTTTGTCTTCGTGATTGTGTCATGTCATTGGCTAGTCATTGTTAGCTACATTAGCCTCTTTAGCAAACCAGCTTGAGTACAAACAACACAACTTAACATTGTATTGCACGCACAGCAAGACCGTACAATGCATAAATTGGTGACCAGAATAAAGTAGCAATGTAATCAAGTGTGTAAGAGCATTTAAAATCGAAATTAAAGCGACCAACGTGATACAAATACAAAGAAAATAATTCTCTTTATGGGCATTTTTTTTGTCGAGCCGTACGGTCAGCCTCACTGAACTCGCTCTACTTTCAGAACTACGAGTGGCACTGACCAAAAGGGGGCATTCCTCCGTGTAATGTCGCAAGAAAGATGGGGTATTTACACCTTACGACTCGTACGGGCGGGCGTACCATACAAATGGATAGCATCATAAGTCCATTTGTCAGAAGAAGGTGAAACAATATACCACTGTCGGTACAGTAAGGATGTTCATAGAACCAAATGCCAAGCACTAAGAGACGCTAAGTTAATCTATCCCAGTATAAAACAGAGACAGCTAGGATAAGACGCTAGACAACTAAATAGTAAGTACTATGTTTAAGTGCCAGTCTTTACCCCTTGGCTCCAGCAGGATCCTCAAACATTGCGTATGATGATCGTAACGTAAAAACATTTGTACGGCTGCGGAAGACTGTAATGAATGGAAGGAGCTCCACAGCCACAAGATGCAGTGTGTCCGTGGCTCCGATAAAATTATTATAAAGTATTTATCCTGCTGAGATTCAATTCTCGGTGCCGCGTTATCAACCACATTCATTCAGAATTGATGACATCATTTTTTGTGAATTGTTTTCGATGTAACAAAACTGTGTGTCCGTCGCCCTGTGGAACACCTATGATGACAAGTTGATGTCTCCCGACTTATCTGAGGGGACTGCAGGGTTCAACATCAGTCTTGCACTTGAACTTCACGCTAACAGTTGTGGTTGAACTAGTTCCTCTTCAAGAGTGGAACATAACTGACAGTCTCTCCGAATAGGAAGGACCTAGCATTTAGAAGTCTGACACCCAATAAATATTGACAATATTCCGCGTTGAAAACATGTATTTTCCCTCATGATTGTACAGTTATGAGGGAAGGACTATTATATCCTAGTCTAGGTTCTTGACCACCCTTAACATCCAAAGATGATCCTATTTGCACACTACCAGACATTAACCCTATATGTAAATGTCTCCAGTTACATATGGCTCTATCTGAGCAATATGTAGAGAAAGAAAAAAATTATGGATACTTAAAAGACAGATTATTGTAACGTCTCCAGTTATAAGAATATGTGGGTGTTTTGTAGCGTTGAGTTTGACTTGGTAAAATACATCACAGACACACACCTCCAACCCATCGACATAGGCCAGGATGTTGGGGTGGCGGAGGGTCTTCATGCGTTTGAAGGCTGCCTTGGCGAGCTGGGTCTGCTGGTCGGTTCCTAGGGCGACCTCGTACACAAACAAGGACACTGGCTCTCCATTCGTCTAGAAACACAAGACCATTACAGGGGTATGAAGATGGCACATGAGACTGCAAAGCAAACGCTCTATGTACCAGTCAAGCGTGGATAGAAGATTACAAGTTTAGAATCAAAAAGGTTAGTACAGGGCATACATTTTATTGACATTGGGTGAATACATGTCAAAATAGTTTTCTGAGAAAAGGACCACAGCAGTGATGCTCGCTTTGCTTAAGGCGCCCACATAGGGGCCAAGCAATGCGACTGTGTGATTGACACCCCTGGGAAATGGTGGTAGACATAATTAATATCAATATTAAAAAAAAAAGGCACACAAGTCACGATCTTAAGATAGCTACCGTTTCATGCAATTCTTTTAATCTAACGATGACAGGGTGTGACGTGGCGGCTCATACGTGTCCTGTCCACCCGTTGGCGTAAACAAAAACTCTGCTGGGGTGTTGACAGACCACCAAACGGCTCTCATCTACGGCTCACATCGTGCCAATATGACTAAAAATGGATATTCCTTGGCACCAAACTATGGGAAAAACGGTGCAGATAACGTAGAGCCATGACACAAGAGGAACGTTGTAGAGCAGAAAGGCCTCCGCAAGAGGAACGAGCTACCGCTAGAGTAGCTAGCTAGACGGCATCTAACAGCGACACTCCCGCCTATGCTTTACCTTTCGTTTACCCCGATGAAGCGTCCATAGTCCGGACGATTCGTGGGTGTCTGGTAGAATTTCATAAGCAAAGTCTTTGACTGGATCCCTTGCAAAAAAGGACCACATCTCTGCTCTTCAAAAAGCATCAAGCGCCCTAACACAACCGCATAGAAAATTTGAGGCAGGCGACCAGCTGTGTTGCAAAAGTGCGGGTCCGTGGAAACGTTCCCCGACGAATTTGGTTCCGCATACATAATATTACCCGTCAAACTCAGCTTGGAAGTGTTCCACCCTAGTTTGAACAGAACGGTCTGCCCAATTGAATTAGAATGTCAAGTCACAAATCTGAAGTACAATAGCAGCTATTTCTTAAATGATGCAATCATACCTCCTACTATTTAGCAGCATGGTAAATACACCGCTGTATTCATCATCCAGTCTAGACCTATATTGAATTTTACAGAATACCGATTACAATTAGGGCATTTAGCAGACCTATATCAGTTAATACACACATTGACACACCGAAGGCAGAGTCAACCATGCAAGGCTACAGCCAGCTTGTCAGCAGTTAGGGTCAAGTGTCTTGCTCACAGACACATCAACGCTCAGCTAAGAGGAGCTGGGGATCGAACTAGCAACCTTTCGGAAACAAGACAACTGCTCTACCTCCTGAGCTAAGCCGATCCCAGAATGATTTTCCAAGTGCAACAAGGTACTCTTGTATAGTATTTTATTACAGCCTCGAAGTACTTCAGAGCAAATACAAATGCACCATAACACTCGCATAACTTGATAGCAGGACGTAAGAATTATGAGACTTCTAAAGAGTCCAGATGGAGTCCAAGGACAGTAAGCATATCGACCGGTAGGGGCTCAGCACTCAAGACACCGGTCACAGGGCCGGAACACCAGTATGAGACGAATCGATGACCAGGATTGGCTCAGCAGGGGACGTATCACGGAGCAGCACCAGGGACATCCACGGGACCAGGCAGACAGCGGTGTGAAGACCGGGAGAATGGTGTGTGAAGAGGGCGGTTCAACCAGCCCACACCTGGAGATCAGGAGCCTCAGCAGGTGAGGTCGCACAAACACAAAGATACAAATTTTCTCACAGAAAAACATTCTTGGTTGATGGCTTGGAGTTATACATTGCCAGAATTTTTATTTTCTTTAACAGAAGGGACAAATTATTAACTTGAAAACCTTTAATCATTTCAATTGAAGGTCCAACTTCTGCCTCTCATGACCCGTCAGGTGGAAAAGGCCCATAAATTAAAAAGGTTACGTCACACACACCCTCTTGGAAGCATTGATGAGCCAACCCTTTACAACCCTGTTAAGGTAATGATACCGACGTCAACAGTTCTAGTGAGACGCATACTAATTCAAATTTGTCTACTGTGTAGGGACGATTCCATTTGTATTTTATCAAAATATTATCCTCAGTCAAAATGAAACACCAACATCTTAGTAATACATTAGTCATAGTACACTACTTCATTTTATTTAAAGCATACCCCTCATTCATTTCTTTATTGGATTTAGGGGGCAGACACTCAAACAGCTCTGCGATTGAAGACTCCTGTGAACCAATTTAATTAAACTACCAGATTCTGAAGCATTTCCTTCCCAGATATTTATTTCAATATTATGGATGGCAGCATTTACAGCTAAATGTTTTAATTGTTTTGAAGTTTACCCATTCCGACTCTTAAAGTTGTTTACGACCTTACTTAATCTATTCATCATACCGAATGAATGCAAACTAGCTTTTTATCACAGCAAGTAGAAAGCAAGACACCGCAGGGAGTTGAACCCCGTCCTGATCATCAGGAGTGCCACCACCAGAGTCTTTTGCTTTTTTTTTTGCTGACAAGGGCTAAAAGCAAAACCTGGAGGAACAGCCTGCAAAGAGTTTGTTCCCCCAGGAAAAGAAAACCCCCGACCATCTGGTCATATCTACTATCTGTCACCAGCGGGGAACGTTCGCTCGACGCCAGGCTGAAACTAGAAGAAGAACACTGGTTTCCCCCCCCCGGTTCTCCCCAGAAACACTCTATTGGATGCACACCTTACAATTCCACATTTGTCCAAGTTATCACTTTTACAACCCTGCGTTGCAGACAATTACTTCCTACTTCCACATTCTCACAAATCTCACTCCGCACCCAAGCCAGATTCAAACCGGTCATTCGTGTTGGTAGATGAGGTTAGGTGAGGCTGTATTGGAAAGAAAAAAGGGACAATTATGCCCCCCCCACCCCCCCCCCCCGAAATATTTTCCCCAAATGCTCAGCCAGAATGGATTATTTTAGAAAATGTCATTAACTGGACTGACTTACAACTCATCTCACTGCAGGCTACTCCTGCTCAGCATTGTGCAACTCCTGGAGTCAATTACGGCCTTATGCTATAGGCTGGTGGACCCCACACTCAAATCTTCCCACGACTCCCTTGCGGACGTTAAGGCGCCTTGCTCAGTAGTGATTTAAGGTTGAGTGGAGAGAAATCTGAAAAGGAGAGAGAAAGTGTTGCCCCTCCCCAAAACCCAGACCATTCCTACTGCAGACGATTACATTGATGTTATGCAGAAATGAGGAGCATGCAATGGCTAAGACAACACATTAAAGCCATGTCAAGAACACAAATCAAGGGAACCAATTTTACTTAACTTAAACCAATGACACGGAAGAGATGCTGAATTTGCGAGCCAAGTTTGGTGCTCTTGATCTGAGTGTTACTGGAGTCAGTGTTCCACATGGTTAGGCCAGCCCAGATGCCCGCCCAGAATTAATGCTAGAGTCATTTAACCTGAGGAACCAACAGGAAAGAACACAGGCATACAAAACACACATGGAGAGAGGGGAGCTGCTGCAGAAGGTCGGACGTTCAGGTTGGTTTAAGCTCAAGCACGGGGGTGTTGGTACTTCATTCAGGCGTCACACACATTTGGTCGACAGCTTCACAGATGGCTTTGCATTCAGGGGATGGCGAGATTGGAGTGGATAGACGAGAGCACTCTGAAACAGAAGGTGACCTACACAACACACCCACCACACAAGAGTTCTATTCATCTTACGTTTTAAGATGCAAAGCAAAAGGGCCTTGAGGCCAAAGAGGAATATGCCAGTAAAGCATTGTATGTCATTTAAGAGTTTCGGTTAACAAGGCCAGTTCAGGATGCTCAATGTATCAGTCTACCATACTAAAAGGTTGTTGAAAGTTAGAACCGACACCTTACTACGTGCTCCAGGTGAGAAGACTTCACTCGTGCATGACCCAATCACCCACAGACGTCTGTAAAGAGAAAGGTGCAGGGATACGCCCAGACAATGCAAACCACAACAGACCAAGCAGCACATTTGCGCTGCAAATCAAGCCAAATTCAGCTGTGCGTTGCACAGTGTTCCCCAGCCACTTTAAATTTGGAATAATTCGTACAGTTGCACGCCAAGAAACAGCTCAACAACGGTCTAACCTGCCACTTGCACAGTAGCGCATGGGCAAGTAGCTGAGGACTAGCAGGTAGCTAAATAGATAAAGACAACCTTTCCATTTCCTGGTGTTTTTCATTTTGTATGTCGGGCCAAACTCATGGGGCAGGTAGGTCTCCTAGGTCGATTTATTTCCTCCTGGGGCAATTCTGTAAGATCAAAAAGGCAAACAGGCAACACCCCGGCCACCCCCCTCACAGTGCAATAGAACTGACAATTGTTATCCTTACCTAAACATGGAATGCTTTACTTCAGATAAAGTCAATCAATGAAGTTCCATCAAATCTTCGTTATCACAAGAGAATTGCTTCTAAGAATGCACAGCAGTGCGACTTTTACTTTCCTTTTGCAGACGTTTTCAATCAAGACCAATTATGGGGTGAAGCATATACTGTTATGCGTCCCATCTGGGATATTCGACTTCTGCCTTGTAGATATCATCATTTGATGGATTCAACTTATCTGCCATCATTTTCCACTTTGAATAAGCCGCCTTGGAGCCCGGGTCACATCCGTGCACTACAAAGTTCCCAGCTTTAGTCATACCTGGAAAAGCACAAGAAAAGCTCCCCCAATAGGCCAGTACCCCCCCCGCCCCCCCCCCCCAAAAAAACAGATGCATACCAAAACAGTATTCATTCACAACAAGCTATGTATTTATTACTCAATATTAAAATAAATCTTTTACATATAGTTCACTCATTGTATTATCAATACAAGGCATTGTAACTAATTGCAAAAGGAAGTATGACGGAATTAGCTTTAAAAGGAATGTTAAAAAGAATTCAAACACATTTGGTGGCCGTACGAGAAGTATGAAGCGCAAGTAAAACCTTTACATACAATAACTCAGGAGAGCGCCTGGTGGTCTCGAGTATTGGAAAGCACAGGACAGCACACTGCAAATGCAAGGGGAAACAAAAAAGGAAAAGCGCCCATCCCAAACAAACATCCCACCCACCATTTACCAGTACAGAGCTACAACAACATTACTGCCAACATCACAACAGAGTACTATCAATGACCTTCAATAGATACAATTGGATGAAATGCACAACTGCCTCTTAAGACATTTAAATACCACAGGCCTGACCGTGAAGGCATTCCTCCTTAGTAGTCGTGGGCGACGGAAGGATTCGCTTTGTGGGTGGGGGGGGCGTTGGACAGAACTATCTGCAAGAGTCACAAAGAAGCAGCCCCTCCCCAGAGAACCCAAATGCAACATATTGGACATTCAAATGCCATGATAAAAAGGGACATGTTACCAATCAAGGAAAACCACTGATCTCCTGCTATACCAGGACGTCTAGTTTGACAGGCAGGGGGTCACTACGCTGTGGGAGAACTGGCCACCCGAGCCCGGTGCTGTTCACCTGGGAGGATGTGTAGCCTTTGGACCTTTGTGCCGAGTTACACGAGGCTGTGAAATCTAGGAAGAGATGGGTTAAGGCTTCCCCCCCTCCCCCCCATACAAACACACAGCAAACCCACATACGAGAAGAGCCCAGTGAACAAAGAGGGGACTGTACTTATTCTTGGAATGGTTCAATCATTTGGCAGACATTAGCAGCACCAAATACCTTCCTACATCCCTTTTAACGCAGTGAGTTCACTTGATCCCCTCCTCCGCTCTCGTTATAAGCTACTATGGCGGAACCCGGGTTTGATTACAGGCAGCTACGAAGGGGTTCTTGAGATGGCCGGCTTTAGAGGAGTAGGCCTGTGGAAAGAAAACTCGACACAAGTTTGACCCCACCCCCGTCCCCCATGATACAACTACAAACAATGAATGCCAACTTCCAATGTTGCAACTGGTGTATACCAGGATGACTATATGCCTAGGCAAATAACTTTAACATTATTGTTTAGGATTGGTACATTTCATGCACTCAACTCACTGCTCAATTTAACCTGTAGAGGCTGCTCTGTACCGACCGACGGGCCGTCACCGATGGGTTGTCGTTCACACACACACGTCAAAGCGGCCGCACAGTAGACCATCCACTCTCACACCGCAACGCAGAAACGTCTTGGGGGCCGTCCTATTAAACGAGACTCGCTCTCCTTCTGGCGGAGACACTACATCTGACCACACGGGGTCGAGGAGTCCTTAAGCAGGTCGTCCCTCCAGCCCACTACCACGGCACTCACAGCAGACACCACACTCTGGGATCAGCGCACAACGGGAGCCCGACGGGGACATACACTTTACACGCCTTGCCTGAAAAAGGAAGAGAAAGCTGTGCGAGAAATTGTGTTTCGAACCAAAAAAGATAATGGAATAAACTGGATAATTAGTCAGATACCTATACCAGACATACAAACCCAACACTAAATCTAAAGCCATGAAGCTAGACGACACTGTGGCTCTGTCCCACCCCGTGCTGTGGCTGGCACCCTCTGAACCCTGGCTGGCTTGACTGGGACAACAGCTCCACCGGTGGCCAGGCTGCGCCGCTACCCTGCCCTGAGGCTCTGGCTCTCTCTGCTGTACGCCCGGCTGCCACTGCGTCCTGTGGGGATCCCTGTGTCCTGCCTGGTGCGCCCCTCATGGTCCTGCCCCGCCTCTGGTGTGTGCCTCTCCTGGTCCTGCCTGGTGAGCCCCTCCTGGTGTCCCTCTCATGGTCCTGCCTGGTGAGCCCCTCCTGGTGTGTGCCTCGCCTGGTCCTCCCCTCCTGGTCCTGCCGCGTCCTGCTGCTTCCTACCGCTTCGCTGGTCCTCGGATCTTCACATAACTAAGTCCATCTTTCCTCAAAATAACTCAGTCCATTTCTCCAACACGAAAGAAAAAAAATACAATTCTTCGGTCTTCGCTAAGTTGATGAAAAAAATAAATGAAATGAAAATAAAATAAAGACCATGCATTATCTGAACCTGGTTTCTCTTCCGTTACTTGATTCTTCAAAGTGCCAATATCACCTCTATTGAATGCTATGACGCATTGGTCTTCAGAAAAACACGCACTTCTTATAACGAGCTCGTGACGCTAACGTTATTGCGTTCAATGTATAGTCCAAAGCTATAACTAGTCTGAACACGAGCAGCAATAAAAAAAAAAAAAAAAACTCTTGTAATATCGGCCAACTTGCAAAGTAATTAATGTTGACTTTATGAGCCATTGTAAAAATGAAACGATCCTCTCACTTAACCTCTCACTCGGCTAACTGTTACATTGGTTATCGATACCACTATCGAGTACAAGTCATGGGCTTCGCCTCACAGCGTCGCCAGCTGGACCGCACTGGTCACAATCTCTGTAGTTATGCACAACATACCTTATAGTACGGAAATCACCTACGTCACGGGGGTCGCCATGAAATGACATCTTTACATACAAGGAAAGCCATTGACAACTCCCAATAGTCAAACATCATCGAGGTAATCGATGGAAAGTGACGTCACTGAAGCCTCATCCCCTTGTTAAGGTTTTTTTCGCTGCGGGGGATGGGCGCTATTTTAGGCCTCCTAGTAGGGCCTCCTTGTTTGGACTTACTAACGCTTATTAGTAACAGAAGTGATCCAAAAAAACATCCTTCATAAATAAGACTCCCATATGATACCAACAATAAAATCCTACAGAACAAAATACAAGTGAGGTTTAGAGATATCTGTGTCCACAAACCCTAGACCGAACCTGTAAGTCGACTGCGTTCCACCAATTGTTCCTCCTAAATCCTACTGAACTATAATTACACGACTTGTTTAACCAAACATAGCTCTTTGAATCAACTTTACATAAGTCTTTACAATTAAAATTAAAACGTCTAGAATATACAACCGAACAAGCTTCCCTAGACCACTACATACCACACCAAGGCAAAATCTGTGTAGTATGTTTTAAAATGACGCAAGCGAAGGTATTTATACCATGAGTGGCAGGGCGCATTCAGCGTGGAGTATGCATCCGCTAGGAAGTATAGTCCCCTCATTGCAAGAAGGATTTTCAATTTATTCGAGTTAAAACATCATTACCGACATATATACATAGGCAATGGAATACATTATGATACACTCAACCATGTGTATACATATATCCAAGCTCAAAAAGCAATATTATGCAATATTTTGCCTTTTTACCTAATAACAGCATATCTACTCCCATACCCGTTGGTACTCTGGATAACATATTCAGTCCCATTCGGGTAGCGTGTTGTCAGTTCACTTCCCAATTAGGAAAATAACAACATGTTCAAAATACAACACTGTTGTTGTTGTTTTTTGAACATTTAAAATTAGTTGACGTCTCTTTAACGGTCAGGCGCATTGATATCATGTAAACAAGCCTTTCGAAACCGGATCAAACCAGTACTAGGGTGTAGATGGCCGGATCTGCTTATCCCGATACTGCAATGCTGTACATTTGATTGATTCAGGACACAAAAGAAAAAGGGCCAACTCATAACTTTCATCGGGACACTCATTTTTAGTGATGTGGTTGTGCACACCATGTACTACTGTGACATTCACCATTATAGTTGGGCACAAATATTTCAAAAGAAAACCCTCGTAAATACTTTTACTTTCATTACTATCATGCTACGTTACTGAGACGTGGCAGAAAGATAAACTGGCACACTATCGAAACCGGAACAAATCCAGTATTTGGAACAATCCGCTGCCTGTCCATCATGGACCTATTAAAGCTGTCCATGGAGTGGAAAGTTACCAGGAGGACAATGTTTAACTTGCTTTGGTTGGCCAGGAGAGGGAGTACGGAATAGTTACGTTCTCCTTGCCAAATCATATTTATCTTGGTTACCACTCTACACTGGATGTATTAGTAAAATAATAATAGTATAATAAACTTAAAAGATATAATAACCTTAATTCTTATGCCATACTTTTCATTTGCATTTACTCCATTTATGCAGCGGTGCGTTACAGGTATATATCACAATCTGTAAGGTTACAATCAGAAGAAACTTGATTAACTTCAGTGTCATGCATTTAGCAATGGGCCTACACATTGTGTTCCCATGTACAGAAAACCAGCAAGCTGCCAATGATTTTAGCAGACATGTTTTGAAATGTTATGCAACCTCTGCATATTGATCAGCAACCACTGGGTAGTGAGAGATCTCTTGATAGGATATAATTGATCCCTTTTGTTATGTTAACGTGTCAGCCAATGTTTGTTCGCACAACACATCAAAATAAAGAGGTGAATAAATCGTAACTATCTACAGTATCTAATCTAATTATATCATGATTGAGGTAGCCTACATTTTGAATCGACCATGGTGTGAACAATGTGGTTGCAGATTAAAATTTCAGTCACTGTATCCTGATCCCTATGCACCTATAAACGTGTGGTTTCTGATGTGTTTAAATTAAACTGTAATGTTCCTTTTAGACCTTATGAATACATAATATAATACTAATACTTGAAATGGTAGTGTTGGTTGTGGAAGGTTACCAGGGAGCCTGGAGGAATTCCACACAAACAGAATGTAAAGAATGTTATCCTCACAGACAGGCACAGTTTCAACATTATGGGCTGGGTCATCATGACAGAGGGACTCACTCTGTTGAGAACTGCCGTTTTGTAGATTTTAATGAAAGTTCACAATATCTAACATATAAATACAACATATGTGTGTGTGTGTGTGTGTGTGTGTGTGTGTGTGTGTGTGTGTGTGTGTGTGTGTGTGTGTGTGTGTGTGTGTGTGTGTGTGTGTGTGTGTGTGTGTGTGTGTGTGTGTGTGTGCGTGTGTGTGTGTGTGTGTGCGTGTGTGTGTGTGTGTGTGTGTGTGTGTATGTGTGTGTGTATGTCCAAAACACAGGGTGAGGCCAATAGCTTACACCAGCACACTAACATCAGGCTATAACTCTACCGGTATCAGTGCGCCAAACAAAATGCTAGTGATCTACTTTTCCACAACGCCCCGGTCAATATTCTGTTCTGTACTCCAGCCTCCATCCGGTTCAATGCGAGACCTGTTACATCAGGCGTGATGTGACAAATCAGGCCAACAAGGCAATCAGGATATATGTGCATCTCTTGCATCCCATCCCAGTTATCTGCTGGCAGACACTGGGAGAGAGACAGTCACTTTCAGCATGAAGGCATCCCCTGCGTCACAGTGTGATTGAAAGATAAGATTGAAAGATAGATAGATAGATCGGGGATATAGGTGCCTTATTTTATAATAGGCCATCAAACATGGAATTCCTGATTATAGAGTGACTGCAACTTTTCTGATTTGGATTATCTCTGGGGCTTATGGACACAGACTGGGTCGAAACCAACAGGGCATACCATCGGATCCCAGAGCCAGGGGAGACCCAGAGGGAGGGGCCGCCCGGGGCCTGGTGGATCAGCATCTTCGGTCCATCACTGTACCCTCAACCAGACCTGGCTGCCCTTGCTGGACAGCCTGCCACTCTTCAAGAGGCAGATGATGGAGAAGTACTTCACACCTGTGTACCGCCCACCAACTCAGGAAGAGATGAGGAAGCCCAAGAACCATCATCACTACCCCAATGACCAGCCACAACACCACCCTCATGCTCACGCTCACCAGGCCTATCACAGCCCAGATGACCAGCCACATCACCACCCTCGACCAGACCATGAATCACTCGGGTAGGTTTTATTTCAACAGTAGGTATCAGTTGGCTCTGACAAATTGAAATTATTCCCAGAGAACTTTTGGCAGAAACGATACATTTTGGATAAATTACTTGACAACACAACCTATATATATTAAAAAAAATCAGTTTTGCAGTCATGGTGACAAGGGTTAAACATAAAGGGTTCAAACTTTTCTATTTTAAAGGCTATTTTTCATGCTCACTGTTGTAACTTGTTGCATTGCAGCTATGCAAACTTAGTTGGAACCGATGAAAACACAGATGACAGCCAGGCACACCACCAGAACCAGCACCGCCGCCCTCGGCACGCAGGGCATCTCCACGAGAACCTCCCCCATGACTACCATCAGCCTCCACATCCGCTCTATCAGCCTCACGCATCTCATGAGAGCGAGATCCAAAACCCGCAGCTCACGAGGGTCACCCTGTCCCGAGCCTCGTCCTCCTCCCTCTCGTCCTCGTCCTCCTCTTCCTCCTTGTTCTCGTCCTACTCCTGGAAGACGGAGCCCAGCGAGCCCCTGTCCAACCGCCCCCCTCAGCGGCCGCATCACTCCCTCTCCTGCTCCAACATCCTGGAGGTCCGCACCGGGTTCCGGCAGGACGGCGGCAGCGAGCCCCTCGTCTTCGCCACCGTAACCCGCGGTGCGCCTGAGGCCCCTCCCCACGACTGCGCAGCGGGCCACTCACGGCGGAACGAACGTGCCCGCGGCTCCCTGCCGGACCAGAGCCACAGTGACGAGGGCCTCCTGCAGACCAGTGAGGACGAGGTGGAGGCAGGCCGACGGCGGCGTGTGGCCCCCCCGCTCCACGGAGCGCTCTACAAGACCGCCAGCTTAGGGCGCAGCCTGGCCTTCAGCGAGGAGAACCTGGTACTGGGAGCGTCAGGGAGGCCCCGCAGGGCAGGGTTCACCAACCAAATCCCTAGCAAAGGGATCCTCAAGAACCGGGAACCTCACCCGGACATCCGCAAAGCGAGGTCTATGGAGGTTCTGTCCCCCCGGGTGGCCAACGGACAGGGCAAAGGTAGAGACAAAGGGAAGGGCGCTGGGCCGGCCGACATTCAGACAGCCAGGGAGAGCTTTGTGAAGGGGAAGATGCAGTTCTCCGCCTTCCTGGACGAGATCACGAAACAGGTCATCAGTCCGTCCAACCTTAACAGTTTAGGGGTCAACCAAGGTAAAGCCCCAGGGGAGACCACGGGCCCCGCTCCCGGGGCGAGGGGCCCTGGGGCGGCCAAGCCTCAGCTTCCCGTCAAGAAGCACAGAGAGAGCTCTGGAGAGGAGAGAGAACAGCATCACAAACCGCCAGCCACACAGGACAGAAGGGAGCCTCGCGGAAACTTTCCGTCGCATCATTCCCCATACCCCGACCAGCCCAATCCCGACAAGCTGAGCTCGTACGCGGCCAGGCGGCACAGAGGCAGCCCCCCTCTGCATCACCATCCCCAAACCTCCAGCCCCCATCCCCCCCAAGGTTGCACCCATAAGGAAGGGAGGGCCCCAGGGATTGCGGGCCACAAAGCAAGGGAAAGCGACATCCGATGTGGTTCTCATTTAACCGATGGAACCATCAGCCCGGAGCCTATCCCGCCCAAACAACGAAACCACCGCAAGCCCCGGAACACAGCCGCCCACAGTCCACCCCCACCACCCCTTCCACCCCACATTCAGCCCCGCCACGGGTACACAAGCCCTGGGCATCAAGAGGAAGGACCAGGAGCCATCCAGACCCAGGGTTCACCGCTGGACCATGAATCAGAGCCTGGTTCCTGTAGGTCAGACTCTTCTCGAACCAGGGAGTCCACGAGTCAGAACAGCCAAAACTCGGACCAGAGTGTCCGACATCGGTCTCACGCAGCACGCAGAGGACACACTGATCCACATCATAAGGTGAGTATCTGATAAAAACAAGTCAAAGGTGACCTGATATTTGTTTCGGTAGCAACAAAGGAAAAATGCCATTTTCCCTGACACTGGGCCGACTGGCAGAATTAGCCATGGCTACAGTTTTTTCTCCATTCTGAACATAGTATCAGGAGGATGTAAGCATTTAACATAGTCACACATACTCTGTAGAAAGGTATTAAAGGTTTAAAAAGGTATAAGCTACTGTGACACAAATTAACAGAGCCATCTTTATCTGAAATGACTCAGCACTCATTTTCAGCCGAGCTGCAGAGGAGGGGAGTGTGTCTGTGTGGTGGCAGGAATAGCAAACAGCAGCTCTCTTGTCTGATTCCTCCCGAAGTATCTATGAGGCTGAGTCATCGGCTTGGAGGGGGAAGCAGTCAAACACCTCCAAACGCTGCAAGCTGACTCATAGTTCAACTACGCAGTATACCACAGAACATGTCCGCACACAACTCCTCTTATAAGTCCTTTAAATAATCATGTTTTAAAGGACCAAGCTAATTGCTTTGTCCTTTTAAGTCCTATTTAAGTTCTGCTACTGATGACTGCACTGCATTGTAAAAGTTGGCCAAAGTTGGCAAGACACAATGCAACAGATCCCTGGATCACCATCAAGCAGCTCTGGCTGCTACACAAGCTGTGTACAAGGATTGAGTGGGATGGTGGAGAACATGAATCGTGCAAACGGTTACATAATCTGCTAATGTCCATCGCTATTATATAAGGCAGACAGAGGGAATAGTTTTGCATGAGTTAAGGTTCTACTGTGGAAACGTACTGCATTGCAAAGGGTATTCCTTAAGGGTGAATAGTGGCAAGCCTCATTCTATAATGAGCTGCATACAATCTATTGATTGTGTTCCCATCCAATTTCCGGGAACAGTTTTGTTGTGTGCCAAGGCTCGATAGTTATTGCACTCACTCCACCGCTGTTCTCTCCTGTGCTCGTTATTGAGTCTATATGAACCCTGCCTATAGTCCGGAACATGATTTGCTCTTTCTGTTGTTACCAGCCCTCCCCCACAGCCCCCACAGTCATTCAGGGCCTCGGCTACGACCTACGACTGCATCATGTATTTGCCTTGTTGGTATATGCAACGTCAAAGCAGAAATACAGATGCAGCATGCATCCCCTGACATAACTTGCCCGGTTCCCGACCCATATCACAATATATCATGTGCTGGAGATGCAGTGAATATGGCTTCTGATTGGTATCTTCTCAATTCTCCTCACCTCTCTAGGTCTCACTTGGTGGTTCGGACCAATTCCAGTAAGAGACCACTCATTTGAAATTATCCAATGTTCCATTTCTATTCCCTTATTCAATTGCGTTTCCACTGCTCATTTCTCTCTCTCTCTCTCTCTCTCTCTCTCTCTCTCTCTCTCTCTCTCTCTCTCTCTCTCTCTCTCTCTCTCTCTCTCTCTCTCTCTCTCTCTCACTCTCGCTCTCGCTCTCGCTCTCTCTCTCTGTCTCTGTCTCTCTGTCTCCCTCTGTTTCTCTCTCTCTCTCTCTCTCTCTCTCTCTCTCTCTCTCTCTCTCTCTCTCTCTCTCTCTCTCTCTCTCTCATCCGCTTGCTGTATTGAATGAATAGCATTCTTTTCTGAGTTATTGATCTGAGGGCTATCCTCTGGTGTTATACGTTTTACCAGGCAGTTTAAGGATTTTCATGACCTAAAATTCTTATATTTGTGGTTATAATTATAATTATAATTATTGTATTATTGGTATTATTTCCATCGTCATTATAGTCAGTATTATTAACAAGCAGCCATCGATGGGTTGAATCTCAATGTGCTCACTAATAGCTTACTCTAATTATGTATCAATCATGGTGGTCATGTATTCATATTTTAATGCATACTATAAAGTGAGTCAAAGAGAGAGAGAGAGAAAAATAAAGATAGAGAGAGAGCGAGAGAGAGAGAGAGAGCAAATGTGCTCTCTGCTGCAATATCTCCAAAACACCTGTTCTCGCCCCGTAATGTCTGGGGTCTCCTTCCACAGGGCCCTGCTGGATGAGAACACGGACCTCCATCAGAACCTGCTGCAGACGGTGGTCTTCATCGAGAGCCTGCAGGCCGAGCTAACCAGGAGCAGGGAGGAGCTGAGCCATGTCAAGGACAAGTACAGAAGGTCTGGACACACCCCAGTCACATCACATTAATTTGAGTTTTTTTTAAACATGAAGTCCAATATCAACATTGACAAAAGATATTTGGGTGGAATGAGTCAAATACAAAAAAAAATAAGTTATGCATAATTGTTGCATTATTATATATAATGCAATAAACTGGAATTAAATTTATATTACAATTAAATATATACATATTCATTTTTCTGAAATATGACCAACCACATGTAGGTTTCACAATTCCCATCGTGATCTTTGTTGACATTTGTTGACGTTGACATTTCTGCCGCTCTCGCGCTAATAATAATAATAATGCAAAGGCCCAAGGAGCAGATGGACCCCTGGGGCAATGGTTCCTGTGGCCGCCAGAGTCCCCCCCCCCCCCCCCCCCCACACACACACACACACAACTCTGTCACAAATCAATTGGCCTTCATCCACAACGCTTTTAATGATTGATGGAACACATGTCAAGACGGTTCCTTTGAACCAATGGTTCCGCTGTGTGTAACCGGTGCCCTGGGTTGACCTACTTGCTTTCACTGTGTGACCACCTGGCGTGAGGAGCAGAACAGGGAGGCTGTTCATGACCACTGAGCTCCTCTTTCACACATGTCCCCACAGTTGTCTGGCCCGCCGCCTGCCTGTAACCCCCAACTGACACTGTGCTGGCTCAGGTCACTATTATCAGGTCCAAACCAGAATATCCAGAGCGACCGGCCTTTGAGATTCCCCTAGTAAAATACATTTAGTTTTGTTTTACGTTCTGTATAACGAAGACGAGACTTCCCAAATAGGAAGTCTTGTATTCTTGGTATGATTGGTGTGTGTGTGTGTGTGTGTGTGTGTGTGTGTGTGTGTGTGTGTGTGTGTGTGTGTGTGTGTGTGTGTGTGTGTGTGTGTGTGTGTGTGTGTGTGTGTGTGTGTATTGTCAATGATACCAAATCAAGAAGTCAAAATCTAACTTTGGACCTCAAAATGGATTAAAAGCACATACTGTAGCTAACACGATTGTGAATGAATGTCAGTGCTGGGGCGCCCCCGGGGTCTCAGCGGGTAGAGAGCGCGTACCATCAAGGCCCAGCCCTGGCCGCAGCGACCCGGGTTCGATTCCTGCCCGTGGTCCTTTGCTGCATGTCCTCCACCTCTCTCTCCTATACCCTCCTGTCTGTCTCACTCTATCAAAATGAATGCTTTATGTTTCTATTTCAACCCGTCTGCCTCTAGTCTTGTGGAGACACACACAGGGACCAAGCAGACCAACACCCGGCCAGGGGAGCACCTGCACATCACGGTGAGGAAGATAAGAACCCACCAATCGTATTCGTTCCATTGGTGTGTGTTTCCATTGAGGTCATCTCATGTTTACGTGTGTGTGTGTGTGTGTGTGTGTGTGTGTGTGTGTGTTTGTGTGTGTGTTTGTGTGTGTGTATTCAGTCTGAGAGTCTGAGCAGTGAGAGAAAGTACCTGATCAACCGCATTGCCGAGCTGAGCTCCGAGCTAGAGGAGGCCCAAAGGACCATCGCTGCTCTGGAGACCATCAATGTGAGCTAACAGCGCCATCTAGCAGCTGGAACCAAGCCCCCTCCCCCCTCCCAGGACACTCCAACACGCACGCACACATACACAAAATTAAACCTACACCTAACATTTCAAAATGATCATTTAAAAGATCGAGTCATTGAACCACGCTGTTCGTCATCGCTCTGTGACCATATCCTTATAATACAAACTAGTAAGAACACTGTTTATGGGTTGTTACCGGCCCATGTCATGTTTCACTATCAGACACGCCTGGCTAATTAAAATGCAATCATATCAAAAGGTATGAACACCTTCAGCACTTAAAAGTGCTTATATGGTCAAGAAGCATTGTAATTGATTTAGTAACTATTAGATGACAGTCGCTGGTTAAGTGTTTTGGTCCCAGATCCCTGCTCTACAGTATATAGACTTCACAGTATCGAGCTTCCCAGCTCGAGCTTCCCAGTGACTAACTCTTCACTCTGCAGTAAACGTCTGTGGCTCTCGACAGGTGCCCTGTCTGATCAAGGAGCTGCTGGAGAAGCACTTTGACTCTGCAGAGGCAGTCCAACAGTTCCTGAAAACAGCCACCACAGCCAACCACCCCAATACCCCTTCTCTGCCGGACCTTAGCCAATCCGGGGCTTCCAATGTGGTGGAGGCGCCCTATGATTGGCTGACGGAGCCAGAGGCGGATCCAGGCAGGGTGACAGCCTTCATGCCTTGGAAACAGGAGGCATCAGCTCTGACGGCGTCAGCTGTGCCAGCGTCTGCTGACGACTCTGGTGGTCACTGTATGAGCCAGAGCCAGCCGTTCTCCATCGCCGACATAAGCGCCGCCATCTATAAGAAGATCGCCTCCGAAATTGCTGCCAATCACATGTCTCCCCCACCAAAGTCCCTGCACGGCTGTCCCAAGGGGACGAACCACACCGGGCCAGCGGGCCCCCGTGCCCATGTGCGGCAGGTCCTGGAGACAGCTGAGCCGGGGCCCGGAGAAGTGACCTATCTGTCAGCCCAACAGGTCCTGGATGAGTTCATCAACCAGCTGCATCCCCAAAACAAGGCCAGTGACGGCAAGCCATCACATATGTCGACCTCCTATGAGTAGGATTAGGGAGGAGGTGGGAGGAGGCGTGACAGCAGGGACACTGTTGGTTGCACTAAGTTAGGGGAACCTTCCAATCAAACCACAAGGATACAGCAACCGCATCACCAACAGCAGTTCTTTCTGATTGCAGTATAAAAGTAACATAAGAAAGTTACTTGGCACCCAGTGGAACAAGAGAGAGAGTTAACCTATCGGAATATTGTTGTATTACCTGGGTTTGCTGATGGTCCTGTGGTTTGCCTTTATAGACCATTTTCAGAGGAGACATCTTAGCACAAAGCACAAAGTCTGGCTCGTATGTCCCTTACAACAAATGGGTCTGTTACCTTTACATGACAGGGCACACACATTGACCATTGCTGGTGTTTGACACACATTAGTGAATCCTCTGCTTACCTTCCCAATGTTGGGGGCTTCAGCTGTGTGTGCCCTGCCTTGCCAGCTCTGTGAAAAGGGTACATGGTCATGGTCTGTTATCTTCACCAGTCTAGTACACTACCCGTGGCCTGTGGTAGGCTTGCATAAAACAGTCCTACGACCAGATGCCTGGTGAAAAGGGTCTCTAAACTGTAATAGTCTATTGTCATATATTATATGTACAGTTAAAGTATTGTTTTTTTGTCTACATTTAATATGGTTTAGTGGTTACTTTCAGTGGAATATTTAACAGAGCATTAATGAAAAAGTTATATAAAACAATCTCACATTTTGGCAAATTATATTGGCATTCAAACTATAGAAAATTATGTTAAATATGATTCAATTGCGAGTTATTTAAGTTCCTGTATATACTGTTTGAATATAGCATAAACTTTTCAAAAAGATTGAAATATGAAAAAAAGAAAAAAATATTTTAGGTCCTATTTAAGTATGTAATGTCAGAATATAGAAATAAAATGGAATATCTGGATGGTCTCAAAAGGCAAGTTCCAATAATAATTGTTTCAATTGTTCACTTTAATGTCAATGGCTGATTCTACTCAGGTTTTTTAGGTAGGCCTTTGTCATACCAAAATAATACTGAATGCATTCTCCTCCTTTTTGTGTGTTTAGGCCTGCTAAGATATGTGCATGCTAGGCTTTGTGGGCATTGTCTAGTGCTTCCCTTATGTACACAAACATGTCTGTAGGATTGATGTAGTCTACGAATGAATGTAGTGCTAACGTATACAATAATGTTGTACTGATATAGTAATCTTGAAGCGAAAAGTAATTGTGTCCGGGTATCCTATTTGTACATGCAGGGTTCAGTTTATTAGTGTCAAAGTAATCGTGTTATTGATCTTATTTATTCACCCTGTCCAACAGTCCCACTGTTAACAGTTTCCATGGCATGATGTTGTCGATCCAGCTCGATGTGTCCTCTGTGAAACCGCTTCTGTGCTGATCAATAACAATAAAATATTAATAATCACAACACAAAAACATTTGGTTCACTAATGGAATGGTGATGGTCTTTCACATAAAAATAGGCTACTACAATATCAAAATACAAGTGCACGTAAACACTCAGGTGATGATTACACAACATAATAACAAGCTGTGTGCAGTGAGCACAAAGTGGAGCGCAATATGTACTTTGAATTAATGTTCACATCAACGACAAAGAGAGAACTGCTCCCAGGAGGATATGAGCAAGGGGGTCACAACAATCGCACAACAATCACACAATAATTACAAGGGGTTCCTTTCCCAGGCTATAATTTGATTATAAAACTAAACCAGTAGCAGAAGAAGTACATTTGAAATGTAAATAAGTAGAATTTTAACACTTGATCAACCTGGAATTGTAATAAGAAAATAGCAGCCATCTCATGCAATCATCTTTCTGGAAATAGGTTTTTGCAGCCATGACAACTTGAACATTTTATCTATTTTTGACAAATATTAAACCACATGCACACCGAAACACCCACACACACACACACACACACACACACACACACACACACACACACACACACACACACACACACACACACACACACACACACACACACACACACACACACACACACACACACACACACACACACACACACACACACACACACACACACAGACGTACACACACACGATGCAAGTACTGAGTATAGAGCTGTGTGCTGTGCTACTTATTACCACCTACAATCAGAACAGTTAACTGTTATAGTGCACACCAGCCACCAGCAGGGGGCAATGTGGCACTGTGCTCCTGCAGTACACGGCCTATGCTGGAGGGAGCTGCAGTACATGTTGCCTGTCGCATTCTTCCACCTATAAGCATCTATTCAGAGCGTCTACTGTACCTCGGGCATTGCGTGTGTGGGCAGTGTTTGGTCAAATTTGTACTAAATTATGATCACACTCAAAGGCGCTGTAGGTAAGATCTAAGACATATTATTTGAGAGTAATTTGATAAAAAAAAGGCCACAGCCAGTAGTCAGCTAGTGAGTGAAATCCTGCTGGGAGTTGACTGCGCGTGCCTCTGTCTGGGCTCATTTAGATTCATTTTGCTCAATCAGTGCATTTCTTCCCTGATTGGTTTAGGTAACGCAACTTGCCTGTCAAACACATCTGCTTGATTCATACTTCTCATTACTCTCTTTCTCTTTTCGGTTCTCTCTCTCTCTTACACCTTTTAAAGGCTGCTTTGGATAGAAAGCATCTCAAAATATATAGACATATGGCCTATATATAAGGGTCATAGCCTATTTTTCTCTTATTGATTCTTGAGACTTGGGACAAAACATGTCCCACACCTGTAACGGCCTTTGTGTTTGAAAATAAAAATTGTGTGTGTTCCTTACACAAATGGGCCATTAATGAATTGCTCAATCACTTAAACCCTGCTGTACAGAGACAAAGGCTAAATGCTAAAAAAATATGAATAATATATACATATATGAATAATATATATAACCATTCAATGAACCCCTTTAAATATAAACGTATCCTTATAAGAAACAGTCCCACAATACCCTGATAGTGAGAAGTGTACAGGCAGTTTTCATGAGGATTCAGAGACATGTCCTCTCTTTTTGTCAACACCATCCACAGATATCCTTTTCAAAAGTGAAAGTAAAATAAATCAATGTCAAAGTCGTCCTTCATCTTGAAGGTCGCTCCCAGCTCCCAGCTGCTGGGCGACAATGTCACAACGACTTTGTACTTTGAATTTTTCATCAGATTTAAGAAATTGTATTGAAACTTTCTGTGTCACAAACAACACCCAACTTTTCAAAGGATTCTGCCCAAAAATAATATAATTTACTTTATGTAGAAATGTATGACATTACCAGAACAAGCAAAAAGCCACTGCTTAAATTAAACACGGTTTAATTAAACGGTTTAATTAAACATTTATTAAAAAAGGTTTAATTGAAAGAGTATTCATGCACTGCTGAATGTCGTTTGATGCCAGCATTAACACATTTTTTTATATATATCGTTTTATAAAAGCAGTTTAATAGAAGAAATTTGTCCATGAGTAAGTAACTAACGCATGGACACACACAATCATAGGTGGCTGAGCCTGGAAACACACATCTATGTTGTTAGCCTTGAAACGCAACACACAGTTGTTTTCAGGGGGCCTGAAAACAACTGTGTGTTAGGTTGTTTGTCCAGTTTCTCAGGCTGCTGTGAACCACCTCCACCATCAACCTTACACTTCTAAGACCCGCCTATCAGCGGGTGGGGATGACCCATAGTGCACCCGTCATAACAGTCCAATCTCCCCCACATGACGTGTCTGTCCATCAGCGAAAGTTTGCTGATCCATACACTGGCCTGCTTTCCCATTGGCCCCTGGGCCTTAATAGGATCCCGGGCGATGGGATTATGTCTCCCAATACTCCCCTCCGGCCATTCTGTGTGTATCTTCCGACCATGGGTGCAGTGGTTTAGGCGGGCCAACGCCCATGAACACCCAACCAGAGGGGCCTCGCTGACCAATATCACGGATAAAGGAGAAAATACCCACTGAGGGGAACGTGGAGGACAGCTCGGAACACCGGCACACTTTGGACTCACAGGGCAGCCCTGATCATCCACAGGAACCCGAGGATTACGTTTTATCGAGCGTGCAACGCCCGTCAAACGCTTCTATCACAATCTGAAAACAGCGCTTATTCTTTGCATTTCACGGTTGTTGGGTTCTAAAGTCGACCCCTTTGTCCGGACACCGCCCGTGTGAGGGGAAAGTGTTTCATCGTTATCTGGATTATCACCCTTGAGGATGAATGCGTCCTTGGCCGTGTAAGGGATCTACCTACTTATCCGCTGCACCTGGAACTATTCTGATCCCATTAACATCTCCCCCGCAGAGGGCCAGCGACGGGCCCACTCTGACCTGGTCGGCCCGACCTCCAACAGCAGCAGGCCTTTGCTGACCTGGAGCTCGGTGGAGGGCCGGTCGAGGGACTGCGCCTCCTAACCCGTCCCCTGCCACCCCCCTGGCCGTAGGGAGCCATGGCCCTCCTGAAGATGATGTTCCCCCTGCAGCGGCGCGTGCGTCTGGCCCAGGGCCTGTGGCTACTCTCCTGGCTCGCCGTGCTCTCCGGCGCCATCACCTTCTGCCTCGGCCTCTACCTGAAGACAGAGCTGCTCCGCAGGGCCGAGGTAGAGGGGTGGGGGGGCGCCCTGCAGGACACACACACACACACACACACACACGCAAGCATGCATGCACACACACACACACGCACACACGCGCACACGGGCACACGCACGCACACACATGCACGCATGCAGGCACGCGCATTGACACGATTGCACACACACATGCTGTCACACACACATACACACATGCACACACACATACACACACACACACGCATGCACACACAGGCAAGTATGCGCGCATGCATGACATGTATGCACATAAACACACAGACCCACACACACAGGTAAGCCCAAACACACAGTGTTTATTAAACTACTGAATGAGAGTTACTGAAACCACAGGAGGCAGACCTCTCCGATTAGTATTCACAGCCTGTGATGAGCGTGGACTGGAGGGTGTCATGGGGATAAAAGTTCATAGGAGTCTGATTCACTTCAAGATAATCCTGGCTGGATGGAATATATTTAAAAACAAATACCAGCCCCTAATCAGACATTGGACAACATTAGGCATATTATGCTAATTAATAGTCGACAGCCCTCATTATCCATTTAAGGTTTAAATTCATTATTTGTTTGTTATTAAGAATCCTGTTGAAACAGGTTTCCTTGGACCCTCTGTTTACGTTTTAATGGGAACGGGGAAGAGTTTTGCTCAAAGCAATTACAATTTAAAACAACGACGTGGCAAACATGATTTGAGTGATGGACAGCCTTATGGGAAATTTGGCCCAAGTAATTTCTTCTGCAATTAGTAGCCTACATGAATCTAAATGTTTCATTTTCCACCCAAAGTGGCCCAATGGTTGAAAACATCATGATCTAATTGCATTCCTCTACTTCGGGGTATCAATTGAGTGGAATCTGGGTTATTACCCGCCAAAGGGAGCGGGGTGATTAAGTGTCCTGTTGGCAGCCAACAACATTTATTTGGCAGGCGCCGCTCGCGGCACCTGTTCAAACCGAGGCTCCTCTTTCCTGCCGCGCAGGTGATGGACAACTCGGAGATCCACATCGTACCTAACATCCTCATGGTGGTGGGCCTGGCAGCCATCGGCACCAACTGGTTCGCGGGGCGTATCTGTCAGGACTCCCTGGACCCCGAGCGCTTCCCTCGCTGGAAGAACTTCCTGCTGGCGTGGTTCGCGTTGGCCGTGCTTCTGTGCTCCCTGCTCGTCTCCGCCATGGCTCTCAGCTACGCGCTGCAGGGTCACCTGGAGGAGTCTCTCAAGGTGCGTGCGTGTGTGTGTGCGTTGCGTGCGAGTGCGTGTGTACGCGTGCCTGCTGTGGTGACGCGCTCAGAGCTCCGTTGGGAGGGGCGAAGAAGATGGTGTTGCTTTGGAGAAGGTGCGATGAGAGCAGGAGATGGATCACAGCTCACTGTGTGGAACGCCTACTGACTTCATTCACAGGCAATAACAACGCACAACGAAAGTTAACTTTACTTTACTAGAATCCTACAAAATAGCCAATACCGATTGATCCCATTAACGCCTCCTGTATTATATTGATGTGGTGAAAATCTATTATTATTAAATGTACGTGATTATTTATCCTGTTAATTAAATACCTTAAAGAGCACCTATTATGCTTTTTCGACTTTTATGACCTATAAACGTTGTTTTAATGATTTATTGTCAGGTTAACCATACTAAAGTGTCAAATAATGACGTACATGCATTGAGACGTAACAATCCGGATTTTATGGTAATGCTGCAACATGCTCTTCCGGAAGGTAACCAATCACAACGGAGTGGGGTGGCAGGAGGGGGGCGAGGGGGCGGAGAAGGACGAAGCCGAGCGTTGACAGAGAATGCTGAAAGCGCCCAGATGAGAGGAAGAGTTTCCTGAAAATCTACATCGTTTTTTGTGCTGTGATTAGTGTCAGGTTGCTCTATAGGAGTCATTAATAAGAAATTAAGACCAGAAAAGTAGTATAATAGGAGACCTTTAAGCAGGTCTTAGAAGAACAGACTAATACATGTAATTTAAGGCATTAAACCAGTGTGGGGATCGGTGGGCAAGAGGATTGTGAATTATCTACGTCCGAAATAAGTTGGGAGGAGGGATCATCATTAGGGAAGCTTGAGGCTGCGGTGAATGGCCGGATAATGGAGTAGTAATGGGGGTGTAATACCGTATAGCGCCATCCTTAAATGAAATGAGGGAAGAAAAAAGAATGTCCCTGTGCTGAATTGCATTGAATAGCATTACTAGCAGACCAAAGGGTGTGACTTTAAGGGGAATAGTGGAGACAGGGAGGCGATGCAGAGCCAGAGAGCGAAGATCAATCATCTGAGGGGAGTTCCAGGGTATGAAATTGAAAATGTGAGGAATGAAAAAGATTTCTTGTCTTGTCATCATTCTATCAACCACACACACACCTAAAGGAGCCCCCCCTCTCCATAAATGACACCATGGTACAACTAGGCACCATCTGATTCTGAACGCTGGTCTTGTAGGCACTACTGTCTCTGCACTTTGCTCTCCTGTGTTCTGCCCTTTTGTTGTGTGTGGTGTAGTGCACATAAAACAATCTTATACCAACGGCCGAGCTGATTGGCACTAAAATAGACTCAACCTTGATATGCAGGACATATGATTTAATATCAATAGAGCATAATAAAAGAATGAAAGAGCACAGAAACAAACTCTTGATGGTCTTCATCCCAGCATTAAGGACCTCCATAGGAAGTGAGTTCCATATGGTTTAGAAGGGGGGGGGGGGCTGAAATGATTTACATGCATACACTACCGTCCAAAAGTTTGGGGTCACCCGGGCAATTTCATGTTTTCATCTTTTATTCAACAGTTTTCAACTGTGCTAACATAATTGCGCAAGGGTTTTCTCACCATCAATTAGCCTTTTAACACAAATATCTAAACAATAGACAATTAGAACACAAGAGTGATAGTGGCAGGAAATGGGCCTCTATACACCTATTTGATATTCCATTAGAAATCTTAATAATCATTTACCCCATTAACATGTTGTCTAGACTGTATTTCTGATTTAAAAAAAAACAACGTTTGAACTGTAGTGTAAAACTGAGCCCCATTAACAGAACCCCCCCTCCCCCCCCCCCCCCCCCCCCCCCCGCCCCCCCCTCCCCAGGTGGGCCTGAGGAACGGGATCCGGTTCTACAGGGACACCGACGTTCCGGGCCGCTGCTTCCAAAAAGAGACCATCGACCGGCTGCAGATCGAGCATCGTTGCTGTGGCAACAACAACTACCGGGACTGGTTTGAGGTTCAGTGGATCAGCAACCGGTACCTGGACTTCACCAACAAGGAGGTCAAGGAGTGAGTGGTGCTAGGGTGTGGTCGGAAAACTGATTCCCATGACATGTAGGAGGCGCTACATTCT
>NC_082391.1:5905798-5910084 GCF_031168955.1 Gadus macrocephalus | reverse complement strand
GAGCACTGAGAGTGAAAACAAGGAGCTACGGAGCAGGCTGAGCAGCACGCTGGCAACCGGACCTCAGTCAGACCCTGCTGAAGAGGACAGGGAGGAGAGGAGGGAGGGGAGAGGAGAGGAGAGGAGGGAGGAGAGAGGAGAAGATAGGAGTGAGGAGAGACGAGAAGAGAGGAGGGAGGAGAGAGGACAAGGAATGGAGAATAGGGAGAGGAGAGAAGAGAGGAGGGAGGAAAGGGTTGAGGTGGGAGGAGGAAAGGAGAGTGGGGAGGGGATAGGAGAAGAGGGGAGGGAGGGGAGAGGAGAAGAGAGGAGGGAGGAGAGAGGAGAAGATAGGAGTGAGGACAGACGAGAAGAGAGGAGGGAGGAGAGAGGACAAGGAATGGAGAGAAGGGAGAGGAGAGAAGAGAGGAGGGAGGAAAGGGTGGAGGTGGGAGGAGGAAAGGAGAGTGGGGAAGGGAGAGGGGAAGAGGGGAGGGAGGGGAGAGGAGAAGAGAGGAGGGAGGAAAGAGGAGCGCCAGGCTCTGAGTTTTCCAGAGGAGAGGGGGAGGGAACGCCAGAAGCGCAGGAGAAGGAAGAGGAGAAAAAGGAGGAGAGGGAGGTGGGCGGGGTCGGGAGCAGAAGGGAGGCAGGGGTCGGGGAGGAGCGGCTCCTCCTCCTCCAGGGAGGCGAGGGAGAGGCGAGCGGGGGGGAGGAGGGGGAGCCGGCCAGAGACCGGGGGCGGGCGGAGGGGGGGCAGGGCCGACGGGGTCCGGAGGCCGGGAGCAAGGCGGATAGAGAGATGGACGGGGGGGCTGGGGACAAAGCCCAGGCCTCCACCGCCCCCCCCCCGCCCAGCGCCGCGGCCCAGGGACGAGGAGGGAGGGGGAGAGGCGCCGCCCGCCACGGCGGCCCCCGGCATGGAGCTCCTGGCGGCGCGGCTGAGGGAGGCCCGGGAGGAGGCGGACGGCCAGGCGCTGCTGGCCCAGGAGGTGCGCTCCAAGCTGGGGGAGCAGAGCAGGAGGGCCTGGGAGGCCGAGCAGAGGCTGGTGCTCCTGGAGGCCGAGCTGCAGAGGCTGAGGAAGGCCGCCGAGGGCCTGGGGGAGGCCCGCAGGAAGATAGAGGTAGGGAGGGGGGGGGGGGGTGTTTACGTGTTTACATGTTTTTGTTTATTTGTTTACGGGTGTGTGAGTGTGTTTGACTGAGGGTGTGTGTGTGCGTGTGTGTGTGTGTGTGTGTGTGGGTAGGTGGGTGAGTGTGTGTGTGTATGTGTGTGTGTGTGTATGTGTGTGTGTTGGTGTGTGTGTTCAGTGTGTGTGTGTATTTGTGCCTGTGTGTGTTCAGTGTGTGTGTGTGTGTGTGTGTGTGCCTGTGTGTTTGTGTGTGTGTGTGTGTATGTGTGTGTGTGTGTGTGTGCCTGTGTGTGTGCGTGTGTGTGTGTTCGGTGTGTGTGTGTGTGCCTGTGTGTTTGTGTGTGTGTGCGCGTGTGTGTGTGTGTGTGTGTGTTCGGTGTGGGTGTGTGTGCTTGTGCGTGTGAGAGGGGTTAATGGATCAATGGATAGCTTGATGAATGAAGCGAGCCAGTAATCAGGTGAAGTGAACGGTAGAAAAATACTTTGAACAGGAAGTTATTCAACTTTGGATGTTTGAATGCCCATTAAGGTTAGTGGTCGGTTCGGATGTGAGAACACCTGCACAATAACCACCCTAACCAAAGCCATGCCCACGAGGCAAAGTAAGAATTATTTGTGACGCAAGGAAAAACGGCTTGAGAAAAGGTATACATGTATCCACACAGTCGTGGGCAGCATCGCTGAGTCAGTGATGGGCTATTATGAGGTTTGAGGAGGCTGGCCTTAAAGACCAAGGCCATACTGAAGTTAGAAATGTACGAAGGATTGAAGTAGATCTTAAGAAGAACATCCTTTTTAGTGAAACCATGATGGAAACGGCATATCGAATGAAGGGGTTATTCCATTGGAAAGGGGGAATCCATTGACAGATACAAGACACACTCACACACACACACACACGCACACACACACACATACACAAACACACACCTATTTTAACGGTCTGAAACGCAAGTGAGAAGCGCAAAACGGAAGTAGATTTGTGGGCGGGTCTCTGCCGCTGTTGCTATTATACCGGTGGATAAATGACTCAAATCTAAAATGGGTTGTTCTGAAGTAGCCTAATGACAAGTTTACATTTCGACAGCGCGTTTGCAGTCTCCGATGAGACAGATGCATGACCACATGAATTTCAAACTTCAAATGGCTCAGTTTATGGCCAAATAATATGGCCTTATTCACATATGGAATACCGTTTCCTTCTACAACTTCCGAAATACGTCATGTAAATTTCGGCAAAGAAAACACATATGATATGCGGTCCTGTAGCCGCTATCCGCTAGTGCACTTAGACCAGGTATTTGTCAGTCACTTGCGCAACTGCTTTATCGATCTGTAAGATAGCACCGTGTATCATTTGCGCCGGACTGCGCCTCTGCTTTTCGCCGACACGCCTCTCAGGGTGCAAGTTTCGTGGCGCAGGTTTGCTGCGGGGGAGAATCGGCTTTGCGCCGGGTGCAAACTAGCAAAGATACCTACGTCGGTGTAGAATGTCAATTGCGCTGGATGCAAGATAGGGCCCTCAGTCTCTCTCTCCTTCGGTTGCCCGATGGTGTTCTGGTCCCCAGGTCCTGCAGGCGGAGGGGCTGTCCCTGGAGGAGGAGCTTTGCCGCCTGCGTAGCCACCAGGAGCTCCACTCCATGCAGTCCACCGTCATCGCCGGCCTGGAGGGGGAGAAGGCCTCTCTGGAGCGGGAGCGGGACGCGCTGCGGAGCTCCATGGACGGCCTCCGCACCGCCCAGCGGAAGGTACGGCGCCCCTCAGGGAGACCGTGTGCGTCCCCCCACGCAGGCCTGTCTCGCTGCTCTGCTGGGATGCTGACGATCAAAGCGTTTAAACCAGGAACCAAAAGTCAGCCAGTCTACCAGCGGTCAATCAATCGATGGTGGATTGTCCTCCACGGGCAGCGAGTTTGCATTCAGTAACGTTTTGTCCAGCATTAACATTTAGGGCATTTTTGTTGAGGCTTCTATCCAAAATGACTTGCAACCATTCATTCACACTGTCACACATTCACACACCGACGGCGGAGTCAGCCACGCAGGGCAACAGCCAGCTCGTCAGGAGCAGTCAGGGTGAGGTGCCTTGCTCAGGGACACCTCGAACACTCAAGATGGGATGAGCCGGGGACAGTGACGTGAGCTACTGTTGTTGTTATGCGTTGTCCAGCCAAATGCAAAGTCCATGGGGTGCAATACCGACCCAGGGGGGGAGCTGGAGGATGGTGCCCTGTAGAGGTGGGAGCTGGGGGGAATCAAACCTCATCAGAGGAGCAGACCTGTTGTAAAGACCATGGATCTTTGGGCTCCATTACTTTCTCTAACCTCGTCCTTTTCAACGCGACCTCATCACACACTCTGATGAGATCTGGGCGTCTCTGTGATACCATGTGCCGGATCCCCTTCCAAGGTGGTTGGCTTAAAGATGAGATCTTATCGCAGTATGGACACAATCCAGGCTCAGATAACTGGTGAGGTATTTAAATTCCTGCCCCTTGCCCTGAATTCAGGCACAAGCCGTGAGATATATCATGAAACTTTGATGAGATAAACAGAAGCTTAACTTCGGCAAGTAATGTATGCTGTGCATAATGTATGTGACCAAAGTCAAGTCTGGTGTAACCAATCACAGAGGATTCCATTAACACGATGAGTGCCATCAAGGCCTTAATCCTCTACACCCCTGTTAGGGTGGAACCCGTTGACATTATGATTGTCATACAGGCCCTAGGGTTGTAGGAGAGAGGAGAGGGGTTTTATTAGGTAAATATCAATATCTCATGCTCGTATGGGATGACATAAAAGAATATGAGATAATAAAATGCTAGTCTCGTATCAGAGTCCTGCCCATGCACAAATTACTACCTTGATGGCATGATGTATCGTAAAAAGGGGAGTTTTCTTTTGATTTGCCATTAATGCAAGCTGTCTCTAGGAAAAAAGTAAGTTAATATGTCAACACGTACTGTCTAGGATTCAGGATAGATAACTTCTTGTATAGTGTGTTCATATACTTTACTATATGATGATACAGTTCATTATCTGTAACGTTCTCTGCACTGGAACACGGTATCCTTAGGTTTGATGTCTCTGTAAAGGGTTTGGTCTCAGGGTCTGTCATGAATCAATTCTCTGCTTACTAAAACACTAGTGGCCACCTGATTAAACATTTACTATG
>NC_082391.1:5890798-5900798 GCF_031168955.1 Gadus macrocephalus | reverse complement strand
GAAACATGTTTCAGATAAAAGGCTACGTGCTGTATTGGGGACCAGATATTGTAGTGGCTGGGGCGTTAGACTCCCAGCAGAAAGGGACCGGGTTCGATCCCAACTGGCTGATTACTTGATATCTCGTCCCAGCCAATCAACCAATCAACCGCTGCCGCTCTCTGTCTATCTCCTCTCAACACCTTTTGAAACGTTACCACGGTTACAGCCTCTCCTGCTTATCTTCTCTCCTCCTGTTTCTCCCAAAACACTATGCACACACACAGACACACACGCACGCACGCACGCACACACACACACACACACACACACACACACACACACACACACACACACACACACACACACACACACACACACACACACACACACACACACACACACTTGCGTGCGCACGCACACACACGCGCAAGCACACACACACAAACGCGCAAGCACATACTCACACAAACACTCAGAGGTTAATTCTTATTGTATTGCCGTTTGACTCACTAAGTCAGAGTGACACTTCACTCTCAGAGTTCTGTTTTTATAATTTCTGTTGAAAAAACGCTGCTAACACTATCGGGTTTAGCGGTTTTACGCCTCAGAAAGCACAAATCCACGCTAAATCTGTTGGGGGTTAGGTGGTTCATGCACTGTGTTGCTCAAAAATACATAATTAATAACTGTGTTAGGACGAGGGATCCCGAGAGAGAGAGAGAGAGAGAGAGAGAGAGAGAGAGAGAGAGAGAGAGAGAGCGACAGAGAGAGAGAGAGAGAGAGAGAGAGAGAGAGAGAGAGAGAGAGAGAGAGAGAGAGAGAGAGAGAGAGAGAGAGAGAGAGAGAGAGAGAGAGAGAGAGAGAGAGAGAGAGAGAGGGAGAGAGAGAGAGAGAGCGACAGAGAGAGAGAACTGTATTTCAATGATCTCCTGTGTAGCTGAAATGTAAAAAAATGATATCGCTTCTGCGGTGATGCAATGCACCCACGTCACACGTCGTCATGACAAAACATACTCCTGCTCCATGGACCCGCAACGACCCACGGCCCTGACAGCCCCACCCTCCTCTCCCCCTTCCCTGGCTCTACCCAGCAGGCCGTGCTGCTGGCGGAGAGAGAGGCCTTGTTGTTCAGGGCGACCCGGACCCAGGAGGCCTGCGACCGCGTCAGGGAGGAGCTGGAGGCCTCGAGGCGCCACACCCTCAGCCTGCAGGACTCCTGCACCAAGCTGCAGACGCTGCACACCCAGCTGCAGGTGAGCCCCTGTATGCATGGCTGGAGCACGGCTAGCACGTAGCTATAACTGAGCGTGCTCAAGGATGTGTGGGTGTGAAACACACACAGCTACACAAACATATGTATATATATTAGTGCTGTCAAGCAATTAAAATATTTAATCGCGATTAATCGCACTAATGTCATAGTTAACTCACGATTAATCAAAAAAAAATTCGATGCTAAATATCCCTTGATTTCTTTGTCCCATTAATTTTTCTCATTTTAATGCTCTTATCAAAATTGGCATATACTGATCAAAACAGGACTATACAAAAAAAGCCTATAGCGCAATTAAACGATGAACATACAAACACACTGCCTTGAACATAGCAGTCAGGCTACTGCTTCATTGTTTTGAGCCAAAGAAAAAAAAAAAAAGAAGTATTTATTTATTTATTTTTTCAATTGCGTTAATCGCACGATAAAAAAATTACGCCGTTAAAATTGGTTTGCGTTAACGCCGTTAATAACGCATTTAACTGACAGCACTAATATATATGTATATATATATATACATATACATATACTTGATCACTGGGCCACTTTTCTTTTTTTACATTGGCGTTTATACACTTCAATATACTGGTACTGGTGCTTAGCCACTTTATAATTTAGCCTTTGCTCTTTACACTTTATAATTTAATTAATATTGTTTATACCATCTGTTTTGTTTAACCTGTTGTTCTGTTTGTCTTTACTTTAGCATTTAATTCATCGTCTATTTTTTTTTCATTAGTACTTTGCATTTTTATTGTATTGTATCTTATCTTGTTTTCCACTACTGCTTGGCTGCTGTAACAAAGGTGTATGTCCCCTCCAGGGGATTAAAAAAGTTGTTATCTATCTTATCTATGTATGGTGCAAAGACATCAGTATGCTACAACACAGCTAGCACATGATGCGTTGGTTAATATTCAGTCAGTACGCCACAACCAGGCAACCATGTGGAGCTGGATCATACTAAAACCCTAAAAACATGACCCACACATCCATTAACCACGCCCACCTCCACCTGCAGGTGGACCATGGCACGCTCAGCTCCCAGCATGCATCAGTGCTGGCCCGCTGCAGCGACAGCGAGGCCCGGTGCGCCGCCCTGGAGGCGGAGTCCAAAGTGTGGGCCCGGGAGAGGGAGGAGTCCCGCGCCCGGACAGACGCCATGCGGCGGGACCAGGAGCGAATGGCAGCGCTGCAGCAGCGGCAGGAGGCGGAGCTTGAGGAGCTGCTGGACAAACACTCCCAGCTGAGGACGTCCAGCCGCAGCCTGGAGGGGGCGCACAGGGAGCTGGAGGCCAGGTGCACACACACACACACACACACACACACACACACACACACACACACACACACACACACACACACACACACACACACACACACACAAAACCCCCCCACACACACACACACACACGCAAGCACAAAACCCACACACACACGCACAAAACCCACACACACACCGACACGCACACAACACACACAGGCATACACACACACGTGCGCTCGTATGCACATGCATGCACGCACACCCGCGCACACATGCACGCACACAAGCATGCACGCACACATGCATACATGCACATGCAGACACACATACACACAGACAGAAAGACACACACACACACATAGACAGACAGACAGACACACACCAACACACACACACACACACACACACCAACACACACCAACCGTACGCACACACACATACACGCACACACGCACGCACGCACGCACGCACGCACGCACGCACGCACGCACGCACACACACACACACACACACACACACACACACACACACACACACACACACACACACACACACACACACAAATACACTGGCTCTATGTTTCTCTCTTCCTATCATAAAATTTAAGTCAGGGGTTTGTGTGGAGGCCACAGTGGGATCTTATAGTCTGAGTCTGAACCCGAAGGTACACGGAGCTGCTGGACGGCCGCGCACAGCTGGAAGAGCGGGAGAGGGAGATGAGGATGAGGGGGGAGCAGATGGACACAGAGGAGCACAGGAGGGCAGAGAAAGAGCGGGAGCTGGAGAGGATCACAGAAGACTATGAAAGGTGAATTACTGTAAAAGGATCAGAGCGCTGGTTGTAAAGCACACACACCAACTGTAAACATGCACACACACACACACACACACACACACACACACACACACACACACACACACACACACACACACACACACACACACACACACACACACACATGTCTCGCTCAGAAAATAACATTTACGTCAATGTTTACACCTATTTAAGGAGAATCCTTTTTGCTGTCAGTTTTGCTGTCAACCTGTAGAGCAGAGGTTTTTCTTCTCGCATTTCTTTCAAAGTTGAATTTATAGTTGCCGTGATAAAGTGTTTGTGAAGTGCGCTGACAGCACACCCACGGCCACAGCGTTTATAGCCGCCATTATCTGTAACACGGAGGCAGTTTGTGCACTCGGCCCGCGGAGCTCCGACATTTCAGAGGTGCGTGCGAGGGCCCTGATGACACGCCGTGTGCCTCAGGGCGGCCCTTGCAGTTCTCCGACGGCGGGTATGAAGTTCTGCATGACACCTCGTGCACACGCCACCCCGGCCGTCGTTTCAATTGCATCACTTTACAGCTCGGGTGTGAAACACGTTTCTAATATGTTGCTCCACCTGTTGTTGTTTTTGCCGTGCACAATATGCTAGCTCTTCCCGTCACTGCGATGCGATAACTCCTCACTTGGATCCCATCCCCCTGCGCCCCCTCTGCAGTACCTCTGCACCCCCCAAGGGAGATGTCACTCCCGCCTTGGGAGGGGCGTTGGTGTGTGTGTGTGTGTGTGTTGGTGTATGTGCGTGTGTATGTTGGTGTGTGTGTGTGTGTGTGTGTGTGTGTGTGCATGGGTATGTGTTGGTATGTGGGTGTGTGTTGGTGTGAGTGCGTGTGTATGGATGTGTGTATGATGGTGTGTGTGTTGGTGTGTGTGGGTGTGTGTGTGTGTGTGTGTGTGTGTGTGTGTGTGTGTGTGTGTGTGTACATGCATGTGTGTGTTGATGTGTGGGTGTGTGTTGGTGTGTGTATGTGTTTGTACAAGGTTGTATGTGTGTATGTTGGTGTGTGTGTGATTGTGTATGTGCTAAGTTTAACCGCTGTATCCCAACATACGGTGAACAATGTCCGACTGACGCCACGGTGGTTGCCGGTGGGTCAGGGCTATACAGCAAGCCGCGGTCAGGGCGTGAGTGCATAGCTTCTAAACACAATGCAAACGCACCTTGCAGAGAAGGGACAGGGTGAAGCACCCTTCACACGGTCAGGGAGAAAACGCTCTGCCTTGGCGCCTCCAATAAGCCCCCTTCACGTGACAAGAGCTCAGCGCAGGGGAACGTTGTATAGGAAATTCAAGGCAACTTTATTAATATAGCACTTATGTATCACTGATATGTTCTGAGACACTGGAATATGTGTATGAACTGTTGCTAAGCAAACGTTTTCTAGCCAAGCTATGCTTGTGATACCTGGCAAAGCAACCCCCATAGTGACGGACGGCTAAGCAAACTTCAGCATTGCATTAAGCTGAATTCATAAATGATATGCCTTTTACAAACCCTGCTTTCTTATATAATATCACAATATATTTTTAGGGTGGTGTTTAACAGTCCGGTAACTCAGAGACACAGAGTACTAGCTTTTTTCCCATTCTTCTTCTGTGTCACTTCCGCCTCCGTCGCGTACAGCTGTTATCTCATTGGTCCCTCTTTACAAAGGTCAGCGCAAACACGGTCAAAGTTGGGTGCAAAAGACGCTCTGCGCTAGCGGTAATTTCCGGTAATTTTGAGCAGTACCCCAAAGGTAGATTAGCGCATTGTTGGCCTTAAACGCTGTATTTAACAATGTTAGCTCTAGCGCAGAGCTAGCTCTCATCATGTGGAGGGGGCTTTAGCTGAGCTATTGCGGTTGCTTAGCATGGGGGCTGGGCATTACTATCATCAGTTTCCCGCAATTTGTGAATGGTTGTGTTTCATCATTCATTCCAACATGTTACCAGTAAGGACATTGCTGTTGTGGTGCTGTGGCACTTCAAATGTTTTTCGGTTAAAGACAAATTAAAGATACTGACACACAAGGTTTATAGTGTGCATGGTTTACTAAACAAATCAGAAGAATTTAAATATGACACTTTAAAACTGAAAACACTATGGCAAGACTTGCGATGACCTCCAGTATTCCACGTTTTGCAGGTGCTATAAAACGAGATCCTGGCTCCCACTGGTCTTTAAGTAAGAGGCTTCGCTAATTTTAAAGTTCCCCTGTTGCGTCATTTAAGTCTTTTGGAGTGCTCTGTCAGTTGTTCTCAAAGAGTCCCATTACAGGAGGCATAAATGTCCAATTTTCCCCAGGCAGTTCCCTTCCAAACAAATACTCAGTCTGGCCATATGTAAATCCCGAGAAGCAACCCATCTTTATTGATTAGTTGCAATCAGCCAATCAGCCAATCTCTTTTGAAAGTATCAGCGCAATGATTTTTTTTTTATGTATGAAGTCGTCTGTAGATCTATATAAAATCAACCATTATAATAAAAAGTGAACGAGGAATTGTGAGGCAGCATGGTGTGGTTCTCCAGGCTGCAGGCCCAGCAGCGGGAGTGGCTGGCGGCCCAGGCTGAGCTGCTGGCCCAGGGCTCGGTGCTGAGTGGGGAGCTGAGGGCGGCTCTGCTGGAGAGGACCCGGCTGGAGGGGGAGGTCAGCACCCTGAGGGAGAGCAATCAGAACCTGGACCTCTGCAACGTGCGGCTCACCAGCCAGTACCAGGTACCACCAAAACCACAAACACACACATGTACACACGCGCGCACACGCGCGCACACGCGCGCACACACGCGCGCACACACGCGCGCACACACGCACGCACGCACGCACGCACGTACGCAAGCACACACACACACAGACACACACACACACACACATACAGACACACATTCAAGCGCACACACGCACATGCTCACACACACACGCACACATGCAGCTATGGACCATGGTTAAGAACAAGTTTTCGACGCTAGGCTCACCTCAACATCTCAAAAGGGTTGGTGGCTCGCAGCCACCCTAAAATAAAGTATTTCAGAACCCAACCATACCCCAATTAATGAGAAGCATTAACATGGTTGATGCAGTAAATAATAAAGTAGTGATGCTTTTTATCAGAAAAATAACTATTCTATTCTATCTTTTCTGAGCTTTAGAGGGCAGCAAACCCACAAACCAAGCAATATGCATAGTAGCTCTTTAAAAAGGTCACTTACATCCCATGCAAAGCCATGCATGGAAAAAACTCACATTTATGCACGTCTTCTTGTCAAAACTGGGTCTCTGGGAAGCTGGAGACCATGCACTAAAACACAAAAGTACAGACATAAATCTCACTCAAGCATTTAATCTGGTTACTGCAACTGGCATTACACCTACGCCCCTGTGTGTGTGTGTGTGTGTGTGTGTGTGTGTGTGTGTGTGTGTGTGTGTGTGTGTGTGTGTGTGTGTGTGTGTGTGTGTGTGTGTGTGTGTGTGTGTGTGTGTGTGTGTGTGTGTGTGTGTGTGTGTCTAGCTGCTGACCCAGCTGAAGGGGAACATGGAGGAGGAGAACCGCCACTTGGCGGAGCAGAGCCAGAGTCTGCTGAAGGAGAACCACTCTCTACTGGAGCAGAGCCTTGAGCGCCGTGACCAGCATCACACACAGCAGCGCGAGTACCAGTCAGTACAAACACTTGCGCACACTGACACTGGCACGGACCTGCACGTGCGCACGCAGACACAAGCACGCACACAGATACGGACACAAGCCCCCAAATGCACGCTCCGTGCACACAAACACATGCACGCACAAACACACTGATACAAACAAAAACGTGCATGTGCGCACCCACGCACACAGACACGCACGCACGCAGATACTGATACAAGCTACGAACCTGCACGTGTGCACGCACACACACACACACTGATACAAGCTTGAACCTGCAAGTGAGCATGCACACACACACACGCACGCACAAACACACTGATACAAGCATGAACCTGCAAGTAAGCATGCACACACACACACGCACGCACAAACACACTGATACAAGCATGAACCTGCAAGTGCGCATGCACACACACACACACACGCACGCACACACAAACTGATACCAGCACGAACTTGCACGCACATAAATGCACACACACAGATACTGACACACGCCACAACCTGCATGCGTGCACACACACACACACACACACACACACACACACACACACACACACACACACACACACACACACACACACTGATACAAGCACAAACAAACACACACACGCACACACAAAAACACAAACATAAACACTTCAGAGTGAGATGTGTGCTTTAATGCTTTAGAGTTGGGGATAGGTGCCTGGGCTTCTCCCTATTGCCTCTCTCTGCTATTGTTCTCCATAGTAGCTAGTGGACTACGCAGAGGCAGAGGCCATGAGTGGGAGGTAGTTATTGGATGAGAAAAAGCAACCTGTGCGATCAAAAATGCAATGTATTTTACTATTCTTGCATATGATGAGATTATAAATTGCCTCCCGAGAAAGGCGAAAATGCAATATGTGCAATATCCCATATAGATTAGTTATTGTCTATTAAAATGTCTATGTACGTAAAAAGAACACATTGCTCAGTTCGCCTGTTTGAGTCCGGCTCGTGTCGAGTTAAGTGCCGGTGTTAATTGAGTTGAGTCGGGTCCAATCACTGCCTCGAAACTGGACTCCCTTTCCCATCTGTCTCCTGTTTCGCCGTCCCACTTTTTCCAGAGGTCTCAACGAATGTGTTGTTGAAATTCCAACTCAATTAGCGGGGATTTGGAGGATTCATCAAGAGAGCTCGAACAGTCAGATATCAAAACAAACAAAACGGTGAATGGCCTCTTCTCAGCAAATTTGTCTGATGAGCAATTCAAATGATTACGCTTCTACAGCTGGCCTGAGAAATTGGTTATTCATTAACGCAGCAGGGTTCAGAATAATAGCTTCCTCAGTTTTTCCTTAAAATGAAATGTGAAAACAACACATTTTGCATCTCTCTATAATGCAAGCCACTAATCCTGAGTTATAATGTCTTGTACACAGCATGTAAACAGCGTGTATACATCAGTTATCAGTATCAGCTTTAATGCGCAGTCAGAGAACGCCCTAAAATAACATTCATACCACCTCTGACTGCCAGGGCTACAGGCAGAAGCACGACTGCGTCGGGACCCACCAGAGATTATGTTGTTGAATTCTCTCATCCAAAATAGCCTTGAGTCCCATATGATGCAGAGAGCATCCAGGCCGGCCATACACTCTCTGTGTGCTCTGTCCCTTATAGAGAGACCGTTCCAATTCTTTTTTGGGTCGCACTTCAAATAAGAACCACATTCCGCGCCTGGCATGCTGTTGGGCTTTAAGGCACTACTGAAGAGCTATGGCACGGCCATCTGTCATATATAAGTGAGTGAAATGTTCTGTGAGAATACCCACTTGCGGTTTACTGCTCCTGCCTCCGTGTGATTTGGGAACCCTCCCGGCTCATTTCTCACTAATCAGGTGTGGATTCGGCGAGTGGTTCGTCTGTCATTCACAGGTGAATGCGACTAGATGATGGAGGTACGTATGGATGGAGGAGGAGGCGGAGGGAGGGAACGTTTTCTGGGATAGTTTCAAAATGGTGCTCTCTCTTCCACTTGTTTCTTCTCTTTCTCTTTTAACACCCTCAAATCATACCTACAGCACGTGCAAGGTATACTGAAAAGTGCAGATTTCTTTGATTATCCGACTTTTCCCTTTGCTTTAGACCAGAGGTCTTCAACAGGGGTCCGCGGAGGTACTGCAAGGGGGGTTGCGAAAGTTTTAGTTGATCAGAATTAAAAATTAAATTTTTTCCAAAAATTGAAATGTCTTTAAATACACATTAACATGAATCCAACACACTAGCCGCTGGGATGAGAGTGTGCAGCCAAGACAGTTGGGAGAGGGAGAGTGCTGTTATTTAAGGGATAATGTACAGAACGCCCGTCATTTTTGGAAAAAAAAGCGATCATCAGAGAAATATTCCGCCAAAAACGTTGACGTCGCTTAGCAACCGGACACGCTGGGGTTGATAAGTTGCCGGACTACTAGCGGAGTGGTAAGAAAGACACTAACAAACATCACTAATTTTCGTTTCCACATTTATGTTTTAAAAATGTCCATTTGAATAGCTTTTTTGCATGACTACATGCAATTGACAGACATTGTTGATCTTGGCAGGTATCAGTTTATTATGTGATGTTATGTTTACGAATGGCAGTGCCATGTCCACCCTACTCACTGTACCTTGCACATGTTTAAAATAAAAACATGAATATATGAACCTGTGTATCATTTGAATATCTTAGGATTGAATGCAAAATAACAAGGTACATTTATACATGGCACTATAGGACCAGATAAATATAAAACACAATTTTATACAATATATAAGTAGGGGGTCCCAACTCCATCTCTCCATCAGTTTGGGGGTCCTTGGCCTGGAAAACGTTGAAGACGTTCTTAGTCAGAGCCAGGGGGAGTATTCGTGCACACCGAGAGCCCCCCTCAATAAGTGCGTGAAACAGCTCGTTTGCGCTCAAACTTTACTTCCATACATTGTGACGTCAGACTGTGCAGTGGGCGGTGCTAAAGTGCAGAAGAGAAAGAGAGAGAGGCAGTCGAACG
>NC_082391.1:5885798-5888298 GCF_031168955.1 Gadus macrocephalus | reverse complement strand
CCCTATCTCCCTCTATCTCCCCCTATCTTCCCCTACCTCCCCCTATCACCCTCTATCACCCCTATCTCCCCTACCTCACCCTACACCCCCCTATCTCCCCTACATCCCCCTATCTCCCCTACCTCCCCCTATCTCCCCCTACCTCCCCCTATATCCCCCTCTCTCCCCCTATCTCCCCCTACCTCCCACTATTTCTCTCTACCTCCCCCTATCTCCCCCTCTCTCCCCTCTCTCCCCCTGTCCTCCAGACCCCCTGAGCGCCCCCGTCTCCCCGTGCCCCAACAGGAGGGCCCCACTGGGGGAGACGGAGATCTCGGCCCCCCGGTCCCCGGTGCTGCTCACCGGCCCCATGGCGCGGCGGAAGCTGGGCTCGCGTCACGGCTGGGGCCTGGGCCTGGCCCGGGCCGGCTCCCAGGGCCTGTCCCAGTCCTTCAGCCCCGGGGACCTCCGCCTCCGCACCGCCTCCGCCCCGCCGGCCGCCGCCAGTGTGTCCTGGGAGCCCAGGAGGCCCCCCCGCGTCCCCTCTGTGACCCGCAGCCAGGGGGGAGTCGAGGAGGAGGAGGGGGAGGAGGAGAAGGAGGGGGAGGAGGAGAAGGAGGGGGAGGAGGGAGGGATGGGTGAGAGAGAGAACGGCGTAGAGGAGTGAAGGGGAGACAGTTAAATGTGAGTAGAGGTGTATAGCCCGTGTTTTTCTGTGTGTGTCAGTGTGCGTGTGCGTGTGTGTGTGCGTGCAGGGCGTGCGTGCGTGTTTGCGTGTGTTTGTGTAGAAGATGCTAAGTGTGTTGCATGCGCAGCACGTAGAGCAGTAATATAAACTGATGAACAAGGTGGAGTCTGGGAGAAACTCTGTTAAGTGCACCCAGCGAGAGCGCTCAGAACATCCTGTGCATTACAACGTTTCCCCAACACATCAGCCAAACATCTCCTGTCTGCGGAGAGGCTGAGCAACACGTGGAAATACTTGAATGAATATTGACCTGGGTCAACGCACGGCTTCTGCACCACTTTAAGAAACATAACACCTCCTCGTAGACAGCGGCACGCGCCTCACTATAGAGAACCAGAGCGCTGTATCGAGGTCTGTGTGTGTGTGTGTGTGTGTGTGCGTGCGTGCGTGCGTGCGTGCGTGAGAGAGAGAGATAGAGACACAGACAGACAAACAGACAGGCAGACAGACAGACAGACAGACAGACAGACAGACAGACAGACAGACAGACAGACAGACAGAGAGAGAGAGATTCAAACTACTAGAGGCAAAACATGAAGTATCAGCAATTTTAATCTACACCTCAGGGGAACAGAACAAAATATTTACCAGATTAAAAGAGCTGTGCGGATATACTCAAAGAAATACAGACATCAGATTGTTTTTGAAAGATTTAAAAGCCCTCTGTCTCACCCCGTTTTAAATCGACATCTGTATTACAGAGAAGGATCCAGGGTTGCAGTTAACGTCAACTCTAGTGTTGTTGTTCTTTGGATTGTCTTCTATCCTGAAGATAACGTGTCACATTGAAAGCTTGAAAGGCTGCATTAAACATTCTAAAAACAACCTCTTCATCTTCATCTGTCTTTACTGTGAGGGCATCAAGCAAAGCCTCCTTGAAAGAGCCATTTGTTTTTTATGGCGTTCATATATATTCACAGAATACAACATGGTAAGCAGCCTCTCACTCTCTCACACATGCACACTCAAACCCATTCAACATGCAAGCATCAGTCCAGGTGATGGATTCCTGAAGCATTCCAGATAAATAAACATCTCAACATCTCAATCAAACGTTTAAGCCCTGCGTGGATTCCTCTCAAATCAATTTTCACACACATAAACACACACACACAAACAAGCAAACACACACATACACATATACAAATAGACACAGAGAGACACGCACGCACACACACACACTGACACACACATACACACAAAAACACATAAACACACACATACACACAAACAGATCAACAACAACAAATCTATTTCCCATGTGGCTGAAAGGCAGAACCAGTTATAGTCGTTAAGAGACGACTCTAGTAATAGGCTGTTTAGGTATACACCTTTCTCGAGTCCTGCCTCCCGTTTGTGTTCTCTATGCACTGTACGGTGGCAGGGGAAGGACCTCTCCCCACGGCCTGGAGAGACAGACAGACAGACATTCAGTCAGTCAGTGAGACAGATAGTCAGTCAGTGAGTGAGACAGACAGCCAGTCAGACAGACAGACATTCAGTCAGTCAGACAGACAAACAAACAGAGGGAAGGTGTTTGTGTACGGGGGGAAGGGGGGCACACAGGCTCTCCAAAAGGATCAGACCCTCAGCATGTGTCCATGGCGACCAGAGAGACCCTTTATTAACCCTGATGGAGAAGAGCTCACACTGTCCTCTCCTCAAACTATGGGCACGGATGCACCTCCGGAAGATCCTGTGTGTGTGGGTAGCTGTGTGTGGGGGTGTTGGTGGGTGTGTGGAGAAGTGGGTGAGACATTAAGGAGCAGAGCC
>NC_082391.1:5870162-5885698 GCF_031168955.1 Gadus macrocephalus | reverse complement strand
ACACACACACTAAGGACAAACACGCACACAGTGAGAAACACACACACACCCACAGACACACACAGGATATGGGGGATGATTGGGTTTACAACATATGTTGAAAGACTAACCCTCAGGTATCAATCTCTCTCTCTCTCTCTCTCTGTCTCGCTCTCTCTGTCTCTGTCTCTCCTTCTCTCTCTCTCTCTCTCTCTCTCTCTCTCTCTCTGTCTCTGTCTCTCTCTCTCTCTCTCTCTCTCTCTCTCTCTCTCTCTCTCTCTCTCTCTCTCTCTCTCTCTCTCTCTCTCTCTCTCTCTCGCTCTTCCCTCACTCTCTCTTTCACTCACTCTCTCTTTCTTCCTGTCCCTCTTGATTTCTTGTGGTCTTTTTTTCCTCTCTTCCTCTCTCTTCCCGATGCCCCCACTCTCTAATTAACGAGGTTTCAGTAACAAACCTTTGAGCTTTGGAGTTGCCATGGTTACCCTTACACCGAATTTTGCCCATCCGCATTTGTATTGTGTCTGGTGAATGCTGGGAAGCGCGATGTGCGGCTTGTGCATCTTTGTGTGTATTCTCTGTAAATGCACGCACATGTTACACACATCGATGTTTTATACATTTGATTGGTAGCGGATGTGTGTGTGTGTGTGTGTGTGTGTGTGTGTGTGTGTGTGTGTGTGTGTGTGTGTGTGTGTGTGTGTGTGTGTGTGTGTGTGTGTGTGTGTGTGTGTGTGTGTGTGTGTCTGTGTGTGCAAGTGTGTGTGTCTGTGTGTGGTGTGTTTGTGTGTGCGTTTCTGCATGTCTATATGATTCTGTCTGTGTGTGTATTTGTGTGTGCATATGTATGTGTTTGTGTCTCTATCTGCATTTGTGCATGTGTGTGTTGGTGTGTTTGTGTGTGCGTGTGCACATGGAAGTGTCTGGGCCTGGGAGCGTGACCTGCGCATGCCCCTGGGCGCTTTGGTTTGATGCTTTTGTCTCCTCACCTGATTCACTGGCGGGCCGCGTCTCAAGCTACGTGTACCCCTGCCCCAGAACATCGGAATTACACACTAAACACATTACATGACCAATGGCCACCTTATATAAGATCATTTCAATAATTATATAATCCCATGAATAAAGATCCTAAGCGAGATGGAGTATGAGAGAAAGGGGGATATGTATGTGTAGATGTATAATATATTATGTGAATCAGCGTGTGTATGTGTTTCTGTGTTTCTTTTTGTGTGTGTCCGTGGGTGTGCGTGTGTATCCGTGTGTGTGTGTGTGCGCGTGTGTGCGCATGAGTGTGTCTGTGTCCGTGTGTGCGTGCATGTGAACGTGTGTGTGCGTTTCTGCATGTGTGTGTGTGTGTGTGTGTGTGCGTTTCTGCATGTGTTTGCGTGCTTGTGTGTCCGTATGTGTGTGTAGGTGTGTGTGTGCATGCGTGTGTCCTGTGTGTGTGTGTGTGTGTGTGCATGCGTGTGTGTGTGTTGTGGGTACAGTTGGAAGAAGAAAGAGTTGAAAGTGTAACTTAAGGTGGATCCTCGTGTAGAGGCAATTGAGGGGCGGAAATGAAGTGAGTGCTGTGAATATGGTTTTCTGAATTGCCATTGAAAAGGCAAAGGGCAGCGCGTGTATAACGTGATTATGGACCAGTGCCACGCTGCTCATGCTCTGGGCCCGGGACACTGTTTTTCTCTGGGTCTATTTCCTCATAGGGGAGAATTGTATTACTGTGAAATAGTGCATTTCTTTACCACTCCAATGGAGAGGAAGAAGACTTACAACGGACCCTAATCAGACTCTTGAAGAGGCTTTTTCTCGTTTGTAAACGAAAAAAAAGACTCTCCTCTTCCTTTATCCATTCATCACTGGAATGAATGGCTTTATGTAAAAAGAAAATGTGCATGCATCATGCTTTCTCAAGGCTTATTAATGCAATGTTCATAATTGAATTAGCTTGAGTGTGAGTTACAAGTATACAAATCCAGCTGACCTGATGGACACCTTCCAGACACCTTGAGGATGCCTTTGAATATTGAGCAGAGAGGTTTTGCCTGAGAACGCAGGTGTCTCATGTCCCTCAACAGAAGGGGCCAGGGTTGGATCCTTCATTCTGATGGATCTCCATTCTTCTCTGCCCAGAGCCGCGACATTTGTTGTTCCACTTCTATGTTTTGGAAACTAACACCGTGATGAGGTCTTCTGTCCTAACGTCCCCCGTACTGCTGATAAAACACTTACACAAACACACATAACTGACACACACGCACACACACACACTAGACACACACACACACACAAAAACAACCAAACACACGCACTCCCACACTAATACAACCAATATACACAGACGCAACACACACACACACACACTATAGACACACGTACACACACAGCACAAATACACACACACAGACACGCACACACACAGCACACACTGCACATACGCACATGCACAGCACACAGAGTGTTAACAAGGACAGAGCGAGCTGCAGTACAGTAATGAACTCTTGGAGATGAGAGAGGGGGTTTTTATTTATTTTTCGCAAACGGACGGATTGGGAATCAAACAAGCCCAGACGGGTGGATTGCTCTGAACGTTGCAGGCAGCCCATGCCGGCTGAAAAGCATCCCTGGCCTCACCGTGACAGATCCCGCTTCGGCACGCCAAGCCTGCTCCAGAAGGACAAGGGTGTGCATGAAGAAAGGGTTGGAGGGGAAATGGCATTTCTCAAAGTATTTATGAAGAGAAACCCATTCAATATTTAAGAGATCCCCTGTTCCTTTGCCGCCCGGGGCTGTTGCATTCATCTAAGTCAACATCGGATGAGTATTAATCCGACTGAGCAGCTGTGGAAGATAATACTCTTAATGGATCGTCAGTGTCTGTCGACAAGGAGGGCCTCGGCTAATCATCCTGAAACGCAGCAGACATTTGCATATACATTCATCGTTTACATTCATCGGGACGTTGGTCGTTTATCGGAGGCTTTTATCCAAAGCGACGTACAAATTACACTGAGAACAAACAAAGGAAAAGATCAATTCCTGAGCGCCTACAAAGGTACTGCGGGTCCCACAGACTAAAGGCCGACGGTGTGTTTGTTCTCTATGTGGCTGCCACAGAGCCGCAGGGATCAAAAACAAATGTAACTTTTATTCATTTGATTTATTTATTAGTTTTATTTGTTCAAGTGCTGACCACCTGTGAATACATGAAAGGACTTGTGGAGGCAGCACTTCACCTTGGAAAGGGCTCAGGCTCCGTGGACACTTTCTGGGGATGGATGGCCCTGTGAAGTTAGACTGTTCTGCACTCCCCCCCCCCCCCCCCTCCCCCCCCCCCGTTGGTCAGTGGGGAGCTGTACATTAGTGCAAGATAACCAGATGAAGACAGGGTAGAGTTCTCTTTGTGCCACTGGCAATGGGACAAGATGGTGAGACAGTGGTTCCCTAAGAGATGATGACATTGATAGCAAGCAGTAAGAAGAAATTATCATCTTCTTGCTCCTCCCTGTACTGCCTTCTCTCTGTCTCTCTTCTCTCTACTGAATTCTCCCTCCCCCTCGCTCTCTCCTCTCTCTCTCTCTCTCTCTCTCTCTCTCTCTCTCTCTCTCTCTCTCTCTCTCTCTCTCTCTCTCTCTCTTTCTGTCTCTCTCTCTCACTCTCTCTCTCTATATATATATATGTATATATATATTTATCTCCCTGTCTCTGTCTCTCTCTCTCTCGCTCTCGCTCTCTCTCTCTCTCTCTCTCTCTCTCTCTCTCCTCTCTCTCTCTCTCTCTCTCTCTCTCTCTCTCTCTCTCTCTCTCTCTCTCTCTCTCTCTCTCTCTCTCTCTCTCTCTCTCTCTCTCTCTCTCTCTCTCCCTCCTCTCCATTGCTCACTGTCTTTCGTCCGTGCCAGGCTAGTAACAAAGAATACAAATTGTGAGAGTTAGTGTCTTAAACGTACAATGCAAAGGTTATAACGAGCTCATCCACTGGCATTGTTAATCACTCTGTAACTCTCACTTGTGTAGAGCTTATGTGCTTTCCCTAACGAGACAACAGCAACCCAAATTTGATCCCTGAGTAAAGAAACATTTGGAAAATGTGATCCTCTAGCGGTTAGGCTTAAGTTTGCCGATATCTGCAGGCTGCTATTGATTACACATGTTTACTGGTTTGAGTCCCTTGGCTAAGACCTGTGTCAGAAACCACCACAGGCAGCCACGGTGCTGGCATGCGAGCAATCTGCACACTTAAAACGTGCTCAGCGATGAGAATCAGAGGTGGATGCTAATGACTTCGGTCATAACAGACAGCTGTGCTATGGGCATTTATTTTCTGGCATCTCTGGAAACTTTGAAAAGCTTTAACTAGTGCCATTCGTTTTATTTTGTATTAACATCACCCACGCCACGTACCACCAGTATGAAATAAAACCTCAAATCTATTTCTGCTAAACAAATCGTTTTCTCTCAGCCCCTCACCAAATTGGTATTTTTGCCTAAGCAATCGCCTGCACAGTTTGATTCTCTGTGGCACATTGGGAACAGCGGTAGCACTTTTAGCATCTCAATGTCGTTTATATAAGTCATATGCAAAAGCTTTCCACCGAAATAGTTACGGGCGGCACCTGTGCCAGTGTTGAGACGTGAAGCCATCCCTCCAGATCTGGATGTCTCACCAGAGGCACGCTGCATATGTAATGCTAATGCTTTCTATACTCAGTCTGGGCTGCAGCATGCGGTCCTATATGAGCCGACGCCAGCTGTGTCCCGTCCAGATCCGTACATTACCTTCACACCAAGGACCTGGTTTTAGACCTGGTTCTGAGGCTGCAATACCACTCCATCTGTCCTTCACAATCTTCTCCTTTGGGTGGAAATCGGCCAAAAGTATATATAGGTGGAATTAAGATGGATAGGCCTGCTTCATTCGATTTTGTTTATGCAACGGCGGGGGCGGCTTCATCTCTAAAGGTCGACCCGGAGTAGGTTGGAATGCAGAGACACAGAGGCACTACGAGGCTGCAGAACACCGCCAGCTACTGTCAAGGAGCAAACAAGCAAACAGCTCTCGGTAGTGGGATACGTTGATCAGGATAGAGACGTTACAGATTTGCAGAACTGACATAATGGAGGCAAAACAGCATTCCATATTTCATATTTTCATTCCCTTTGAGGAAACGGATCATATGTGTTTTGGAGAGAGATGTTATTTTCCTGAAGGTCGGGCCCCACCAAAGACCAACGGGAAAAAAGCGGTTTTGTTTTCTAGTAAATCAGATGTGTGTGGTGAGGAGTCAGAATGTTCTATGTGTGTTCACTTCCACAAAGGAAAGGGGTAGCGGGACATTATTGCACTGGGAAACAGAGAGGAGGATCCAGCGGCGTTCTGGTAGAGAGCTGTACACTGAAAAGAACCTGTGACCTTGACTTGAACAGAGGTTATATAAGCGCATCCAGATGCGAGTCACAGCTGCTCTCAGAGACCTCTTTGCATGTTCTCTCATTCTCCTATATTATATTCATTCTCTTTCATCTTTCTTTCAGCCAACAAGACCTTGCTGGGTGGAGGCGGAGGTTAGTAACTTCATCTATTCATTCCTAGATTTCCTTGTGTATGTTGGTAAATGTATATTATATGTTATCTGCATTGTTTCTCAGGGAAGAGTCTTCCACTGTTTGCCACATTTTGGTATCATGATGTTCGCTAATAAAATCCACAATTCTCCATTGAAATATACACATAAACATTGAGGTAGATTTTTTATTTATTTTTGTTGTGTAGCCCTTAATCCCAGCTATCATCCCAAAGGGCTACGCAGGCCAGATTAGAATGCACCCCTTAACCCTTATCTCTCTACATTACCATGAAAGGAAATACTCCCCTAACTAACAGGAAAGAAACCTGGAAAAGGAACACAGAAAAAGGGATCCCATCTTCCAGGCAGGGTTAAGGGTGCAAAAGGTGCCGATATGGGCTGACACGAGGCCAGCATGACGAGATAAATGGTCAAAGGTAAAACGTAGAGTCAAGTCCAGTTATTATGCTGTAATCCAGCCAGTTGGGGGGGCCAGGTGTCCAACCTTACAGCTGATCCAACAATATACCAGCAGCCGGCTGATAACGCACAACACTTTTGGCTACACGGCTTGTCTCTTTTAGTTAAAAACATATCTCCAACGATCAAAAAGCCTTCCTCCTACGCTTTGTCCTCACTAATTACCTGTTTCTCCTGGTGATCAGGCGTATTATGGAACTAAGATCCAATCTGAATCACATCACCGCTGTCTACCGCGTCCCCCCACATCCCCCCACATCTACTAGTTGTCTGTGTGTTTTGAAGCCTGACATTTGGACTATTTTGTGGTTTTAATTTCTTTTCTTTTTGTTTTTACCGGCATGCAGTCTTTCTTGTGGCAGATGTTTAAAGATGTGTTTGGTATTTTGAGTGTGTCGTGTGTTTGTGTTTTTGGGCTGTTTTTGTTTGTGCCTCTGAGTGTGTGTGTGTGTGTGTGTGTGTGTGTGCGTCTGTGGGTGTGTATTTGTGTGTATGTGTATGTGCTTTTGTGTGTGTGTGTGTGTGTGTGTGTGTGTGTGTGTGTGTGTGTGTGTGTGTATGTGTTGATGCAGGTGCAAAAGTAGTTAGTGGATAATTTATGAGCACAGAGTGCTGGGGAAATAATTAGTCATTTCTCAGTGTGTTGTTGACTCAGTGATTCGTGTTACGTCCAACACTGTGTGTCTGCACATGTTTGTCACTATGTGTACATCCGTGTGTATATCCGTGTATCAGCCGTGTTGCTCCCCACTTAATCAATACCCTTGATAACATTTGTGCTCAGTGACCCCCCTCAGCCTGACGCTACGGCCACATGTCCTCATGTCCGGGTTTGGGACTCGGTCCACCCTTTATAAAACAAAGTAAATCCTGGTTTTCTACGGCTGTATATCTACACAGATCCGTTGGGAGTCGCCCCGCTTTCTGCAGAGGATTTCCAGGTTTGTATTTTGGGGCCGAGCTCGGCGGGACTGTACCACTCTGTGGCGAGATAATGTGTCCACAACATTCAAATGCTGCATTGAATGCGGAACTACTGGTTTTTACATTCAGAACCCCAAACCTTTCTTCACTAAAATGCTTTGAAATATTGTGTGTTCTCCCCAAATGCGATACACATGAATAATGATCGATATTGATGTGTTTATCCATATTAATGTATCCATATTTCATACGGATATATATTGTGGGGACTTAAGCCACAATGTTATCTCGCGGCACAACAACGTACCGAGAGAAACAACAAGGCCTTGAAAACAAACCGCACCAATCAGGAGCGTCTTGCAGTGTCTGAAACTGTTTTATGTTCTTTTTTTATGGAACCAGTCAAGGACTGCGGGGCGGCTAATTAAACTTGAAGAGGAATTATGGGTAGTCTGAAAGACTGACACTGCATGTACAGAGCCTTTATCCGGCCTCCACCGCGACAAGGCACAGGCCTAATTTAAATATGCAAATCAGTAACACAGAGACACTGACCAACGCAGCCCCCCCCCTGCAAGAGTGAAGCAAGCTTTGAGTGACACACTCTCTCTGCAGCCTCTCTGGCTGTTTGATTTTTTACATAAGGTTGTCAAAAAGCCTTTCCTGCGGCGAGTGTGTGCATGTGTGTATTTCTGTGTGTGTGTGTGTGTGTATGTGTGTGTGTGTTTGTATTTCTGTGTGAGTGTGTATGTGTGTGTGTGTGTGTGTGTTTGTATGTGTGTGTGTGTGTGTGTGTGTGTGTGTGTGTGTGTGTGTGTGTGTGTGTGTGTGTGTGTGTGTGAGGGTGTGTGTGTGTGTGTGTGTTCGTATGTGTGTGTGTGTGTGTGTGTGTGTGTGTGTGTGTGTGTGTATGTGTGTGTGTGTGTGTATGTGTGTGTGTGTTGGGGGGGGGGGGTATTTTTTGGGTGTCTATGTACGTGTGCCCGAGAGCTGGCTTTGAGAATCGCTCTCTGCAGAAGTTGTAAACATAAGCACAACCACACCATTGTGACAACTCACACTCTCTCTCGCACAAACGCAGGCACGCACGCACGTACACACACGCACAACACACTCACATACCCACACAAACCACACACACCAGCTGAGCCCCCAACCTTTTTAGAGGCACTGCAAAGCCCAATGTCCTTTGGCTTTAGAGACTCTCTCTCTCTCTCTCTCTCGCACTCTCTGTCGGTCTCTTTCCGTCTCTCTCATTCTCTCTCGCTCTCTCTCTCTCTCTCTCTCTCTCTCTCTCTCTCTCTCTCTCTCTCTCTCTCTCTCTCCTTCTCTCTCTCTCTCTCTCTCTCTCTCTCGCCCCTCTTTCTCTCTACCTTGAACAGTATTGTTTGTTTAATGTCGGCTGACCAAGGACAAGACCAGATGGGTTCTAGATGTATTGAAAGGTGTGTGTGTTTGTGTGTGTGTGTGTATGTGTGTGTGTGTGTGTATGTGTGTGTGTGTGTGTGTGTGTGTGTGTGTGTGTGTGTGTGTGTGTGTGTGTGTGTGTTTGCATGGTGTGTGTATGCACGCTGGCATATATCAACGGCTGTGAACCAAGCTACATATATTGTTCAAGCCATATTAAAATGATCACTATTTCATAGAACTTATTAGGATCTAATTAACAAGTGCCAGGTTTCAGATCCAGAGCGCCAGTCAAGCCCAACTATCATAATACCTTCAATTTATATACATGATGTATTCCAGCTCCAACCGTTTTCATGTTTAAATCATTCCCTTGTCTTGGTCTCTCGCCCCTCCCTCTCTTTCTCCATGTTCTTCACCTCTGTCCTCAGGGGTTCCTTGGAAACGCAAACGAGTTGTTAATTGGAAGGGGAGGGAGGGGGGCATAAAAGCAGGAGCGATGTTAAGATGGATGAGAAAAAGAAAGGGAGAGATTTTGTCAAAGTGCCAGTGGGGTAGTAGAAGTAGAAGGTGTTTCAATGGGGAACAGGAACGCCTCATAAATGATTACTTTATGAAGAGGTTGAAGAAACACACTTTTTTTATTTCAACTGCCAATCAATGTGTGCGGGATGATGTGTGTGTAATGAAACACACGCACATCAATGATGTCTTTGTGAAGATCCTTTCCTGTGTTTCCCGTTAACAATCGAATCAAAGGAGGACTATAGTAGGCCTTCCCCTCCCGGTCACCCACCTTGCTACGGCCACCCTATCGTTTGCCTTCCTAGCTCTGGCAAGCAATAGAACAAGGAGACCTTCAAACAGTAAAACCTTGTTGTTTGTGTTTATAATGCCCCGTTCAGCTCAGAACACTTCAATTATGACTCTGAAACTGTGACGTCGGTCAGGTGCCCTACCCTGCAATATTCCACTCACAAAAACCCTTGAGTAGAATAGTGATCTTGCTTTTGCAGAACTGTGCTTTTTCCCAACGTTATAAGATGGGTGTCGGTGGCAACACTGTTTTTATCTCTGGGAAGAAATTATCACTTATTGCAGAAGCTGTCGTCATAGAAACTGAAACAGAAGACTTCGAGATTTAAACTTTAAGCTACTTTATTTTTTTTAACACTGTTAAAACCTCATAAGCGGCGCAACGATCGTCACATTCAGTATGATTACAGCCCAGTTATAGCTCGGCTCCAGGAATCGGTTCCTGCCACAGATTACTGTTATTGTCTATGCAGGGCAGGCGGGGGGTCACTCTGCTGACAGTAGAATGCGCGAGGTCACGCCCCTACGAGCCCACACCCCTACGAGGCCACGCCCATTATGATGCCACGGCCCTACGAGGCCACTTCCCTACGACACCACATCCCTGCGATGTCACGCCCCCTACAATGCCACGCCCCTTTGAGGCCACGGCCCTACGAGGCCGCGCCCCTGAGTGCGTTCAGTCAGGTCCTCTCTGCTCGCTATATGTGCATGTGTCACGTCACGTCATGCGAAACACACAATTTGAACAAAAAGCATTTGAACAAAATGACATTGACTATTCAACGTGTTGAAGGCTTCAATTGTTTTTTCAAAACGAATTAGAAATAATAAAAAAGGCCAAGACAAGAATCATAAGCTAGCATCAACGTAACAGAGAACGCTGTGAGATCGTCCAGCAGGTCAGAGATAAAGGAGTTAAGAGCTTAGGGATGCTAGCGCTAACCGGCCTGATGATATTGTTTCCCTTGTCTACTATTCTCCGAGCAGCAGTATAACACACAAAGCCCAACAAGGCCATCGCGAATCAGACTATGAAAAATAGCGGATTTTAGAAGGTAATAATATCTACAGTATAGCTGAAACCATGGTTTTAAGTTATAATTGATAACAGTTGTGCATCGGGTTATTATCAGTGGTTAATTTGAGCCGGATCCTGCCGGAACAAGATCCGGCACCTCTTAATTTTAGCCTCCCTGTGTTCCGGTACTTATTTGGGCAGATCCTCTCATAAAAAAATCGAAATTCAAAATAAAATAATAATATGCATAGATTAATTTACAGAACAAATCCCAATAATTTCGTGTTGTTTATTAAGATTTAACGTCATTTGAAGGTTGGAGATCTGTTGTCGCCCTGAAAATTTGGGCCAACAAACCACGGCCGACACTTTTGAAATTCGCCGCATCTGAGGAGCAAGCAGAGAGGAAAAAACGGTTACCATGCATGACCACATGCGTGTGCGCCACGCACAAATTAATAAAAATTATGATAAATTAAATATCACAGAGCAGGATTGTGAACGTTTACAATATCTCACTTAAATTTACAATCGGCAAAATATGTCAGCGTTGGCCGACTAAGTCTTTTTTTTTTATTAGGATATTGATCCTGCTCACCTCCTCTTTGCAACGGAATTTGTTTGAGATATAAAACCATTTAATTGAACATACACACACTCAAAAATATATTTTCGATTTTAAATAAATATTTGGAAACAAATCTTCATGTTTCCCGCAGTGTTCCTCTCTGGTATTGAGCCGCCGCTCGAGAGGAACACTGTGGGAAACATGATTTTTTTTTTTCTGCAGGATCGCACTCTGCACAACCCGGTCGGTAAAATAGTCACGGTCACCCACGACTCCGTAATCAACGCTTTCCAAGAATCGGTGGTGATGGAAACTTTCTCAGACAGGATCTCACAGAGGGAAGATGCTGCTTCGCTGTACATTTTCTCCAGCCGCACAGTCATAGTTTGGCGACATGGCACTGTGTAATCCGGCCCGAGGAATGCGATCAGATCGCTGAAGACTTACACTTCACGTCTCTGGCAAAGGCTGCCGTATTTAAAATAGCATTAATATGCGTCAGTTATATTCTCAATTTAATTTACAGAGCAATCCCAAGAAAGTATTTAGGTTACAAGAGACGATTAGTGTGTCCTCTAACCCCCATACTAAGTCGCCGGATCCAACCCCCCCTCTGCGTTCCGGGACCTCCCACTTTACAAATTAAGCACTGGTTATTACATTTATGTAAATCTGTATTTGAATACGCCGACCCAGCCACTAACCTCCCCGCACGTCATGTCTCTGAACTCAAACGGTTGTCAAAATACCATAATTAAATTAAGTTAAATGTGGATTCAACTTAGCCAAGTACAGGTTTGTGTCGCTAAAATCGATGTCAATCATACGCCGTTAACTCTGGGTTACAGTAACTGGAGCGATGATATATTGCAGAGGGGAGTCATTCAGGCGATCTGAAAAAATACTAAACTGCCAGGGAAGTGCTTTTATTCGGGTCACGTGTGTCACAAAGGCGGGGGCCCATCAGGTTCTCTGTACAATAAAGACACAGATCAATGTCCATCACACGCCAAGTGACGCTCGTTACCGTCCCTGTCGGGTTCGCTCCCCACTTCATCTTCAGTCCAAACCTCGTCTGACGTTGGTTTAGCTTCCTAAAATAAAGGGGTGATTGGAGGTTCCTGTCCTCTCGCCCCCGTCCCCCTGTCTTCCTGCAGCGGGGCCCGTGCTGACTCAGGGCTCGGGGGTTGCGGGGTCCGTAGGCGGGGTTCCGTACCGGGGGCAGAGCGCACACCGCGGTGTTCGGAGATTAAATCAAATGGATGCGAGAGAAAGACAACGTTAACCGTCAGACATAAGCTTAATGAAACACTGACATAGTGTCTCTATACTGTGAGGCCAGGGGACACATTTACATTTTACTGCACTTAGCTGACACTTTTATCCAATGCGACATACACCCGTTCTACACACATTTAAACACCGACAGCGGAGTCAACCTCGCAGGGCGACAGCCAGCTCGTCAGGAGCAGTGAGAGTGAGGCGTCTTGCTCGGACACCTCGACACTCCACTAGGAGGAGCCTGGGATCGAACTAGCAACCTTCCGGTTACCAGCTCTACCTCATGAGCTGCTGCCCACATGTTGATGACATACTAAGCAGCGATACGAGGATAGGTTAACAGTCTTATCGTCTATGTTTAGACACACAAGAATATTACTATGAAAGTGCACATACATTCACACATTGAGTAATGGTTTCTTTAAGAATATTCATTTTTCATCTTCTCCCTCTTTGTTTTCCTTGGCTTTGCAAAGAGTAAAGCAAATGGCAGCGCCAGAAATAGACAACACATGAAAAACACAGTTCTGCCTCCGTGACACTCTGTAGCGCGGCGCTGCTGGCCGCTGCTTACTGTTATTAACGCGGACGCTAAACGCCAGCGCCAGAGGAGAGCAGCCTGGGAGCGGAGCGGCGTTTAGCGCCCGAGTTCCGGCCGCGCTACGAGGCCAGCGCGCCAGGCCAGTCCCAGCAGGGGCGCGTCAGACGAGACGATTGCTGACAGGGTCACATTAGATGATGCTGACGCTCATAGCAGCGTTATTTATAGGATCGCTAGGATGGCTTTCAAACACACGCCGTTCACACCTCTCTGTTGACGAGAGGCTCGACTGTGAAAAGTCCGGCTCTGCCACGACTGTTAACACACACACGCGGTGTCGGACGTGTTGTTTAAGCTGTCAGTGTCGCCGTGAAGAACGTATGTGAACGTGATTGAATTGCATTAATATACGAATCCCTCTGTCAAACAGAGTGTGCATGACACACACACGCGCACACACACGCACGCACGCACACGCGCAAGCACACACACCACCAACTCAAAAACGAGAAGCCAGGCCTTTGAATTCTTACTTACCATTAATACATATATTTCGCGTGCTTTAAGATTCAGAGTCATCGTGGAATAGAGGAGCAGGTTCCAAAATCAATATTTCATCCTTTTCGCTTCCCTTTGTACAGTCACATTATCTTTGGGTCGAAATCGAGGCAGAATATGGGATCGGAAGACATCTGTGAGGTGTATTTTTGTGTTGGTGTGTGTGTGTGTGTGTATGTGTGTGTTTGTGTGTTTGCTTGTGTGTGTGTGTGCAAACTTGAGCGTGTGTATGTGTATTTCTTTTCACTTTCTTTTTGTACAGTCACATATTTTCTTTGGGTCGAACCGAGGTAGAAAATGCGATCGGCAGACATCTGTGAGGTGTACGTGTGTGTGTGTGTGTGTGTGTGTGTGTGTGTGTGTGTGTGTGTGTGTGTGTGTGTGTGTGTGTGTGTGTGTGTGTGTACACATGCCTGCTTGTATCCAGGGTGTGAGTATGCATGTCTGTGTGTGGGTTAGTGTGCGCACGTGTTTGTGTGAGTTTGTGTGCGTGTGCATGCGTGCGTGTTTATACACATGCCTGCGTTTATTCAGGGTGTGTGTGCGTGTATCTGTGAGTGTGTGCGTGTGCGTGTGCGTGTGTGTGTGTGTGTGTGTGTGTGTGTGTGTGTGTGTGTGTGTGTGTGCGCGTGTGTGTGTGTGTGTGTGAGGGGGTGGTTTCGCTCTGTTTTGCTTGCCTGCCCGTTCCCCGTCTCGCCCAGAGAGGTAAAGCCAGCAGAAGATAGTCTTGTATGGTCGCCTTTTCAAAACGAAAAAAACCAGAATGAACGGCAGAGTGCATGCATTCTGAATGAAGAGGGGAGGGGGGGGGGGGTGATGAAGAGGAGGGGGGGTTTCAGAGTGCAGAGACGGGAAATCGCTCCTTGATGCTGCTTCCCCGTGCAGACAGCCCTTGCCAGTCATTCAGCCGTCCAGAGAAATATGTTCCTATCTGGCTGCTGTTGTCCACACGATACCAGCAGCCATGTGTCAAGGCAGATAGCCCTGAGACAGAGAGACAGAGAGGCAGAGAGACCTGAGACAGAGAGACAGAGAGGCAGAGAGACCTGAGACAGAGAGACAGAGAGGCAGAGAGACAGAGAGACAGAGAGACAGAGAGACAGAGAGGCAGATAGCCCTGAGACAGAGAGACAGAGAGACAGAGAGACAGAGAGGCAGTGAGACAGAGAGACAGAGAGGCAGAGAGACAGAGAGACAGAGAGACAGAGAGACAGTGAGACAGAGAGACAGAGAGACAGAGAGAAAGAGAGGCAGATAGCCCTGAGACAGAGAGACAGAGAGAGAGAGAGGCAGAGAGACAGAGAGAAAGAGAGACAGATAGCCCTGAGACAGAGAGACAGTGAGACAGAGAGACAGAGAGACAGAGAGGCAGAGAGACAGAGACACAGAGGGACAGAGAGGCAGATAGCCCTGAGACAGAGAGACAGTGAGACAGTGAGACAGAGAGACAGAGAGACAGAGAGACAGAGAGACAGAGAGAAAGAGAGGCAGATAGCCCTGAGACAGAGAGACAGAGAGAGAGAGAGAGGCAGAGAGACAGAGAGAAAGAGAGACAGATAGCCCTGAGACAGAGAGACAGTGAGACAGTGAGACAGAGAGACAGAGAGACAGAGAGACAGAGAGACAGAGAGACAGAGAGGCAGAGAGACAGAGACACAGAGGGACAGAGAGGCAGATAGCCCTGAGCCAGAGAGACAGTGAGACAGTGAGACAGAGAGACAGAGAGACAGAGAGACAGTGAGGCAGTGAGACAGAGAAACAGAGAGACAGAGGGGCAGTGAGACAGAGTGACAGAGAGACAGAGAGACAGAGAGACAGAGACACAGAGAGGCAGTGAGACAGAGAGACAGAGAGGCAGAGAGGCAGTGAGACAGAGAGACAGAGAGACAGAGCGGCAGTGAGACAGAGAGACAGAGAGGCAGTGAGACAGTGAGAAAGAGAGGCAGATAGCCCTGAGACAGAGAGACAGTGAGACAGAGAGACAGAGAGACAGAGAGACAGAGAGGCAGTGAGACAGAGAGACAGAGAGACAGTGAGACAGATACACAAAGACACAGAGAGACAGTGAGGCAGAGAGACAGAGAGACAGAGAGACAGAGAGACAGTGAGACAGAGAGACAGAGAGACAGAGAGACAGAGAGAAAGAGAGGCAGATAGCCCTGAGACAGAGAGACAGAGAGAGAGAGAGGCAGAGAGACAGAGAGAAAGAGAGACAGATAGCCCTGAGACAGAGAGACAGTGAGACAGAGAGACAGAGAGACAGAGAGGCAGAGAGACAGAGACACAGAGGGACAGAGAGGCAGATAGCCCTGAGACAGAGAGACAGTGAGACAGTGAGACAGAGAGACAGAGAGACAGAGAGACAGAGAGACAGAGAGACAGAGAGGCAGATAGCCCTGA
>NC_082391.1:5860162-5865162 GCF_031168955.1 Gadus macrocephalus | reverse complement strand
GTTAAGTAATGATATATATTGTATGTAGTATTTATATGTATATATAGATAAAAACAACATATATACTCACCATGAGCAGAGAACTTGTCGCTTTTTATCTGAATCTTCTATTTGCTCTTATCGGTCCCAATATCTTTCCTAACAGGAAGCTATGCAACATAAACAAAGCAATACAACGTTTTTATTTTTTCTGTCCTTGAAGATTAACAGTGTGTGCGCACGTGTGTGTGTACGTGCGTGTGCTTGCATGTGTGCGTGTACTAGTTTTGTGTGCATGTGTGTGTGTGTGCTTGCATGTGTGTGCGTGCTAGGTGCGTGTATGTGTTTGTGTGTGTGTGTGTGTGTGTGTGTGTGTGTGTGTGTGTGTGTGTGTGTGTGTGTGTGTGTGTGTGTGTGTGTGTGTGTGTGTGTGTGTGTGAGAGCGTGTGTTTCAGTCAGTGTGCAGTTCAGCCACCAAGTACATGAGGACTTGAGGACATTAGTGCATGAGTAAACGAGGACATGGGTACATGAGTTCATGAGTACAGGTTCATATGGGGGTTGGGTGGAGAGAGAGAGAGTGGTGGGGCTGAGGAGAGGGTGGTGAGGTGGAGAGAGAGAGGGTGGGGGTGTTTGGTGGCAGGGTCTCTCTGGGAGTCCAACATCATTACATCATCATTTACATTTAGGGCATTTAGCAGACGCTTTTATCCAAAGCGACTTACAATAAGTACATTTGTCATAAGAAGTGCATCAATATATCGCTGTCGGTACAGAAAGGATGTTCATAGAACCAAGTGCAAGTACCACAATCGCTAGGTTAATCAATTCCCCGTATTACAGACATGATAGCAGCTGCTGCAGTTGCTACACAGTTAAGTGCTACAATACAATACAATACACTACAATACACATCAACACATCAATACATCACATCCACATTGCACTGTACCTTGTTACTCTCTTGACTCTTTTCAATGTTTACTATTTAGCATTTTATTTTAATTTTGTACATTGTTAAGGAGAGCTTGGGATACAAACATTTCATTGCCAGCTATGATTGCTTGGCCTGTTATATTGCACATTTTACTATTTAAAGAGGTTTAACTTGACTTGAGCTTGAACATCATAAGCCATTCCCCTTTTCTGGACAGTGAATCATCCTAGACCTGAACGGAGGCAGCGTCAGTGAGAGAATGAGCTCCGCTGTGTTTGTGTGTGGACGTGTGCAAGCATCCTTTATTAAAAGAAAAACGTGGGGAAAAAGGTTTTCAGTGCACAACGAGTGTGTGAATCACCTGCTCAGTTCAATGCTTTTAGCTCTGGAGTTGTTTTTTAACAATGACTGCGTGCAGACCAGGCAGAAAGTGCAGAAGACAATGAATAACACCAGAGACAGGCCTAAGTAGCTGCAGCTCCTACCTCCGTCCCCCACCCACCACCGCCCTCCTTCACACCCTCCTACCTCCACTCATACCCCCGTTATTCTCTGATTCTGTTCCTCTTCTTCTCTCTCTGTTTCTCACACTGCATCCTTACACTGCTTGCTGACTATTTTTACATCTGCCACCACACAGCCCAGCCCCCCCCCTCCTCATCTCTCCCCCCCCAGCCCCCCCCCCCCCCCCCCCCGCTATCTCTCTGTCTTGTTATCACACTGGCTCTCTATTTCAAAGTTGGGCTGGTTTGGAGCTAGAGCGTTGATAATGTGTGTGTGTGTGTGTGTGTGTGTGTGTGTGTGTGATTACGATTTGGTGTTTTTGGAAGTGTTCAAGCTCATTGGCTTCTGCTGTAGATTCTTGCATATGTGTGTGTGTGTGTGTGTGTGTGTGTGTGTGTGTGTGTGTGTGTGTGTGTGTGTGTGTGTGTTTTTGTTTTTTTACTCATGTGTCTGTGTATGCATGTGTTAACATTAGTGCTGTCAAGCGAATAAAATATTTAATTGTGATTCATCGCATTAATGCCATAGTTAACTCACGATTAATCGCGAGCAATCGCGTTTAATCGCAAATGTTTTTTCTATGCTAAATATCCCTTGATTTCTTTGTCCCGTTAATTTTTCTCATTTTAATGCTCTTATCAACATGGAGAAGTGCATCGGCTTGCCTTGTGCAAATGTTTTTTTATTGATAACAACATTTACTGATCAATACAGGACGATACAAAAATAAAGCCTATAGTGCAATTAAACGATGAACATACAAACATACTGGCTTGAACATAGCAGTCAGGCTACTGCTTCTTTGTTTTGAGCCAAAGAAAAAAAAAGAATTGTGCGATAAAAAAATTAACGCCGCTAAAATTGGTTTGCGTAAACGCCGTTAATAACGCGTTTAACTGACAGCACTAGTTAACATGCATATAAGTGTGTGATCAGGGGCAAGCCTGTAGGTGCTGCTTGTGTTCAAGCAGCACGGCACCAACCAGCACACTGTTGAACAACACACACAATACACGCACAATACACACAATACACACACACTAGAAAAATCCCACAGGCATGGGCAATGAGTTTCAACATCCACACACAAACAGACACGCACACACAAACACACACACAAACACACATGCACACACGCACACCGACATCTAACCACACACACACACAGCATGCTCGTCGCAAATCCATCTGTAAGCCTAGGATCTACGTTTTTTTAAACGCCCTTACACACGCCGAAGTTGATGTAGCTAACACACACACCCACACACACACAGACACACACAAAGACACACACACACACACACACACAACCCAGTTCAGCACGGAGACACACAGGGGGTCTCTCACACAACTCGGTTCCGATTAAGCCGGACCCCCGCCTAGAGCCACTCACTCCCGACACCAACACATTCAGAACAGCTGGGCTTCTATACAGTAACAACCAGAGAGGGAGGCGGGGGAGAGAGGGAGAGAGGGGGAGAGAAAGACTGTGTGAGAAAGAGAGAGAGAGAGCGTGTGTGAGAGAGAGAAAGAGCGTGTGAGAGAGAAAGAGTGTGCACTTGGGTGAGAGAAAAAGGGTAGAGAAAGAAAGAGGGAGCGAAAGAAAGAGGGGGGAGACGGAGAAGGGAATGTGAAAGAGAGAGAGGAGGAGAGAGAGGGGGAGAGAATGAGACATTATGCATAGAGAAAAAAGTGTATGGGAAGAAGACCCAAAGGCCAACACTTAGAGCTGTGACATATGGAGGGGTGTGAGAGTACTCTGCAATTTCTCAAAATGCTAATAAGTCTCAAAGCACAGTGACAAGTACTTGCTTGTTTTATTCAGATTTAATCAGGCATCACTTGTCGCGGGTCCCTGCAGTGCCTGCCGATATTCCATCATACTAAGACTGAACACTATGAGTCGTTGTGAGTCTTCCACTCTGACTTGTTCTTAATTTAGATGTATTTTCTTGGGGGGGAGGTGGTTTACTTTTGCGATAATTACGTTATCTTAGTCGAATTGTCGACTGAGGCAGATTTTTTAATTCTTGTACCTTTTTCAGATTTTACAAGTGTATTCATTTTTAATGATATACACTCTGCATATAACGCTGCCCTTACCGAACACTCATTAATAACCTCCACACATCAGGGTGTGCGTGTTGGATGATCAGTGCTGGGTTCAGAGAGTGGCTGGCCCTTTTTGTCATCGAAATTAATCCAGAGATGAAAGTCCTTTAACAAAACAAACGGCCCCATTAAGTTTAAGTGCCATGTTTTTGTAATTGATTTTCCTTCAGCCACATTTTTGACATCCTTGAAAATGTACTCAAAACATTTCAGCAATATTGCTGTAAACGGAAAAAAGGACAGGGGGAAATTAATTATGAAAATACTGAACCACCAGGCTTTTTATTGAAACGCCAAACAGAAAAAACAACCCAATGTTAAAGCAGACTGGGGTGACAACCGGAGAATCAAAACAGAATAAAATGTCGCCAACCACCTTGTAAACAGAGCCCAGAGCTTTGGCGGTCCTGTGGCTTAACACTTGAGACCCACCCCTGTATCCACCACCGATCTCTGACGGGCCCAACCGTCCCACCCCGGTAAAGCAGATCTTCTGGGAGAGACCGCACAGAGCACACCCAGAAACACAGAGGGGGTACGCCTCATTTCCTCTTTCCTTATGGAAATGGACTACCCTCCAGAAAGACTTAAAACTATCAGAGCTGACCTCATTTGATGCCTTCAGCTCATTACTTAAGGACTTATTATGTGGAAAAATTGGACATTGTACCTGGGTATAATTCCTTACTGGAAATTCCAAAACTTCCTTTTAATTGCGTGTACATTTCGTGTTTTGTTTGTATGAAACATGTATCTTGAAAAAGAGATTTTAATCTCAATGACACTTTTATCTGGTTAAATAAAGGTTTAATAAATGGATATGTTCTACAGAATAAAACTGATTTGTTGCCTGAATTGATGAAGCTTCAGAAGGGTTTTTTAATAACTATTTGTAAAGTGGCCAGTCGAGAAGGTGCTTATTTGAAACCCTAACAGACCACGCTTTGGTTTTTGACTGCTGGCAGAGTTTGTGTTTGCCAATTAGGTGCTTATAGATCTCAGCCTCCAGCAGCATGAATGGTCTAAACAAATAGAAAGGGACAGTGAAACGCCCTTCCACTCAGACCTGAGCTTGTCCTCCTTCAGACTCTAGGTATTAATCTACAGTCTGATTTTTTTGAGACTAAATTAACACCAATTAATAATTACATAGACTAAAACGTGTAATAAAGGTATCGCTACCGGGGTGTTTGAAAGTACAGAGCGAAAATAAACGTAAGATTTCATCTTCATCATCATGGAATATATCACGCCAACTGTGGTGGTCGGAAAAAATGCCTTTTTATTTATTATTATTATTATTATTATTATTATTACCTATGCTGGCTCATCAGCAGTATATTCCAATGAATGCAATCTGTGCAGATGATATTTATCTAGCTAAATCAAAAACTGAGGCACAACATTTTTCCCCTTTCAGATGTTGATAGAGGACTCTTATGACTCATGTGGTCATCAACATTTTTGT
>NC_082391.1:5846459-5856459 GCF_031168955.1 Gadus macrocephalus | reverse complement strand
ATTTCAGACACTCTATTTTGAAGCTGTGTGAAATTGGACATCTGGAAGTATAATTGCCATAGTAACTGGGATCCTCCATATAAACCAGTGCTGCTGTAAGGTTTAACATGAGTAACGGCTAAATGTAACCATGTTTAGAAGGTGTGGAGAAGCCCAGGCAGAACCACAGCAACAAGCCCCTCGGTAAAGCTACAGGGGTCTGCTTGACCCCGTCTGGTCAGCAGGCGTTCAGGGGACTGTAGTGAATCCTGGACTTCACATTCTCTATTTGTACGCATGGCTTTTTCTTGAAACAGCTGCAGTTTCCATTTCTGTCCCAGCAGGTCCAGACAGCGGCCTCAGCACTGAGGTCCGTCTTGTGGGAAGCGGTCTGTTTCTGGTTGACATTCAGCTCCGTGTGGAGAGTCTTCAGGTTGTTTTTGCCTCACTGAGGGATGTCTCTCTCTATGCCCTCCTTTCTTAGCATTACCATATCTTACATTACCAGCCGGAAGTCCTCCCTCTCATTGGAGGTCACCTTGCTCTCTGTGCATCCACTGCTCATTCCTCTCCATTCTGGAGGAGTCCATCTCCAGCCTGATTTGGCTTTCTCATCGTCCTGGACGCAGCCACGCTGGCCACCTCTTCCTTAAAGCTAAGGTTGGACAGGGCTAAGGTTCTGGCACCAAGACATGACAATGTGTCGTGTTATGTCAAATTATTTTAGAAGTAATAAAATGAACCATTCAGACTAGAACAGGCATGGTGAAAGCTATAGTTCATCCATCACGCACATTTTTCTCAGACCCACTTCCCCACGTTTTGAACCTCCCTTCACTTGCATGGAGCAGAATAAAAACACAAAAACAGCAACAAACTGATAAATATTGCTTTCACAATATCTACATTTGAAGATAAAGGCAAACCACTCTTCGGTTCATCTCTATTCTCTTGTGATAGTGACCAGAAAACAAGTTCTAAATAGTTGTTGACTTGACTTGTTGTCATTGTGAGGGTCCAGCTGTAATGAAGCAGTTTGCTCTGTTGTCCCTCTACGTCTGTTTAGAAAGTCCTCAATGCGTCACCATACAAACCATGACATTGAAACCCCTTTGTCTGAGATGATATTGAACCCCTTGCCTTTATCTACGATTACAGGAATATAACTTATTAGTATTATCAGATAATGTATTTCTTCTCAATCAACTAATCAATTAGGACAAAAACAATGGATTCATCCACACCATGCTTACCATTTGTATGCCACAGCCAGAACTACATAAAGAAACACACACACACACACACACACACACACACACACACACACACACACACACACACACACACACACACACACACACACACACACACACACACACACACACACACACACACACACACACACAGCTCATTGTCTACTTTGAAATCACAGTAAAGACTGTGATAATTGGCTGCCAGAGAAATGAGAAGAGGGAAAATAATTTCAATGCATTGTCCTTGTCTCGGGTTAATAATGAACTCTTTGATTTATGATGAAGGGCGAGGCTTCAAACAAACCTTTACTCAGTGATAAATGGAGGGAGGGAGAGAGAGAGAGAGAGAGAGAGAGAGAGAGAGAGAAATCAAGGGAGCAAGTGAAAGAGAGAGCTACACACAATTGCTTGGAATGTTAAACAAATTGTTATAAATATCATTATCATGTTTCAATGTATTAATCTTCATTGCTTTCTATGACTTTGATGAAGTTCCTGTGTTCATTTTGTTTCTCTGTTCTCAGACTGTGTCAACCCAAGGTGAGGTTAAGTAAAGCCGACGACACCAATACCAATTCCCAGCTTGAATCTTTTAAACCATGCCTCGGCGTCTCTGTGATGCATGCCGTGCACATGAGAGTCCGGGCCTTTTAGTTGCGAGCTGAGAGCTCAAAGTCATGTGTAATGTGTATGTATAGTGCTCCCCTAGCTGGACGCTCAGCTCATGTATATCATGCCACTGTGATCATTACTTGCTTAATAATCATGTTAATATTGTGGCAACCCGGCCCGGGCCAATTAAGGAGATTCAGAGCACCTGAGGAACAGGTGGAGAAGCAGGGCTTAAATAGCCCGCTTCTCCACTCATTCGGGGCTCTCCCAGCCCTGGAGCTCCTGCACGGAGAGACCGGTCCTCGTGGGTGACGGGATTCCACCCACGAAGGAGGGGACCGTTGATTCCTCCCAGGTTTTACGTTATTTGTCTTTTGAGAGACTTTGTTATGTTCTGGATTAAACGTGCCTTTTTTGGCTTTTCCCCACGAAATGGTGTCCTGTTTGGGAGGAGGTGGTTCGCCGGGTTGCCACAATATTAATATATATTTGTATACATCTATATGATATAACATTAGAAAATAGGATAGGTCATGTGGATCACATGAAACAAGGCGTCCAGAGGCCTCTCTAAGTATATTTTTAATTTGTTGCTCTGCTGGAATCAAGTGGAAAACATTAATCAAGGGTAGTGCCTTTAGCAAGTAAAACAATAAAGTAAGAAAAGTTTGATTCTTAATGAATCTGCAATGGCTCCAGTTGTATTTTAAACCAGGTTGTGCAGCAACATCTATTGATAGTATTGTTTCATTGTTCTCAGTGTCACTCAAAAGTTGCCTGATAAAATTGCTGTTAAAATACTGCAAATTGGGTGAGAGTATTGAAGGATTGTGATTCAATCCTTCAGGTTATTATTGTGTAAAAGTGTAACTAGAGATAAGCTAATGTGCCAAGCCTTAATGATAAACATGCTAGGATATTATGGATCAATTGTAACGTTAAATCTTTGACCAAAGTTATAAGTATAGGCAATACATAGTCCTAGGGCCCTATTTTAACGGTCTGAAACGCAAGTGAGAAGCGCCAAGCACAAGTAGCTTTGTGGGCGGTTCTATGGCGATGTTGCTATTTTAAAGGCGCATAAATAACTCTTGCGCCCGGCGCAAATCTAAAAAGGGTTGGTCTGAAGTAGCCTAATTACCCGTAGGTGTGGTTTGGGCGTAACCTGCAATAAACCAATGAGAGTGCCATTTCCCATCCCCTTTAAGAGCCATGAGCGCATTTGAATCTGACAAGTTGATATTTTGACGTTTGCCGTCTCCGATGAGACAGATGAATGACCAAATTAATTTCAAACTTCAAATGGCTCAGTTTATGAACACATAATATGGCCTAATTCACACATGGAATAACGTTTTCTTCCACAACTTCAGAAATACTGAGTCGGCAAATAAATATCGGCAAATAAAACTTAACACACATATGATATGCGGTAACTGTGGTTATATTGAATGATATACGCAATACATTAACAAACATCATTTCTTACCAGTATTGTATGCATTATCGTTATCGACTTGTGTTCCTAATATGCATGTGTCCCCCCGTTAATATACATTGCCATGGACTGTATTATGCGTTACGTGTTTAGTTTGTGTGTGTTTAAACAGATGGATGCAGACACGCGCGCCCGCATTCATTCATTATTTTTAACACTCACTCGCGGTAAAACAATGTTTTCTCACGATCAAATACTCATCAATCCTAAAAGTTATGGGCTTGTAGACGATGTTTGTGTCAAGAAAATATGTGTTTGCTGTACGGTGTTTGCAGATGCATTGATTTAAAAGTACAACTTGAACCGCTGTATCAGCTGTTCTTTCCCAAATAATATACCAAGAATGTGTGGCTAGGTAGATGAGAGAAGCAAAGTGTATGCGCGAGGTGCACAAGCAACATTGTGCATGCGCCCTTAAAAAGCATCTGAACAACGAGCCACTGACTTTAAACCAGGTATTTCCTGGTTTGTGGCGCAATTGTTTTCTGAAACGGCAAAATAGCACCAGGAAACTTTTTCGCCAGAACACGCCACCCCCTTACGCCGAATCGCCCCTTGGGCGCAAGATCATTCCCTATTTTACCGACGCGTGGCGGTGGAGGGAAAAGAACGCTCTGCGCCAGTTGCAAACTAGCAACAACACATGCGTCAGTGTAGAAAGTCAATTGCGCCGGATGCAAGATAGGCCCCCAGTCTTAAAGTGTTCACATCAACGATGACTAGGTTTGCTGTCATGGCCATGTGCGCTTTGATAGGATAATGCTTCTTCATTCATTAAATACCAGTAGGTATGATTATATAGGCCTATGTGATTTTATGTGAATATTAAAGGGATACTTCACCGGTGGTGATATGAAGGTTATATGAAGTAAATAATTCTATGTATCCTAGCCTGAGAAAAGGCAGAAAGTGTCTCTCTGGCTCAAAAGTATGAAATCCTCAAACTACCACAGTGCATTGCGCCCGCTGCACCGCCCGCTTCCGTTTGGAGGGGGAAGGACCCATGGTCCTAGTGCAAGTGGTAGCGCGAGCAAACTTTGTGTAAACATATCCCTGTGATACGTTGACTAGTTTAGACTTCTGCCCTCGTTTTTTCAAACGCATCATTTGTATATTACTGTACAGCATGAAAACTTTTGCTAATTACATTAGCTCAGCATATCAAGTATTTGTACTCAACCATTTCTCCCCAGTTGAAATAAGTGCTTATCTTATACAGTAGGCCTACTTTAGCATAACAGTACTTGGGTTAGTAAACAAATCACAACAATCAACATGAATTTGAAGTTTTATTCATGAAAAATGTGAACTATTTACAAAAATAAAACGTGTTTGCTTGAGTCAAAATAGTCACAGCTCATCTTGAGCATCTACTGTCTCCTGGTAGCAACAGTACTGTCCATCTTGTGCTGGCTAATTAGCTCTGATGGCCTGGACAACACAGCAAGCTGATACTGTCTAAGAAAGAAAGAGAACAACATTAGCAAAGCAAAGTAAAAATGATGCCTTGAGTAGCCTATACAGCATTACACAGGATTTCTAGCTAACGTAGCGTAGCCTATGATCTGCCAATAAGATCGGCTACTTTCGGATAACTACCATGTCACGTTCCCCGGGACTCAAAATTATTGTAGCCAATGTGTTAGTAAAAAAACTAACACTTACTCTATAATCAGACGTCTGTTTCTCCCGGCTTTGGCTGGCGTTTCCAGTTCACTTTCTGGGTCCGGAAATATGTATCCAATACCCAACTGTTCTGATGAGGCGTGAAGCCTGGGTGAGAGGTTACACACATGGCCCCATCCTCGCCAGATTCAGCCATTTATTCTAGAAGAAACTGGCATCCCTGAAATTCGCTGCAGCACAGGGACTCTGTGTTGTGTCTATAGGCAAACAGAGCAAACCGGCGCGCTTCGGCTCCTCGTCCTCGGCAACAGGCAAGTTTTATTCAGCTGCAGCCGCAGCAGCCTCCTCCTCTATTCGTGTCAATCCTTCCTGGCTGTATTCTGGCTCGTACTAATAGCCCTGAATGTCCAAATCCAACAATAGATTTTCAAAATTCAATTAGGCTGTTTCACATTGCAAATTTGTTCTTGCGGGAAAGAAACATGGCGGACATTGTGTTTACATCTCATATGCGAGCTCCCCCCCCCCCCCCCGCCTCATTCCTTATTGGTGGGCTCACAAATTTGCGGAACCAGTGGCTTGTAGTCCTCGGCCCTTCTAGCAGGCAAGCAAAGTTCTCCCGAGATGACGTCAAACGCGTCATTTGACGTCATCTCGGGAGAAAATTAGATCAGGAAAGCTGGGCCATGGGAAGACTGGGTAAGACTGAGGGAAAAAAAAATATTTTTTATATTACAATAGCGATTTTAGAATGATAGAACGCCGGTTCTGAATGGGTGAAGTATCCCTTTAAGAGTATGTTTGTAATGCTTCTTACCACATACATTTACAAGGTAAATCTTTGAGATGTCAACACTGAATAACAGTTGATAATGATACTGATGCAGCAGGTGTTTGTCCTTGTGCTTCAAAAGTAATAACAGCATCTTCCCTGTCAGCCATTTTGCGTAGTGAGCCTGACCAATATATCGGATGGCAATAATGTCTGCCGATGTTGGCCGGCAGTGTCCTCAGTTGGCTGCGCAGAGTAGGAAGCGGGCAGTTTTACTAACAGTTCCTTCTGTGGAATTCAGGGGTAGTTCCAAACTAGCTCATGCAATAAAATGCTGTAAACGTAACAAACTTGGGCCCTATGTATTGTATTATATTTATATGTATAAGCCTTGACAACAGATTCTTTTTTTTTCACTTTCTTTCTTTCTCTATTGAGCGCAAAATAAGCACGGTCTGGGGTTTGTTCTTGGAGCACCACAGTGGTTAAGTCCCCGGCAGGCATTCATTCAGCGTTGCGGTTGCAATATGTTGTTATCTGCCATATGTGTTGTCAGCCAATAGTTAAATAGGTCAGGAACCAGTGTATTTATTTTCTAGGGTTTTGGGTAACCGAAGTAAAGATTGGTAGACTAAAATCGGACCAACTCTACCTACTCTACCATGGTTGATGGGGAAGTAAAAGATCTGTGCACGTTATTCTCTAGATTAACTTAATCTGCATTATCACTACTCTTCCAACATATCGTGAAGTGCTGTGAAGTCATTTTGTCTCACATCCTCTCTCGGTGTGAGTCCCACTCGGTGACAGCAGAGCTTCGACGTGTGGTGCGTCGCACCAGGCGAGACACAGAGCGCCGCGCTGGACAGCGTTGCGTAGTTGAAAGACAACACGTCGGGAGATTAGAGACTAGGTTTATTCTGTTTTTAATACAATGGATCCAAACAGATGCCGCAGTGATGCGGGCCAAGGTGCCAATTCTGATATGGTCACATGCAAGCTATGGAGCGTTAAACACGAACGTTGATGTAGCATTGGAGGCAAAATGAAAGAAATAACTAAGGCCTAAAGCTTTTAAATGATATGACTGCAGACTTTGTTTCTGTCCTTTTTTAAATCCTGCCAAAACGATGACTTCTGTGACATCTTTCATTCATTTGGAAAACAGTAAATGTTCATTGAGTTATGACTAGCAGTCATCTTTAAGATCGGGGGGTTAAAGCTGTGAAAGCTGGGTGTTTTGACCCGTCTTATAGAGTCTATTAAACCATATGATTATCAAGTCAAAAATGTCGGAGCCTTGAATATTATTTTATTAATAAATAATGCTATTGTGACACAATATAGCCTATCACTAAAAAAATAAAATACATACGTCTGAATTCATCCCTTAAAAAAATAAATAAAAATAGTGGGTTAGGGTTAGTATCGTATCGGTGAACCTAATATCGGCAGGATCTCAGTACACATGATTACCAAAATAACACATTTCATATAGAAGTAGTCGATTTTGTGTCGTCGTCGTCGTCGTCGTCGTCGTCGTCGTCGTCCCCCCCCCCCCCCCCCCCCCCTCCCACCCGGCTGTGTGCAGTGAAGCCATGCTGACCTGAAGAGGGGACTGGAGAGGGACTCCACACAGGGACCTGGTCCAGTGACGTATAGCAACGGGTCCTGTAGAACCGCCGCCTCTCATCCAGCGGCAAGGACAGCATCCGGTCTAAGGAAGAGAAGATTGAGAGAGAAAGAGAGATGATGAATCATACGTCGTATATGGAAAGTGGTGCCCCCTTGAAGTTTACACGTTCAGTTCAGTGTGATTGCCGTAATTACCCCCGGGGAGTTTCCACTATATGTTACCTAATTTGGGGTTCTCTAGTCTAGAGGACATTGTTTATAGTGCAGCTTTAGTTTCGTCTCACCCTTGGTCTCCTTCCAGTCTGCCTCAGCGGACTCAAGGTTAACCTTCAGAGATTCTGTCCCTTCGGCCATGGTGACCCGGGCACTGGTGTGGACACATACGGCCGCAGTGGTGGCGAACCCGAGTGCGCCGAGGACAACTTTACGAAGCAAAACTCCCCTCTCACGGGAACGGGTGAACCCGTCCTTCTGCAACGTGGTTGTTGTTGACAACTTGTTCCATCGGGTCGCAGTGCTTGACTGTTTGGCGAACATTTGACTTCCCCAGTTGCACTCAGCTGATACATTCCTCCTCACCGATCCAAACAGGAGAGTGAGGGGTCGTTTTGGACGGAAACCTGCAGTACTTGAAATGTTTTTGACATGCATGAAGTCAAGTCGATTACCTGACAGACGACCCGCTGAGGATAGGATTCTGATACGTGGAAGGAGGATGGATGTTTTAAATATCATGTTGCATGGGGTAAATAAGAGGCCTACAATAATGCGTGACATCGACCAGTGCCTTCATGCAGTGACTGGGTTTCGTTTTTGATTCTTAATGTTCCACAATCAAACATTGGCTGTTTCTGTTTCGGGTGACGCTGGGAATGTACCAATATTAGAGGGTTGAAGTAAAAAGCAATTTTTTATTCAAAAATATTTACATCAACCCTGCATTGTAGCTATTATTATTATGTTAATATGGTGTTTTGTGCGCAATAGCGGGCGGAAGAGGATATCCAACAGGAGCACCGACGCACCGACCCATATTTAGGCTGCTGCGTTTCACGTCTGTAAAAGAGATGGCCCAGGCTATGTCGCCATCTACCGAGTTGAAATAGAACATTAAAAATATACATCTGTTGAATTGTTTTACATTTTGCAAATCCTTTTTGTATAGTGTTCATTCAAAAGAGCATACATTTAAGACAATAAGTGGAATGCAGTTCAATAAAGAAAATCTGGGATGCACACAGGAAAGACATGAATAACACTAAACAGTCATGAAAGGTGTAGAGCTACTACTGGCAACAGGATGATGATGATGTTTCAACACAGTTTAAATAATTTGTGGTGAAAATGACAACACCTCCATTCTACTATTTGTTATATCAGAGAAATGGAAATTAGAGCTCATATTAATAGCACTTTGTCCGTGATGAATGTGTGTGTGGCTTGTGTGTGCTAGAATGCATGGCCCTTTGACGAAGCCTCACGCATTATCACAAATGTGCCACACTGCATCCGACTACACCCCCCACATTGGCACACAAGAAGTCACTTACAGCTCAGTCAAACTGTGAACACACATCTCGCTCGCACTTCCGCCCGCCGGAAATAGACAAAGAGGAACCTTTCTTTTTTTTACAGAACTGACACCGCAGGCACTTGCCTAACAGGAGCGACACCGACCTCAGGGCTCCCACACACAAGGGGAGAAAGAAGGCAAGCGCACAGCGGCAGAACAACACTTTAGTACGTTTACACCCGGTGACCTTCAGGGTAGAAGAGACAAGGCTCGTAGACTACAGGGAAAGGGGCTTCCTATAGCATCATCACCGACGGAGGAGCTTGACGGTAAACCATTGTTTGTTTTTTGTTTGTTTGTTTGTGTGTGTGTGAGAGAGACCAAGAGAGAAATACTATCTAGAAGGAAGAGAGAGATGGGGGGGGGAGGAGGGGGGGAGGGTAGATGAGCCAAAGGGGTGCGGTTGGAAAAAGTCGCCTGTACTGGATCCAGAACCAGTGATCTAGTCATGTCAGCATCAATTTCTACATCTCAGCTCCTAACACAGCTCCACAGCCGGACGTAGAGAGACACACAGACAGGTGTGGAGAGAGAGACAGAGAGAGAGAGATAGAAGATAGGCTAAGTAAGTTGGTGATGCTTGCAAAATGAACCACACAGAGGTCTTGCACATGTAGGATTGCGCGGTCTTACGCTTGCAGCTTGTTTCAAGCCCAGGCGAGGAGGGCGTTCATCGCTGTGTAGGTTTCAAAGAAGACATTCTGGTCTGGTAATACGAATGTCTCATCTCATCATCTCATCTTCATCCGCTTATCCGGGGTCGGGTCACGGGGGGAGCAGCTCAAGCAGGGGGCCCCAGACTTCCCTTTCCTGCTCTGACGGGGGGATCCCGGGGCGTTCCCAGGCCAGTGTTGAGATATAATCTCTCCACCTAGTCCTGGGTCTTCCCCGAGGTCTCCTCCCCACTGGACGTGCCTGAAACACCTCCCAAGGGAGGCGCCCAGTGGGCATCCTTACCAGATGCCCGAACCACCTCAGCGGACTCCTTTCTAAGTAAAGGAGCAGCGGCTCTAATCCGAGTTCCTCACGGGTGGTTGAGCTTCTCCCCCTAT
>NC_082391.1:5746459-5841459 GCF_031168955.1 Gadus macrocephalus | reverse complement strand
AGATGACACTCAAACAAAGGACATATAGCATGATGCAACCCCTTTAACGCAAACACAGTTCCACATGTCTGTTTGACATCCCCCCTGAAGTCGCCCCTCCCTCACCATGGTAACCCCCGCTCTTACAGGTGGCTGGACTCCTCCCGTTCCCTGCTGCAGCAGGGGGTCCAGGAGAACGACCGGCTGTGGCTACGCTTCAAGTACTCCACCTTCTACAACCTCGAGCCCCTGGTGTGTGTGTGTGTGTGTGTGTGTGTGTGTGTGTGTGTGTGTGTGTGTGTGTGTGTGTGTGTGTGTGTGTGTGTGTGTGTGTGCACTCTATGGATTTGTTGAATGTACTCAATGTTGCTTTACACGTGTGCGATGTATTCTTTGTGTGTGAAGGGTAATAGTGTTGTGTGTGTGCGTGTGTGTGCGCGCGTGTGTGTGTGTGCGTGTGCGTGTGCGTGTGCGTGTGTGTGTGTGTGTGTATGTGTGTGTGTGTGTACTATTGACTAAATGTACGTTGCAATCACTGTTGTGACAGTGATTAACCAATCACTGAAGGGTACAATTAGGAGCGATCACTAATAGCATCATGGATGAGATGAGCTGGTTGCAGCGTTTGCATCTTTTCTGTTTGTCGTTACAGATAAAAGCATCTGTCAAATGACCTCTCTCTCTCCCTCTTTCTCCCCCACTCCCTCTCTCTCTCTCCCCCTTTTCCTCCACCTCTCAATCTCTCTCTCTTCCCGGCTCTCTCTCCCCCCTTCCATCTCTCTCTCTCTCTCTCTCTCTCTCTCTCTCTCTCTCTCTCTCTCTCTCTCTCTCTCTCTCTCTCTCTCTCTCTTCCCTTGCATCTCTCTCTCTCTCCCCCTCCACTCCCCCTCCCCCCCCCCCTCTCTCTCTCTCTTCCCTTCCATTTCTCTCCCCCCCTCCAACCCCCTCCCCCCCCCCCCCTCTCTTTCTCTCTCTCACTCACTCTCTCTAGTATGACGTGGTGCGTCTCGCCCAGCTGTACGAGCAGGCCCGCTGGGCCGTCCTGCTGGAGGACGTTGACTGTACTGAGGAGGAGATGATGCTGTTCGGGGCGCTGCAGGTGAGCAGGGACCACTGGACACACTCTGAGAGGGTTACTATTGGTCCTGAAATATGATGGTGGAAGAGGAACAGGTTTCAGAGCACCATCTTCAATAGCATCTGTCGCCTCAAATCCAGAACATTTTATGAATTAATTGAATTACAATGAAAGCATTTAAACCAAATGGTACCTTCCAAAAGGAATCAATTAGCAAAATAATGACCTGAGGATGCCTTTGTGTGTTCCAGTACCACATTATGGAAGTACATTTTTCAAGTAGTGGCCCGGAGGCCAATGGTCCACGGCCCGAACAGGTCTGTGGCCCGGTGGTTTAGAACCACTGATTTAGGCGATAGGCCTAAGCGAGCCAGGTTAAATTCTGAAATCTCTTACAAAGTCCACTTTCCAGTGTCCTTTCCATGATCGCACGAAACAGCCATGAAAATATAAATTAATTGAATTAAAATGTACCTTAAAAAAAGGAATCAATGAGCTAAATAATGACCATAGGATCCCTTTGTGTGTTCAAGTACCACATCAGCAAGCGCTCGCTGTCGGAGCCCCAAACGGTGACCTCCAACGCGGCCATGGATGACCTGGAGACGGCCCTGCTGTCCCTGGAGGTCAAGATGGACGGGGACAGCAACACCGCCAACGACATGCTGGTAAGACATCTTGGAGAGCTGCTTGCAGAAGTGTAGATTCAGAATACAGATCGACTGCTGGAAAGAGAAGGATTTGAAATCCCTGGATTTTAGCTTTTGTTGTGGTAGCTTTATGAAAAATAGATGTGTGAGAGTTTCCTGTTTCCTACCCTGCTGAGAAATATGTGCAGGAATGGATGAATGCATAAATGCATCGGCATTGTTGAGAACATTTGGTATATTTTCTTGTAGTTTGCCGGTTTTAGTTGAATAACAATTTCAAGGTTTTCATATTTTAGTCGTATATTGTATATAGCGATACATAATAATGTGTCAAGACGTGGCCCAGTTAAAGGAGAAATCCAGTGTTCAATGGATCTGGGATATGTTTATTCTGATAACGAGTTGGAATCTTCTTAAGATGGCTGTTTTTAGCCAATTCTACCAAAACGCTATAAACTTGGTACGATGGGGTCATTTGTTATGGTAAAAACTAAATCGCTATTTTAAACCACTTAAAAGGCTAGAAGTAGCCTGACTCTTCTTTGGTAGTATATTAAGGGTCTTAACATATAAAACGAGACATTGATAACTTTGTAAGTGCACAGATTGTTTATTAAAAAGGACATTTTATACACACAATACCATCAGTAGTTCACCCGTCAACGCCATCTGGTTTTTAAGACTTGATAAGTAGATTGGCGAACACAGAGATTGTGACATCCGTCAACAACACGCAAGCTCTGCGTTTTGATAGAATCGGCTATAAACAGCCAACTGAAGAATGCGTCTATATGCGCTTTTTTGCTCCAAAACGAACATTCCAACTCGTTATCATACCAAACATGTCCCAAATCCATTTTACATCGGATTTGTCCTTTAAGCTTAGGTTGAGATTGATCAGTCTAAAATGGTGTGTGTCTCAGATGAGTGTCTCTAAGTTATGTTTTCTTTTTGATTTAATACAGGACAACATGGCAGCACCAGAACTAAGTGACTATCTGAAAATATTCCGGTAAGATTCTTGTTCTGTAATATCTCATGACAATGCTCATGAGGTGTTTTTCTAAGTTATCCATCCATTTGTCTAACTGTGAAAAACGTTAAAGGAGTAATTAGCAAACGGATATGTGCAGGAAGATGGGTTGGAAAGTGGATATTCTTATGATATAGATGAGGCTTTAGGGATGGGAGGCAGCAGAAAGTGAACAACACACGACACATAGACACTGTGCTCCATGAAACCCACTGGGTTTGACTTGTGTCGTACTTCCAGGCCCAAGAGATTGACCCTGAAGGGCTACAAACAATACTGGTTCAAGTTCCAAGACACCGGCATCTCCTACTTCAAGAGCAAAGAGGAGAGCGTGGGAGAGCCCATCCAGCAGATCCACCTCAAAGGTAAGGAGAACATGAGGACTGCCCCTCACAGGCTGATAACATCTTCCACTTTACTCCCGGTTATCTACGTGATGAAGGCTGCTTCTTACCTAAAGGGTGTAGGATTCACAGATTGTACAAATGGATGTACATATAACGAAGGCCGTTATGGCACTGTTAGTGGAGAACAGCTGTACTGAATACCCCTCAAACAATCACCTTCCCCACAACTACACCATTCTTCAGGTTGCAACTGCACTTGTAACTGAAGTTGAATTCACTCTGGGATGGCATGGTGGCCCAACCAGTGTGAATACTTCTGGATATCCGGATGAGGCAATGTAGATCACAATTTCTGAAATTGATCCAGTATCGAGGGAAAACACTGAAGCCCTAATCTGCGAGAAAGGGGGACAATGTAAACCGTTGGGGCAATTGCCCCCCATCTAGGTACGTTCTCTAAAAGTATTTTCTTTTTTTACATCATTATGAAGGGATCCCTTCAGATAAATACAACTTGTTTCTCAACCTTTCTCTTGACAAGCTCTGTTTATTATTGTGTAAAACCAAGTCTTGCCCAAGCAGAAGTCTTACGAGAGTTGAGTTGTTGCAAAAGAACATTGGAAATGTGAGTGAGAGCGGAGAGAGTTGTTGTGTTGGACTACTTCAAACGTAGTTTAGGGATATCTAAAAGATTCAGTTGAAGGAGAGATTGTAATGACAGTAGGGAAACAACTCAACAACAAGATTTCAGGGCCAGACTTCTCCTTGACAGAGACTTGGTTGGACAAAATAACAAATAGACCGGATCAAGCGAAAGTAAAAGAAACACGTTTTACTTCTCTGTAGGGATCCTTTGCATAACGATAGAATATAATCCTCACCTCTCTGTAAATTAAGTGCTGATGTGTGAACGCCGTCCCTCTGCCCAGGCTGCGAGGTCGCCCCAGACGTCAACGTGGCCGGACAGAAGTTCGTCATCCGGCTCCTGATCCCGGCCCCGGAGGGCATGACCGAATTCTACCTGCGCTGCGAGAACGTAAGCCACCAAACACAGGCACACATGGTTTATACACAACACCAAACCCAGGCACACATGGTTTACGCACAACATTCAACCACACACCGTGGCCTTCAACCAAGCGCAGAACAGCCTGAATCCTCTTTTCTTCTCACATTGCAACTCTCCTCACTCTCCGTCTCCGGACCCCTCTGTGAAGGCCGTCCAACCCAAACACACACCAACTGTACCGAGTCGCCTGCCTCATGGTCCAACTGACCCTTGTGTCGCGGGACGATGCTCTGAACCAATGCGACAGCAGAGTGACACCTCAGTCCCTCCCCTCCCGCAGGAGGAGCAGTATGCCCACTGGATGGCGGCGTGCCGGCTGGCGTCCACGGGGCGGAGCCTGGCCGACAGCAGCTTCCAGAGCGAGATCCAGAGCATCCGCTCCTTCCTGGCCATGCAGAAGACCCACGGCAACAGCTCGGTGCCCGCTGCCGACGACGCCATCAACCCCCACAGCCTGGTCTCGCCGCGCTACCAGAAGAAGTACAAGGCCAAGCAGGTGCCCCCCCCCCCCCCGACACACCTCATGGCCTCACACACAAACCGAGGCTTAGACGCTACAGCAGGGGTCATCATGGCGCCCGCAAGGACCACATGAGGCGCCCGCAGGCCTGTTCGAAAAATAGCACTACTCATTCTTGAACAACTCTTTCCCCCCTTTTTTTAAGTCATTGTTGATAATTATTGTGAGAAATCGTTAACATGACTTAATTAATTAACATGTCTTCAGATGGATGAGTATCATTAATCATTAATAGTAATATATAACTAAAGGCAAACTGAGCAAATTTGTTATTTCAGAAGAGTGTATAGAACTGGGTGCCCTTCGTATGACTCAGTACCCATGAAGTAGCTCTCAGGTTCAAAAAGGTTGGTGACCCCTGCACTACAGGGAGCAGGGATTCAGGGGGTTTCACTCTGGGGGTCTCGGTGGGGGACCAAGGGAGTCGTGTTCACCTCACAGAACTGGAAGTACAGTCCTGCTTCTCTCCTTTGAAACCCCTATAGGTTGTAGGTGTGTTACCACTACAACGCACAATACCGTGGGGCTGGATGAGACCGAACACTGATAATACAGAGTGTGTAAAACGAAGGCGACTAACATCCGCACGACTCCATTGTCCCTGCAGAAGGCTCTGTGTGCATTACGGCAGTGGTTCAGGAGGGGGAGCGGGTTGACTTGAACCGGAAGGTTGCTAGTTCGATCCCCGGCTCTTCCGAGTGTCGAGGTGCCCCTGAGCAAGACGCCTCACCCTAACTGCTCGCGACGAGCTGGCTGTCCCCTTTCATGGCTGACTCCCCCGTCGGTGTGTGTCAATGTGTGAATGAGGGGTTGTAAGTCGCTTTGGATTGAAGTGTCAGCAGAATCTCCTAAATGTAAATGTACTCCTGCTGTCCCTGCTCCCAGCTCACCCAACGTATCCTGGAGGCCTACCAGAACGTGGCCCAGCTCTCCTGGAACGACGCCCTGCTCCGCTTCTTGCAGATCTGGCAGGCGCTGCCAGACTTCGGCCTCTCCTACGTGGTCGTCAGGTACTACTCCTCCGGTTCCTTCTGTTTTTCCCAAGACCTTTTTGCATCTGTGTTCTATATTGGGTGAATTGGATAAATTTTTCAGCGGTTTAAAATGGGGATTTAACCAGTCGAATGGCCAAGCAGTCTGAGGGAGAAATAAACAACGTATCTGCAGCTTGTTATTCTAAGACTTCACAAATATATGTGGCTATTACAAAAACATTTGAATGAAGTACAGAGGGCCTTTCTCTTCTCAGGGTACTTAAAATAGCTCTGCCGATGGAGAATGATTAGATGTAAAATAATATGTCATGCTGAACAAACACACAATGATGAACTAAATGTAGCAAGAAATTGAATTGAGTTACCGGTCTATAATTATATTGGCCGTAACAATTTAAAAGCACCGGCACTTTGTAACTTATCAAAATATGTCACAACAAGGATTTAAAGATTTTAATGTGATATCGACTTTCAGATCAATCTCACAATCTCTCAGTTACTGCAGCAGCCAAATATGCAATATGTGTTTCCATTGAAATTCATTGGAAGGCATTATCTGTCTTCGCCGCTCTACTCTGGATTCAGTAGCATTTCACCCTCTCTTTCCACGAGAACACATTCAGTTTAGGATAGCCAAGTCCACAAGCAACACATAATCAAACAAGCTCCCATCACATAGCGCTTTGAGAGGTTAAGCTGAAAAGCTCACGTCACCGGACGTCTGTCCTCCCCCAGGTTCAAGGGCAGCAGGAAGGACGAGGTGCTGGGAATCGCCCCCAACCGGTTGATCCGCATCGACCTGGGGGTGGGCGACGTGGTCAGGACCTGGCGCTACAACAACATGCGCCAGTGGAACGTCAACTGGGACATACGACAGGTGACGCCTCTCCCCTCTCCCCCCCCCCCCCTGGACTCTGAACTCTGACCTTCAGACTGACTGTCTTTTTGAACTATTACAATATATATATATTTTGCACTATTAGAATATATCATACAATATATATTTTGCTGCTATTACTGACTGTGTTTTCACTATTACAGCTACAGAAACCTTTCTTGGATATTTTTGCTGCTCTAACCGTCTCACTGCTCTAAACGTCTAACTGCTCTCCGCTAACTGTCCCACTGCTCTGACCGTCTCCCTGCTCTCCAGGTGGCCATCGAGTTCGACGGTAACGTGAACATCGCCTTCAGCTGCGTGACGGCCGACTGCAAGATCGTCCACGAGTTCATCGGGGGCTACATCTTCATGTCCACGCGGACGAAGGAGCAGGGCGACGCGCTCAACCAGGAGCTCTTCCACAAGCTGACGGGGGGGCATGAGGCCCTCTGAGGCCCCGAGACCCCTATGAGGCTCTATTTTAGGCCCTGTGGGGCCCTATTAGGCCCTGTGAGGCAGGGGCCACACACCGGCCCCGCGTTCCTCTTTGTCTCAACCGAACGGGAGCTCTGGGGGCCAGGAACCTGTGGCTAGTAGAGCCCGACTTAGCTGCCTCTGGGTGCATATGGCCGACCTACGAGGGATAGAGGCCGCTTTGTATCTCAATAATGTATTATCTACTCATAAATTATACTAGAGAAATGAAACAAAACGCCTTTGTGGGATACAAAGGCGTTTTAATCAGATCGTCACACAGCTATCGGAGTCAATTCCAGGTCATGTTAAAAATCGATTTGCCATGTTACCATAATGGGGAAGAGAAGATAATAATAATCAATCTTTCCAGTCTAAATTGTCTATTTTGCAATGAACATCTTCCCTAAAAGGTTGATTGATAATCACGCAAACGATCTTTTGGCTCTTCTGAAAATCATTTTCAAGTAATTTAATTCTTTGAGGCTCTGCCAACTGAAAGGTGGCTGACCAATGTGCCAATAGAAGGGCGAGTTGGCAAGTGTTGCTTAGATACTGTGCGAAATACTGGGTTTGAAATACAACTGATATCTTTGTTAAAGAATTTTTCCCACATTTGATCTCATCAGTGGATGAGTCCAAACCTATGCTTATTAAACGCAATCATTGTCATTCTCCTTTAATAAATAATTAAGGCAGTCACTTTGTTATTCACAGCCCCAGTTTCGGGTGGTTTACTACAGGAAGCTTTGAGGAGGTTGTTATCCACTATCTTCCTGGCCCCGCTGTATCTTGGAGTAACAGTTGTGGCAGTCTGTTAGCGAATAAACCCACAATGTCCGCCTGCCCCTAATCTGGTAAACCTCCTCTGTGTTCATCTTTCAAACCATCTGTCTTTCTGTCCCTTACACCCTGGCCTCATGTCATTGAGTGTGTTTCTTTGACTATAGTCGGCCACATTAGTGCCACTATAGTACGGGCTTCCAACAGCCATTCTCCCTCAATGTTGATCACATCAACATAAAGATATGTTTTCCCTCTTTGGCGAACACAGACAAAGGCTTAGGGTTATGGGTTAGGATTAATCGCCCGTCAGGGTTAACGATTAAGTAGACAAACATAGACAAAGTTACATTTTAAACCCAATGTAACTTTGTGAAGCTCCTTGAAGATAGACATACAATGAGACCTCTTACGTAATTTAATTCTTGCCATGTTCCATTATCTATTGTCCATTTACATTCAGGGCATTTAGCTGACACCTTTATCCAAAGCGACTTACAATAAGTACATTTGTCAGCAGGAAATCCATATTCCATTATCATTTCGTTTTTTATAATTTCTATGGAGCAAAGAGCCGACGGAGCCTGCTGCCGTCTTCAGACGGGGTCGGCTGCATACTGCGACCTCCACCAGCCTCCTGGTATTCGTCGCCCAGACTAGTGCAGGGGCAAGACGCTTCCTGAAACAAGCAAACCGAAACGCACCGATGAAGCCATTGACAGACGTAAAATTCCTGGGCCTATTAAAGATCCCGTATCATGCTTTTTTAGGGTTAATGCCTGTTTGTTAGAAATACCCCTTATTATTCTAAAACTGCTCATTTCTGCAAAAACAATTTCCCACGCCCACTGCAGTCACGCTGTTACGGAAGCAAACTGAAGTAAAGTTTGAGGTTAAACGAGCTGTTTCACACACTTATAGAGGGGCGTTCTCTGTGGGTGCCAATACTGCCCCTGGCTCGGACTTGGATCTTTCGAGCTTTGCTGACGTAAAACATGCATACACAAGTCATATTACTAAAGCAAAGGGAACGGTCGAAAAAGCATGATAGCACCCCTTTAAAGAAGCTGCTCCCCCAAACCATCCTGAAGCCCGGCGGGGTCTTACTCGTGGGCCTCAGCTGGAGGGCCCGGCTGAAGTACTTGGGCAGGAGTCTTCCCTCTGCGTCCCCTGGGGTCAGTAGCACTCCGTTCTCTGACCAGAAGAATTGGATACCGTCTAAACACAAAGAAAGGGAACGCTAAATGAAGCACGCTGGTATGCACATGTCAAAGGCCTTATCGCAGTGGAGCTCATGGAGATAATAATGGATGAGTCGTAATGTCAGTGCCCTGAACCTGAACCTGTGATAAAGGCCTCTAAAAGAAGTCATTAGCTGCAAACATAATGGGAGGTGATGTGTGGATGGTGTTCGCACTTACCGGCCAGAGCTTTTGGGACGTTGATGAACAGGGCCAGGTCACAATTAGCCCTCATGCCTGGTGGGTGGTAAAAACATAATGAATACAGATAGTGTAGGAATATATATGCATACTTTTTTTGTACTTGAAAGGTGCTTTAGGTATGATTTAAGAGCTAATATTTGAGTGTCATTCCTATATGAAAATATCTGTATTGAGGAGACTAAACCTGTCTCTGTATGAGATCATTTAGATTTAAGAATGCTCCCAGCACATTTCCAAACAATCAGGGTATCTTGTCCTTGATTGGTTGCAACACATTTGAATACCGGTGAAACACAGAGAGAGATAGAGCAGAGAGGAAAGGGACCCATTCGAGGACGTTAGGTTTCCAAATCTTGATCTCTTCTGCTCTCTCTCTCTTTACAAATCTCAAAGCTTACCTCCAGCACCTTAAACAGAGATACGAGTGGATACGGTACATTCAGATATTTGCCAGCCATGTCCTTCTCACACAGCACACAGTGTAGAATGCTGGTGTACTCCAGTGTCTCTCTGTGTTCATATTTCTTAGTGTGGGGACAGGCCAGTGCCTCTCCAACTGATATGAGGTGTAATTTCCAACATTCCTCCATTTGCTTATGTCCCTACAAGGACGAACCAAACGACCGGTCCCAGGAAGTCTAGGTCATAGCCAGACCATATACCTTATCAAGGGAGAGACTGCTTTTGTTCTTTTGTGATTTAACCCCTTTTTTTTCAAATACTTGCACCGAACAGCGAGCAGAGGGATCGCCAGCAAAGGAGCACGTCTGGAGACTGCTCCTCACCATCTACACCAGGGATGGGCAACTGGCGGCCCGCGGGCCGCATGCGGCCCGCATCCTCACTCAGTGCGGCCCGCATCGTCACTCAGTCAGGCCCGCACATAATAAAAAAATTAATAAAAGAATAATAATAATTGATCGAGTTACAGAAAACTCGGTCAAGAAAGATGAGAAGAATTCATAGAATTCGAAGGCAAACCCATGCGTCTAGTTTGCTTAGAAACGATATCAGTCATTAAAGATATCCACTTAAGTCGCCACTACAACTACTACAACTACTACAACTGCTTGTTGGGTTTGAGTTCATTGAGTTGTTGCACTTGATGTTTTTTTTTCAGTTTTTTGACTTCATTGAATGATGATGTATGTGAGCCCTTTGCACTGATAAAAATACTGACCATTCATGTGGCTGTTTGAGCATGGAAAACATGAAATGAATGTATGTTGGTTCAATTAACATACCGTACATAGGTTATGATTCTGGATGATTTTTTAGGTAGTGGCCACCCCCAAAATGCACCAGAATACAGGAAATCATATCTACCAAATTCAAAATTGTGTAGCTTCTCTCAGCTCACGTTTAGTTGAAGTGTGCAGTCATGTGGCCCTCCGATGGTTATGATGAAAAATGTGGCCCTCTTTATCATGAAAGTTGCCCATCCCTGATCTACACTATAGACCAGGGGTCTCAAACTCGCGGCCTGGGGGCCAATTGAGGCCCACGGGTGATATTTTGTGGCCCCCTACTTGACATCAAAGTTTAGTGTAAGTGCGGCCCGCGCGTTAAACGCACGAGTCCCTTGCCACACTTCTTTACCACTTGTGATAGGGTGACCAGATGTCCCGGTTTTGCCGGGACAGTCCCAATTTTGAGTTGCGAGTCCTGAGTCCCGACAAAAGCCAAAGGACGCAAAAATTTCCCGGTTTCCACCAACCACTATGAAATGTCCCCTGTTGTCAGCGAAACATAGCCAACGTGATCTAATTATAGCCCTATCATTAACTTAGATTGGGTCAGTTGTGCAGTTATGTGGCCCAACCTGACCCAGACTCTACCTCCAGCGGCCCCCAGGTAAGTTGAGTTTGAGACCCCTGCTATAGACTATTCTACCTAAGTCTGTACCTCGCCCATCTATTCAACCCTCGGATCCAACCTGTCAAGCTGCCTTGATTTCCACTTCAAGAATTAAAACTACGACGAAAATACACAACGCAGAGTCTATACGAAGAGCTTAGAAATAGGATGAATCTATCAACAGCATGGACAGCTCACCACTGGTGACGCCCTGACGCCCTCACCAGGGCCAGGTGGAGGTGGGTGTCCTGGCAACTCACCACTGGTGACGCCCTGTTCCCCTGGGGGCCCAAGGGCCAGGTGGAGGTGGGTGCGCTTCATGCGGCTCAGGCCGTGCTGCTGGATGGAGCTCCACTTGCTCAGGTAGGACCCGTGGACCGCCTCGCTGGGGCAGTCTGCCGCGCCGGCCAGGACCGGCCTCAGCTCCAGGTCTTTCACCTGATGGGGTCGTTGGATTCAAATATTACTTTAATTATTGAAGGTTTATTTGAATCGGGACCGATACATAAACAAGCTTGAGTCACCTGATGTTTGCATCATAGTGTTTTTAGCCTACGTTAATTTACGCCACTTGTCCCTAGTGGGGCTTTTGGTTAAAAATAATGATACAGATGAACATTATTAAAAAGTAAGAAAATGGAAATGAAATGAAAAATTGAAGAAGACATACAGAGAGAGCACACTACATTAGAAAGATATACGATTAGAGGGGTGCTGGATCTTCTCATTCCCGGAGGGAAATGTTGCAGCAGAAAAAAAATAATTTATTAAATTAAATATATAAATTAAAAAATGCTCTTATCATTACCAAATATTAATAAAGTCGCAACACAACTACAATTCATGTATTTTAAATAATATATATCCAATAATAACAATATTACAGTACGTTATAGAGATAACAAGTGAGGTTACCATACAAAGACTAGACTGGTGCTGTTCTGGCAGAAGTCCACTAAACATGCTTCAGATAATGGTTAGGGAACAAAACAAAGGTGAAGAAAAAAAGTTTCTGTCAATATATCGTTTTATTTACCAGGCTTGACATTTGCAGTTGACATGGGATGCCAGATTTGGACCCTTTTTGTGTAGTCGGTTTGTGCGAGGCGCCAATCACCTCGTTCTTATACGTATGAGCACATCTAAACTAAGGGCTTTCATTAAGAAACATAGCATCCATTTTGAGTTTGATTGGAGATGGAAACACTACCAATTCATTAAATGCATGAATGACGTTATTATTATTTTGTATTTTTGTGAAGTGATAAAGAAATTTATAACAAAACCCACTTGTTGCAGCAAAGCAAACCTTCAACCAATTTGTTTAGCAATGTACCAGTTCACAGTCATTAGCACACTGTTCAGTTGAAGGTAAAGTGTTCCCCTTATTGAGTTGCCAGAGAGTCAAAGTGACAGAGCTTGGCTTATCCATCCAACCGGTGAGTCCCTGGGAGATTCTCTGCATACAAAGCATGGACTAATACATGACAGGATTGGGTTTCACACGAGCAACATCCTCAGGCTCTAGTGACAAATGAAGGACTTTAATCCTCCCAAGACCAGAAAACGCCCCTCATATATTCTTGTAACATTCAAAGCGTGACTTCCAGACATCTTGACACTGGACACAATTCTCCCACACAGATTTATTATGATGCACATGGCCCTCAAAACGAAGAGGCCATATAATAACCCGTCTGCTGGAATAGATGAACAGATTTGCGCTGTGTTGCACTCTGTGACCCTTTCGGGAATCCAAAGCCTATCAATAGACGTCCTCTTTCTCCGAATCGAGGACACAAACACGTACACCAGAAATTCTAAGTAGAATTGATTTCAAGGTTAATGATTAGTTCACTAATAAATATAGAAAATATATATATCTGATGTGATTCTATATTGAAGGGAAAGCAGAACAAAATGAGCTTGTGGTTGAGACTCTGCCACTGAGGAGACAGCAGCCCTTGTTTATGTGTGGGCCTGGTGTGTAGCCCCTCTGTTCTCTAGCCACTGAAACAGCAACGAGCTGCAAAGCTACAAAATGTGTGAATATTCGAGTGCTTCTGCACACAAACCATATATATATATATATATATATATATATATATATATATATATATATATATATATATATAGGGTGTAGGGGAGAACTGCTCCGTTTGCTTTAATCTATACTTTTATTGTGCGACTACGAAAATAAATATAAAAAACGAAACGAAAAAACGAAAACGAAAATAAATATATAAATCGATAGCAGAAGGAGAAGAAGTTGTGGCCATGTTTTTTTACATCTAGGATGTACAAGGCTTCGAGTCTCATCGCAATTTCGGAAGTTTAGGAGCATAGGAATGTTATTGGTAGTAATTGTGTTTGGTCATTTTTTCATTCATGTCATTATGGGGAGAAATTGTTGTAGAAAGTGCCACAGTGTGTCACATGCCAATGTGGCAAGACAAAGTTTTGATTAGCCCATGTTTAAGGTATATTTTTGTTTATTTGATATTATATATATCTTATATATCTTCATTTTACGTCTTAGTTTTTAAACCTTTTGGAGAAGAGGGTTTTCATTTTAGTTCATTGATGTTAAATATTGTAATCCAATGTAAACACCAACTTTAGACCAGGGTATCCCATTATTCCTATTTAATCCATGTACTAATCATCCGCTGCATTGATCATCAAACGGACATTCGAATGATCATTTATTGATTCACTTGAAATATTAAATATAATATATATAATATAATATAAATCACTGCTTGGTTGTTGGACCTGGAATAATTCCCCCCTAATCCCAAATGTAACATCAGTATCATCATGGACCTATTTTAAATATTAAAATCCCATTTTGAAACAATCTTATTCTAAATCTATTTTTCTGGTTTGTCTTGCCTGACAGATATATCAAATTTCAAGGTATTAAAAAACAAACAGCGGAAAAAGATCTGAAGATACATTTAATGTTAAGGCTGATATTACATCAGATGTTTAGTTATGTTTAGTTATCTGCAAAGTGTTTTCTTTGCAGGAAAAATAATATAAAGAGTAGAGAATAATGCTGCCCAAAGTAAAAGAGAACTGAGAATGTTCTACTTTTCTTTCTGCTTCCCACTTCTCAGTTCTGAGAAGCTGAGGTTTAGGGAGTTCACTATTGAAGGGGACATTTCAAGAACAGGGGGTAATATAGATACTTTCCTGTAGAAACAAAAAAAACATGTCTCTCCTCACTTGTGAATGGATTTATGCAATGCACAAAGTACAGCGGGATTAGACAACAACACAGCTCGGAGGCTGAAAAGGTCTTGTCAAACGTTCACCAGACGCAGCAGAAGATTCTCTGACATTGGAACGCATGCAGATCAGACGGAGAGACTGCACATTGTAACCTTTCATAGTCCAGCCATACATTCGCATCAACGCTGCCTGAAGTAATTTCCCCTTTCTGTGTTTCCAGCCCATATGAAATGTGTCTTGTCTTCATTTATATACTTTTGTTACCTCTTTGCAGACGTTATAAAAACCTATGCAACGGATACAACAAATATGAACTGTATACAGGAAGGGGCATCAGTGATTCCCAAACTTGGTGTAGAGAGCCCAATTGGGGTCCCCCGATATGCGTACGGGGTCGCAAGAGATTTCTGCCATAAGCTTTTTTGTTTATATATACGACTGCCTGACTGCCTTAAAATTCATAGCCACGGCAATCCACTATGAATCCCTTTAGAGTGCAGCAGAGTGATGCTGATCGGGTCAAAACTTTTTGTGTGGAAGCCGATGTAAAAAGCTAGGTTACGGTTTGAAAATGTTCAGAACTATAAATGGGGTCACACAGGTCACACCACTGCATTACAGATTCACAACAGTACGAAGACGCTAGGTACGTGCGGTCTAGAAACAGGGCCGTCCGCGGGCGTGTCGAGAGGACCACCACAGAGGACCATCACACTGCTCCACCCACCTGGAAGACCTCTAGAGAGGACCATCACACTGCTCCACCCACCTGGAAGACCTCTAGAGAGGACCATCACACTGCTCCACCCACCTGGAAGACCTCCAGGGAGGACCCACACACAGCTCCACCCACCTGGAAGACCTCCACAGAGGACCAACACACTGCTCCACCCACCTGGAAGACCTCTAGAGAGGACCATCACACTGCTCCACCCACCTGGAAGACCTCCAGGGAGGACCCACACACTGCTCCACCCACCTGGAAGACCTCTAGAGAGGACCATCACACTGCTCCACCCACCTGGAAGACCTCTAGAGAGGACCATCACACTGCTCCACCCACCTGGAAGACCTCCAGGGAGGACCCACACACAGCTCCACCCACCTGGAAGACCTCCACAGAGGACCAACACACTGCTCCACCCACCTGTAACGAGTGGCCCTGATTGGCTCGTATCTGCAGACGGCCGTTCTCTGGGTGGGGACAGAGCTTGTAGCGCTTCTTTTCATCGATGGCCACAACTCTCTCCACGTCGTCCAATGTGTAGGAGTGGAACTGGGGGTGACGCAGGAGGTCTTCCACGCATAGGAAGCCATCTGAACGGAACAGAACACAGTATGTATATATAATATATATATATATAAATATATATATACAGTATATATACACACCAGGGGGGTCAAACTCATCTGAGGTCGGCTACGAGAGCCCAAATGCATTCAGGCAAAAATTAATAAATAAAAACACCTCTGATAGGCAGGAACTTAGATTTTCCTATGGTTTTCGTAATGGGTGAATATTATAAGCATGTTATTATAAACATGTAATATATAAACATGTTTTACCGGTTCTTGTTGTGTGTGCACTAGACGCATTGGGTCTCCATTGACTTACGTGATTTTTACAATTATCTGTTATGTGTCATAATTTCTACTCTTTGATGTTTTTTAACAGGTTCTTTAGGGAATTGCAACCACGATTATTTTTATCTATCCTATCCATTTAATAAACAATTCTTTCTTTTAGTTTTTTTAAAAAGTTATCTCATAATAATCTTTGATTAGAAGATTGCATATAAGAATAAAGACTGATGTTACTGTACTGTGGTGAGATTGTACAGAATTTGCTGCTGTGATTAAAAGCATTGATGTTGGTGATGACCAAAACAAGTAAAACTAATTGTCAATTAAAAGTGTTACTTATTCTACAGATGTGTGTTATGCGCTTGCCCACATGGTTGATGAACCGAAAATATAATAATAGAACAATTGATCCATTCCATTCTTTGGAGCGTCTGACCTGAGTTCAGGTGGAGTCCCATCTGGGCGGCTCCGTGCCGCAGAGCATAGGACATGGCCTTTGACAGGCGCACATCTCTGTCCTGCAGTTAGGAGGGGGATCCCGTTCATTACAGAGAGGCCAACTCGAGTTACACTCTGCTCTGATTTAAGCACATACTTATCTAAATGACCAGATTTATGAAGCCTAAATAGGTCAACTTTGCTAAAGTAATTATCCTTCATGCTCTTTCATATACATCACCTCTCCACCTCGACATCCTCTTCTCCTATTTCCTCCTCTGTCACACTGCATTTCAAAAGGTTTCACTTCCAAACGTCCAACACATACTGACACACATGACATACATTCAAACACAGAAAATTGTCTTCATTCAATTTTGGCTACATTCAATGCCAGAACAAAACCACTTAACAGAAATGTCCATAACTGCAGATAGACAACAAAATGGTTTAAAAAAATAAACAATATAATGTTTATAATGTTTTATAAAGTTTGTTTAAGTCACCTAAACACTGTCAACAAAACGTGCAATCCTTGATTCCGGCATATGACCACTTCCTACCGGGGTTGCGGGTTAATGCTGTGGTGCGCAGTGTTACCACTTCCTTCCAGCGGGGGCGCTGTGGTGCACAGCGCTATCATCTCTTCTACCAGCGGGGTGCGCTGTGCAACACAGCACTCGGTCGTCCCCCGGAAATAACCACCACAGAATAAGTTACCTTTTACCCTGAAAGCAATTCCTTCCCAGGTAGCTGAATAAAACATGAAAAAGGCGCTGAGGGAATAATAAGGTAAAGGTCTTTGTAACGCACGTTTATATTAACTCACCTGTCATCGACTAGGCGCTATTTCACACTGAATGTGGAGGATAGCAGATCTATACGTGATCCTACGGGCTGCTGTTAGCTCCTCAGTCCGGATGTAAACACGGTGTATAGCACAGATTATACTACAGTATTATCATTGTTTCCAGCTCAAAGACGATTCCGTCAGTTCTATAAAGGACGAGGTCTAAGCGTTATCATTTTTCTGTCTCTATTTGTTTCATGTGTACTTGATGCCAAGGATCATTGGGTTCAGGACTCACCTGTGTCTCACTCTGGCTTCTACACACAGGTCACCATGGCTCCATAGGTGATAAGAGTCACAGAGACCGTTCCTTACTGATAGGGGAAGAACATAAAGGGGATTTTTATCTCTCTTGCTCGTCTCTATTCATGTTCAATCTGCCCTGTTTATTGAGATGTCTTAACCGTAGAATCAACTGCAGCGTTCATAATCTAGAACAGCAGGAGGACTGTATTCCTTTATCTGAGTTCCTGGTCCCCCAGCCCGGCGATGGAGTTCCCCCAGCACTCCCAGCAGCTGCTGTCCGCCCTGCGTCTGCAGCGGCAGCGGGGCTTCTTGTGCGACTGCACCGTCAGCGTGGGCGCGTCCCGCTTCCCCGCCCACCGTGCCGTGCTGGCCGCCTGCTCGCCCTTCTTCTACATGTTCTACTCAGACTCCCCGGGGGCCGGGGCCGGTGCCGTGGGCTCGGTGACGCTGGACAGTGACATTGTGACGGCGGAGGCCTTCAGCCTGCTGCTGGACTTTGTGTACGAGGGCCTGCTGCGGCTGGAGTCGCCCTCCATGCCCGTGGAGGACGTGCTGGCGGCGGCCAGCTTCCTGCACATGAACGAGGTGGTGCGGGTGTGCAAGAGGCGGTTGCAGCGGCGCGGGCCCCTGGCCGAGGCCGACAGCACCCGCTCCGAGGAGAGCTTCACGGCCCGGGCCGTCCCGGAGACGGGGGGCAGAGGCGGCGGCGCCCCAAGGGAACCCCCCCCTCCGCCGCCGCCACCAATGACCACGGAGCAGAGTCGTTTGGAGTGTGTGAAGATAGAGAGCCGCGCGGCGCCGGGACCAGAGCGCGCCCCCTTCAGCCCAGACCTTGCCGACACCACGCAGCCGGGCATGGACACCCCGCCCGTCCCCCCCGCGGCCGGGCTCCCCCTGGGGCCGGCCCCGGCGCTGCCCGCCCGCGGGTTTGGAGCTCTGGCTCTGCCTGGTCTGGGCGGCCAACGCCTCTACAGCCCCTGCAGCACCACTGAGGCATACAGGTCAGAGCCAGTTTGATCTGCTTATAATATTCCACTCTGTCCAAGTAGTTCACTGTGGGGGGGGGGCACGTTCACACGAGGGAGCAGAACAGGACTGTGATTGTGATATACAATGGTTGTTACATTGCATTCACTTTCCCAGCTTATTAACATATTCTTATTTATTATTCTTAACTACCGATACTAGTAAACTTTAAGAAACCCTAGTAACTATTTGGCCTATCGTTTTAGGATAAAACCAATCTGATGATGGTGTTGATGCCTCCTCTGTCTCCAGTAACCAGCAGCCTTCCTCCTCCTCGTCCTCCTCGTCCTCTCTGGGCGTGGCCAGCCAGTCGGGGTTCGGGGGGGTGGTCCTCCCGTCCCCCAGCCAGGGTCGGGATGACCCCTGCCAGCCGTGGCACACGGAGGAGGGCAAGAGGACGGCCCCGCAGCCCCCCAGAGCCCAGGCGCTCGCCGCCCCCCCTTCGCCCCAGCCCCACGCAGAGCACAAAGCCCCGCCCCTGGGGCCCCTCGGCCCAGGGTCCCTCCAGGACCCCCCCAGGTCAGAGCAGGGGCCCCGTCTCGCTCCTCTGACCAACAGTGCCCTGGAGCTGGAAGGCACGGTGATGGGGCCCGTCGGCAATCCGGCGATGGTCGGCATGGCGATGGGGCCCGTCGGCAACCCGGCGATGGTCGGCATGGAGACGGGGCCCAGCAGTAGGAAGGATTCGGGGGGTCATAGCGACGCTCAGATGGGCGGGGCGAGGGCGGCGGCGGAGCAGCAGGTGGGAGAGGGCGTCACGGTGAAGGTGGAGGCCATCGTGATCTCCGACGAAGACCTGGAGGAGGGCGAGACAGACGATGAGGACGGGGGCGCGGGGGGGTTGGCGATGGAGGTGTTGAACGGGGAGTACGACCCCGACGGACAGCAGGACGAGGGGGGCGGCGACCGCTACCTCTCCTCCCACCTGCCCCTGATGGGCCAACGCGCCGGGGAGCACTTCTCCTTCCCGCTGTCGCCCTCCTCCGCCGGGCCCCGCTCCCTCTTCCCGCCCAACGGGCTGGGCTCCGACCACCCGGCCTACTTCCAGGACTTCCAAGACTTCCAGGACGCGGCCGGGGGCTTCCCGGACGATGTGCCGACCTGCGGCGTGTGCGGCAAGACCTTTTCGTGCGCCTACACGCTCCGCCGCCACGCCATCGTTCATACGCGCGAGCGCCCGTACGAGTGCCGCTACTGCTACCGGAGCTACACACAGTCGGGGGACCTGTATCGGCACATACGCAAGGCGCACGACCGCAGCCTCCCGGCCAAGCGGAGCAGGGGGGAGCTGGAGCCTCCGCCGCCACAGCGCGTGCCCTCACACCCACACCCCCCCCTCAGCTAACCCACTCCTTGTGCACCATTGATTACTGATGTACAGAAACAGACGCACCAGTACTGAGACTTATTTATTTTTAATCTACTCCGATGCCATTTTAGAAGCTGTTTTAACAAACAAAAAATATGCCCACACTAAAACACTAATAACCTGCTTAATCAGACTGAATTGCGCTTGGCTTTACTATAATCCATTAATTTACATTTCGAACGCTGCAGTTGACACTTTTATCCAAAGCCAATGGCTTTTTTATACAAGGACAACAGCTAATGCACACATTCACACACCCGACGGCAGAGTCAACCATGCAAGGCCAGCTAGCTCGTCAGGAGTAGTTAGCTCTACCTCCTGAGCTATTCCCAACCTTGGTCTTGCCCCATCTTCTCTTATTTGTCAAGGGGGAACAAACCGGGGGACTCAAGTTAATGCCGTATAGAAGTGAAATGTAATTCAGTCAGATTAAATCAGGCAACTATGACGCTACCTTTTGGACAACTTGGTGTGTTCCCTCAGTTATAATTTATTTATTTTACGCAAGGTGTGAAAAAAAAAAAAGGGTTGGCATTAAAACCCATGCCAAACGGCAACCGTGTAATAATATGTGGCTTAAGACCTATTTTGTATTACTGCTAGCATATGTTTGTATTAGAGGTAGTTTATCGGTGTGTAGTTATTGTCTATAACCTGTGTCCTCATACCCTCCTACACTGTCGAGATGTAATGAAGTGGACTTTTTGTTTATTGCCGAATTGCCTTGATCTGTTAATACAATGGTTACAATTCTCCTTCTGGCTGGAGGTTCTAAACCTGCAGAAGTAAAAAACTGCTCGAGGGACATAACTCAATGTTACACAGTGCTTGTAATAAGATGAATACTAAAGTGCCACATTGCAGTACTTAGGATCACACAAAAAAGGTATTTGTAGCAAATATGTTAATGTTCATTTTATTATTGTGAATAAACGTTTAAATCTACCCTTCACTCCCAAAAGGTAAAATATATGATAAGGAAATATGTGTAGTTATTTGTGTCGCAGTAACACAAGAATGTTTGTCATTGGGAGATGTGCCATGCTTCGAATGCTCCTTTCACAGACGACCGTTCCGTTCTCTGGCTTGCTGGAGTGGGAGGATAACCTGCACCGGTGCTTCTGCCAGTGGGACCGAGGAAGAAGAAGGCGTCTCCAATCAATCTTCTACAGCTCCATGAATCTGTGAAGCCAGGAGTCCAATTTAAATACAATCTAGCTTCATACTCTCATGTTTTCAACATATTGGCATGTCGGCATTAGGCACAGGAGGTAGTGCGGGTCGGCTGGTAACCGGAAGGTTGCTAGTTCCATCCCCGGCTCCTCCTAGCTGAATGTCGAGGTGTCCCGGAGCAAGATCCCTCACCCTGACTGCTCCAGACGAGCTGGTTGTCGCATTGCATGGACAACGCCGTCGGTGTGTGAATGTGAGCATGAATGGGTGATTGTTAAGCAATATTGTGAAGTGCTTTTGAGTGGCCACTGGATTGAAAAGTGCTATATAAATGCAGTCCATTCATAAATCATTTCATCATTAGAGATTACATATGTGGGCCTCCAGCCCTCTAAAAGGTTCAAGTATAATTAACCTCGGTTTCCAAGAGCCAAATTTCAACGCTAATCAAACACTAATCTGTTTGGGGCTAGGAGTTCTAGGAAGGAGGCATGTTGTACTCATGGAAATGACTCGTCTGTGATACTTGTTTAGCACAGTCATTGTGCATGAGCTACATAATGAGTGATATATCTGAAATGCACCACCCAAGGCGGCGTTATACCACGAGTGCCCTCAGACCAGACACAGCTCCCGGTGTCCCCTCATGGTGATCTCAGAGAGCCCCCTGAAAGGCCCTTTGACCCCACAAATACTAACTATTTAATCAAACCAACTGGGTGGAGGGGACATTCAAAAATAGGATTTTGCTGCCTTTTCTTGCCATGTGACAGTGAATACAAGGCCTAGTTGACGATCATATAAGACATATGCACATTAAATCAATATGCACGTTAAAATCCAAACCGATTTAGGGTTCTTTTCCCCACCTCAAAATGAATTATAAACAAATCTAAAGGTAACTAAAAAGATAAGCTGAAAAATGCACGCTCCCTAAAGTTAAAAAGCTTTAATAAATAGGCTAATTCATAATATAATAAAAAAAATGCCAACATGTTTCGGGCCATAGTAGGCCTTCATCAGGGCATGAATAATTAACAAGGTGCACCGGCAGGTATATCAAGTCATAGAGTAATGACCACATTTCAAGCAATGACCACATTTGAATGTACCGTTAGGCACTTTAGGTAACCATGTGGTCTTGTTTTTTCGCTGGTAGATGACTATCACCCAAAGTAGGTGCTCTTCTAAAGGAGAAGACAGGGGGCTCTTTAAAGATAGAATTTAACGAGTAATCACATTGAAGGAGGTTCCAATTATTTTTAATTATTACGTATAGTGTATGCAGCAGTGCTACAGCGTATGGAAAAGAAAACCCTGTCCTGTTTTAGCAGTTAATGGCTTTTTATGGAGCAGAGAATTACTGAACATCTTAATAAATCTCCAGATGAAGAAAATGTATTTTATCTTTATCATAGTCAAGAGACAGTTTGACGTTTGTATTTGATGCATTCAAATAACTATGAAATAGTCAATAATTCCGTTTCTGTTCCCCTCCACCATAGAATTATATCATCTTCTTCCCATGTCCCCATTAAAGGCCGGCATATGATGGGCTAAACCAAGCCCACATAGCGCAACCTTTGATTTGTTTAAAAAGTCTATCCTGAAAAAGAAAAACATTGTTATTTAATGTCCATTCAGTTAGTTCCACCAAAAAATCAGTAGGGGGGCTTTGTGGGTGCAGTCGTCTGTCTAGGAATTGTCTAACCCATCTACAGCGGATAGGCAAGAGATTGCGCTCTTGCTTATCCAAAACTTTTTTATTTTATTATTGGTTGCATTCTCGTCTTCATATTATTGAAGACTACTCACAGCCTCAGCCAGTTCAGGCCAATCCATCGCCATGACAACCATGTCATCGGAGTTGGGAGGGGTTTCCAGGTTCCAGTAGGTCAGCTTGTCAAACATGGAGGACACCTTCACTGTCCTGTCCTGCACACACACACACACACACACACACACACACACACACACACACACACACACACACACACACACACACACACACACACACACACACACACACACACACACACACACACACGTTGATGTGGTAGAGCTCACAGGTCAGACCTGGTCAGAATTATAGAATTGGGGTTTGGCGGTTTGTGTACCTCCTGGTCCGAGCTGTTGGGGTTCACCTCCTTCAGTACCAGGCCAGTGTATCCCTGCGGGCAGCTGAGCTCCGCCCCCCGCAGGCCACGCCCCCTGAAGGACACGGTCTTGTCTGCAGCGGGGGACCAGTATGAGACGACACATGATTACATATACCATAAGGCCAACCAGATTTATTATGTATAAGCAAATCACTGATTAACCCACACTATGTATTTTACTCGTTTAAATACTTTGTAACTTTTTTTACTCATTGGAAAAGCATGTTAGGTCAAGTATTTCTGGCCATTATTCCCCCTTTAATTTACAGTTTATGAAAATATAATTGTAAACTATTTTAAATACAAGACCCCACCTTGTTGGTGATCTTTGGTAGTAGCTGAAAAGTACTGGGAGACTTGGGCAGGACCATTGTGTTCAATCTCACACGGCATGAGATGCACTGTGGTGCGTTCAGCTTTGCCCAACGTGGACAGCTGGACATGGGTTACACTGCTGTTACAAGACATCCTGGCTGGGAAAGAACACAGTAGGAAAATAATGTATTTTATATACAGACTTGAAACAGTAAGAGACCCCTAATGAAGGGGGGTGAAATGTGGGTGTTTCACTTAGCATCCCTGGCCAGAGGTAGTTGGGAAGATCCTAACATCCTGCAATGTTGGTGATGGATTACCTTAAAAAAAACACCACAAAAAAATGCTTTTAAATGTAATATATTTGTGTTCCTAATAGTGTCTCTTGAACTACAAATCTACTACTACTAGTAGTATAGCATTCACTTGATCTCAGTGTACAACTCCACAAATACGCATTTCCTTCAAAGTCAATGGAAACAACCAACGCTGACTCTTAGCAGTGATAAATGTCCGCTAATTATTATGCATTAAGTGCTTTGAATTCAATTAACCATCGTGGACAGAACTCCCGCGGTGGCTTGAAGTTACCTTTCGCTGTGCCTTTTCTTCTTCTGTCTGTTATTACTAACAGCGGCTACCGTCCAGTCACTGGTGCATTACCGCCACCTTGTGCTTCGGCGTATGACCACACAAGCAAGCACGCACACACACGCACACATACACGCACACACACACACACACGCACACACACACACACACACACACACACACACACACACACACACACACACACACACACACACACACACACACACTAAGAGACTGTTGCACTGATAAAACTAAAGACAATTCGGTGACAATGTTCACACTCCCTTTTGCAATTACCGATATGTCAGTAATTTAAAAGCTTTGTCAATAGTGTGGCTGCAAAGCAACCCACACTATTGTTGTATACAAAAATATTATATTTAAAGGTGAAATATTATACCACCAGCCGGTGTGAGTGTGATTAGCCTTTACAAGCCGTTTTGAAAACCTGCCTCTTCTGACATCACAAGTGGGCGTGTCCACCTAGATGTAAGACGGATAGATGAGCAATGTTTGCTACAGTCCACTGGGAAGGCTGGTAGACTGATCTATCCACCACACATCTAGCTGGACACGCCTACTTGTGAAGTCAGAAGAGGCCGGTTTTCTTGTAAAAGATAATCACACTCACACCTGGTGGTATTCGCCTTATTCCGCCATGCGCCTTTTTAAATGTTATTGTCTTCCGCTTTGTGATGAAACTTCCGGTCGGCTAGCAACGGCTAGATAGCTACATTGAAATACCCGGCGAATTAAGATGGAGAGGCTAACGTGGGTAGAGACAAAAAAACATGTAAAAAGTTTTGATGGAGGGATTGTACTTCGCCACCCCAGGTTAATGAACTCCACCGAGTGGGTGGATGACATGCGGCGGTGGCCTCAGGTGTCATGGGGATATTTTTAATTATTACCCGCGGCTTCTACATGGAAGTACAAATTGGCTTGTTCTGCACAAAGCTAAAGGCATGCAAGTTACTGACTTGGTCTCATTCAAAACAGGTAATGCTTGACATACCATATGATGAGGCTTTCTGTGCAAAGACTGAGGCTAGACTAAGAGCATTTTATTTCAGAGACATGTTTCCTTTTGTTTCAGACGAGTATATTGAAGGTCGCCTGTTGCTCTGTGAGCGTTAAATGCAGTTATGCAAATTATTACTTTATACTACTTAACTACTTGTACATATTTTAACTACTATTTGTACATATTATTGGCTATTGTTTTTAATGTAATTAGTTTTTAGCATTGTGTCAAAGCATTAACTCAATCATTAAAGGATTTAACAAATGCCTCGTGTCAAGTTTATTTTATTGTCCCTCTCTGACTAAGACATCATGTTTGTGCATAAAAATACATGTATCAGTTAAAGTTTGTTATAGATTTGTAAAAATGAACAATATAAACCAGAGAAACAACATTTAACCATGTAACCATTACAACTGATTTAACTTATAGCTGATTGAACATCTTATTCCTCATCTTCTTGTATAATGTCCGCACGAAGATTACATAGAGCTGCACAGACTCTCAGAATCTTGTCAAATTTCTGGGCAAGGCTAATGGGCACTGTTTGAGAGACTATTCTGGAGTACTTCAGGCGGTGTATAACCCTCTCAACGTGCACTCGGACGTTGGCTATGCGCCTCATGTTGGTGGTGTCTTCTTCGGACAAGGGAAGGCCTCTCCTGGTGAAAGCTGGCAGGACGAGCTTGATTTTACGTTCAAACTGAAGATCTTGGATAACAAATCCTCGGTCAGCCATCACCTCTTCACCTGGACGCAGATACTCCAGAAACCCTGTGTTGGCTTTGATGAACTTGTCACTGCATCTCCCACCATATGCTGGAGAGATGAACATAATCAAACCACATGGTGCAATAGCTATGAGGAACTTGATTGTATTATGTCATAGTAATGACTGTAAGACTCGCCTTTTGAGTCCAGATTGTGAGCCTTCTGAAGAGGGGTCTCAGAACAGTCGATTACGCATGTGGTTAATGGATAATGTTCCTTGGAGCTCTGTGGCATCGTTGCCTGGATCGCCTCCCTGGGCAGCCATGGAACATAGCACCTCACCTTCTCCTCTATGAAGTCCAGCCACTGAGAGATTATCCTACTGACCACAGACTGAGACACTCTGAACCTCTCTGCGATGTCATCCTGCAATAGGTTCACCTGGAGCTCCAACAGGGTCATCAACAGTTGATCCTTGGGATGTAGCTGAGAGATGCTGCATCCTTCTTTCAGGTCGTCGGATAGAGCCTCAAAGGCATCCACTGACAACCCAATGTACAGTAGACACAGCCGATCATTCAGGAGAAGTTCAGTGTACAAGATGTTGTTGAGGACACTGTGTTTTCTGGTCACGAAGGAGAAGACAATGGAGTGAGTCACTGACAGCATAGACGTGATCTTCCATGAATGTATACTTCCCCTGTGTAGAAGCATCACGGTGTGTCATCCCATCAGTCTCCTGGATTGCAGAGCTGGTTGAGGGTTCTGTAGAAATAACAGCATCAGACATCAGTATGTTATCAACGATAAGGTTAATCATTTTGCTGCCTTTCAACATAGCCAGTCTTGGACATCAAATTAGAAAGCCTCCACCTGATCTTATCTTGTAATGCTGTTCATTTATTGAGGTCCAGCTAAGGCAGAGTTACGGGTATATGCCGATCATACTCACTAGACGCTAGCTGGCGAACAAATAATGCTGGTCATCTTGACAAAAAATGCTAATGTTTTGTGCCACTGTACGATAACGGACAGAGTTGCTCAACCGGAAGATAGAGCACAAAACGAAACCAGTATGGCGCCCCCCTTGTTTACGCGCAGAATAATGTGAACATTATGTCACCTTCAAAGGTGCAGTCGGTGAGATTTGTTAGAAATGGAATAAACAGCGTTCAGCTATTATTGAGTGGAATGCGCTGTGAGTTTAATATATCGCTGTGCAAATATGTGTTACGAGTCGACCTCGCCTGCCCGTGTAACATTCCGTTTTCTGACCGCTCGGGCTAATTTTTCTCGGCATCAGGGCATCTCTTCTGAGATTGGTGAGGGGTACATTTTTGGTTAAATTAAAAAAATCTTGATCTCACGCTTTTTTTCTGATCTCTCTCTCTCTATCTTTAAAACTATCGAATATTACCAACAGCCCCTTTAATTCAGTTTTAATAACCAAAGGACAGCAGTGTGCAACTCTTAATCAGCAGGCGACCGGGTAACCCTATTTGCCAACTAGCCAGCATGCAATAGCATGAGGCAGTCATCTTCAGCATACCGATTCTTGTGGGACACCCCAGAGAGCTTGTGTCTGTGCAGCCATTGGTCGGGTGTCTTTAAGAGTCAGCTGTTGGGTAGTTGCTTGAAAGCACCATCGGAGAAAGGGCAGGCCGAGCTGTGTCTCTCGTCTTTGCAGCAGGACAGTTTGAAGTGGAGAGCGAAGACTCTTTTGGGAGACCGATTTCTTAACAGCGCTTCAAAGTTGTAAAGAACCTAAAGGTGAGTGTATCTGTGTAAGCTGTATTATGCATTTTAGGTTTTTGATAACGTCATCCACATTAATTGCATATATAGTAATGACCAGGGGACCCTTTATAATTTAAAAACCTTCACATACTTATCGTTCATGAAGTTATAAATCCTTGCATCATTTCATAATATCGGAAAACAACTCACAAATAATAACCTAACCTAACAAATGAACAATTTACAACATATTCATTATTTTTATGTATTTATTTTAACTTTTGCACTATGCTTTTGCGGGTCACTTGCCTGTGATGAATGTGTTTTGTTTTGTATTATCTTTATTTTGTGCATGTAAATCACTCTGAGCTGCATTTTATGTATGAAGGGTGCTATACAAATAAAGATTATTATTATATATCATGGTCTTATAATATCAATTAATAAATTCTAAATTGTGAAATTATGCTATGTTGCTGTACAAAACACACCTAAGCTTTGCTTCTCCCTCCCTCCTTGAGAGGCATATCTTCAAAGTACAAAAGTATCAGTCATTTTTATTGTCAATTTCAAAATATGCGCCAGACAAAAAAAGGGATATCAAAATTGCGTTTATCTCCGACCCACCAAGCAATAACAACAAAAGGATAAAATTTGATAAAATTAGATAAGTAATCTATCAATTAAAAAAGTCTAAATAGTGCAAAAGGTAAGGAAAACCAAACGGTATTTATAAAAATTAGTTACCAAGTAAATACATTTAGATGTGCAATACGAGGAATATGATTTACAATATGTGCAATATGCACTAATCTGATGTTCTCAACGGTGGCTTGTGACCGCTCAGATTGGAGTCTGTGGTTTCACGGTCATCATTACTTTGGTGCCAAATCCTAGACTCCAAGAACAGTTCTCATGATTTCGGGGGAAAGATCTGAATTGATCAATTAACTATGACAGAGATCAGTGGAAATTGACACGGGGATCTTTGCCCTTCATAGCACTTTGATTGTGCAACTTCTTCTGGAAAACATTGGGATATGATTAGATTGTCCGCGTGGATTCAGCATGTTTTTTGGGGGGGACATTTTTTTGATCAGAAAATATATTGATCCTTTATCCAAACCTATAGCCGCAGTGCAACGTGTGTAATCCCATCAAAAACCTGCGTTGCCTTCACAGCTGTATTGTATTACCATTCCAATGAAACCCAGTAACTTATTTAAACAGGTTTTTGTTAATTACAAACATCCATATTGGTCCTTTTGTAAGTGTACTCCATTTTAGATACAGGGTGATGAAGTTCGATGAAGGTGAATGGATTCATTCATGTCAAATACAAAGAGGATGACTATGATGATCTCTTCAGTACCCTCAGCACTCTGAATGGAGAGAGACAGTGTGGAGACCTCCGGGCCAGGGGGGAGTGGAGCCTCGCAGACCGGGTACCGGTCGGCTCCGGCGGGCCAGCGGTTCGGAGCGCGTTCTTCTGCTCCAGGATTCCTGCAGCGCGTTCAGCAGAAGGTCCTGCAGGGGGCCTTGGTGCTTGGCACGCTGTTCCTGCTCCTCTGGGCGGCCTCTTTCATTTATGGAAGCTTCTACTACTCTTTCATGCCCAAAGCGGCGCATTCAGCCCCGGTACACTACTACTACAGGTGACGCATCCAGAATCCATCCACTTTTCAAAGTTAAATTCAGCTTATTGTCTTCACATGTACCAGACATACAAAGGAATCGAAAATACGTTTCTCACATTCTCACGGTGATAGAGATAGAGTGCACAGACAAAACAGATAAAGAGAAGACATTTCCAAACACTAAAGTAAACAATAAAGGGAACAACAGATAAAGGGGGGGGGGGGGGGGGGGGAGTGATCCTGTAGTTGTTGTCCTCCCTGACCGGCAGCAGAAAGCTTGCTGTGACTCACTGTGACTGACTAATGGCTTTCTAATGTTTCATGTCTCTGTTGATTCCCCCCTTATGTATTCTCCACTAAAAACATGTACACTCATTCAGCGTCTGCCTTTCTCACTGCAAAGCTTATGTGTGCAAGCAGGCTTTTACACACTTAGAGAACACACCAACATACACACACAAACACACACACACGCACGACCCTAACAATCTGTGTATGAATTGTGTTTCTATCCTCAGATCAGACTGTGAGCCTGGAACGTTGCAACCTTGTTCTTATCCCATTGCAAATGTTTCTCTTCTCCAAAATGGCAAGCACCAGGTGAGTAATTTCCTGTCCGTCTGTCACTGATTTCCTTTACACACTAACATGCTCACAACGGCAAGAGAGAGACATCATTACTACGGATGATCAGGTACATTCAAAGTAGTTAATGACGGTAACCATGGTGATAATAACACGGTAGTAACGGTGGCTAAGTATGCCTCCAGGCCAGAGGTATACAATAATTCACTCACTCATAGTATTCATCACTCATCTAACTCATTGCTCAGAAACTACCTGTTTCATGCATTGTCATTTATATAAACCAAAGTCAAAAGCATGCTTATGTCCACTTTGGAACCATTCAGATGATGTCACTCGGCCAGAAGTACCGCATCTCCCTGGAGCTGGAGATGCCCGACTCCCCGGCCAATCATCTGCTTGGGATGTTCATGGTCAGGATGACCTGCTACTCCAAGGAGAGGGGGAGGGTGACCTCCTCCACCCACCGCGTGAGTGGCTCCGCCCTGGCCTTGTGTGTGTGTGTGTGTGTGTGTGTGTGTGTGTGTGTGTGTGTGTGTGTGTGTGTGTGTGTGTGTGTGTGTGTGTGTGTGTGTGTGTGTGTGTGTGTGTGTGTGTGTGTGTGTGTGTGTGTGTGTGTGTGCGCATTTGCTTTATGTATGCAGTTAACACGCATCACCATATCTAAGTCCTGCTCTTGCTCTCTCCCGGTCTCCAGGTCAGCCCCCGGCCCTCGGCCTCCAGCACCCGCTTTGTGAGTCCAGCACCTGCCACCTCTGCCACTAATGGGCAAAAGTAAAGGTGTTCTACAGCTCAAAGAGAGTGCAGTGTAGAAATCTAAGACTGAGTTTGTCACTGTGTATGTTGTGTGTTCAGACGATGCTCCGCTACCGCTCGGACCTCCTGAGGACGTTCGCCACGCTGCTCTTCCTCCCGGGGTTCCTGAGCGGCATGTCCCAGCAGGCCCAGTGGCTGGAGGTGGACCTGTTCACCGATTACACCGACGACCCCGTAAGTGGAGGTGGCCCTCCGGTCCTGTCTGTCTACCTGTCTGCCTGCCTTTAGGGGCTGTTCCTCAGAGGGGTTGTGGTTGTGTTTGATCCCGGGATGTGGCTGTAGTTCTCCCCCTCCGTAGAAGCCATGTTGGAGGTCCTGTCCAGCCAGGTGCAGATCTACTCTGCTCGGCTCAACATCTACGCCGAGTTCACCGGAATACGGTGAGCAGCGACTCCCGCCTAACCCGAAGAACACATCAATATACACACACAATACACACACACAATACACACACAGCACACATCACTTCACAGTGAAAGTGTAGTTAAATCATCGTCTTCATCAACGGTCATCTTTTGACCACAAACATTCAGACTTCAGCTGAGCTCCTTGGTAGAGATGGGACCCAGTGTGTTGACCCTCTGTTCTACTACCTGTCCGTACTTAATTCAATTACATTGATATTTTCATTTAGGGCGTTTAGCAGACGCTTTTATCCAAAGCGACTTACAATAAGTCCATTCATCAGAAGGAGGAGAAACAACAATATATCGCTGTCGATACATTAAGGATGTTCATAGAACCAAGTGCCAAGCACTAACAATCGCTAGGTTAACACATTCCCCGTACACAACAAATATAGTTTGGATAAGATGAGACAACTTTGCGTAGAAAACTTGCATACATTATGTAAGTGCATTGAGTTAAAAGCACACAATGATTGTAATTTTCCAGCAATATTCTAATGACTTCTCCCATCATTTCCAATCCACCATCAGCTACCTGCTCTTCCACTACCCGGTGATGTCAGCACTCGTGGGCGTGTCCAGTAACTTGCTCTTCCTCAGCATGCTCCTCTTCGTCAGCTACATGAGGCTGGTTTTCGGAGGCACCGGGACCACGAGTCCGGTGAACAATTTATGTTGAAAAGTGACGTATATGAATGCTTAATGTTGGGCATGAAGGGTTGTAACTTAAAGGCTATAATATTTATTTTTGCAAGGATAAGCTGTTATTGGTGTCACAGCAGTTAATACATGCTCGTGCACATTTGCATGATTATATATGCATGTGTGTGTGTGTGTGTGTGTGTGTGTGTGTGTGTGTGTGTGTGTGTGTGTGTGTGTGTGTGTGTGTGTGTGTGTGTGTGTGTGTGTGTGTGTGTGTGTGTGTGTGTGTGTGCGTGCGTGTGTGCGTGTGTGTGTGTGTGTGTGTGTGTGTGTGTGTGTGTGTGTGTGTGTGTGCATAAGGGCATCAACACATAACACACATTGTCATTTATGGACCAACGCAGACAGACTAAAGTTGAAGTGTGGTGTTTTATAACAGAAACTGTCTGGGAGATCCACTACAAATAAGAGCCATACATCTGGATGCGGAGGAAGGTCATAGACACGATGTTACACAGCAGAACCCAGCAGATCACTGGAAGCAGCCCACGTTAGAGCTGAATCATCCGCAGCACAAATCAAGTACCCCCTGATACCTCTGAGTGTGTTTGTGGTTGTGACTTACAAAGATTGGATATAGGGTTGATGTTGATGATGATGTCTATATTGTTTCACCTTCTCCTGAAAAATATACTTGTTGTAAGTTGCTTTGGATAAAAGCGTCTGCTGAATGCCCCAAATGTAAATGTTGATGTCTAAGGTCGTCCAAGGTTTAGAACGGGTTACAGATGATGCTGGTCCTGCTCAATCCTTACCCTGTGTTATCCCAAGTCGATTTTCTCATTGTGTTTCATTCTAACTTGGAAGTAATTGAAAAGCTGTAACCATGTCTGTAGGAAACATGGTATAACTTAATACAGAATTCATTCATTTCTAGACTTCAGAGTACCTTCTTTTTTATATAATGTTTTGATTATTTAGTCTTTCTTTTGTACAGCTCTGCACAAGTTCAAATAAAAGATTTTTAAGATTATTCTTAATGTAAAGCATTGAAATATTTATTCATTTATTCTGGTTAATGTTATGCTTCTATGCCCTGATCATATTAAACAAATGCTATACTGGCCATTGTCTTATTTTCACTTATTAACCAGAAATACAGTCTTAGCACCTTTGGAAATGTAGGTGCTACAGCAGGGGTCACCAACACAGTGCCAGGGCCCGCAAGGACCACATGAGGAGCCCGCAGGCCTCTTCTAAAAAATAGCACAACTCATTCTTGAACAATTCTTTCCCAACTTTTTTAAGTCATTGTTGATAATTATTGTGAGAAATCATTAACATGACCAGTGTCTTCACATAGATGAGTATCATTAATCATTAATAATAATATATGACTAAAGGCAAACTGAGCAAATTTTTTATTTCAAAAGAGTATCAAACTGGGTACCCATGAAGTAGCTCTCAGGTTTAAAAAGGTTGGTGACCCCTGTGCTACAGCTTCTTTTCAAGAATTGTTCCATTCATCATGGCTGCTCTTTTATAGTTGTACCGGGCTCTGCGGACTGTTTTGAATAACCTCTGTGAGTGCGTCTCTAGAACAGGCCTTCACCACAGCGGTGTTCCTACACCAAGCGTTGGGAACATCGTTGCGTCACTGCATGCAAAATAATAGATGGTGAGATAAAGAGCAACAGGAAATGTGAGTTGGCCGGCCTTAGAAGAGACACCTGGGAGGAAGAGGGACGAGGTACGTAATATCTTTTTAAAAGTTCCTGCCTTGTTATTTATTTCGATTGATGTGTGTTTAATAATGCCCGTGGACATTTTTAAGTAGGCCTATGTTCCTGTGTTTACAGCAACATCTTTTGCTGGAGTTTACTGCATGTGTCTTAAAAGTGGAATACATGGAATGGAATTCTTACCATCCTTTAGCAGTAACGGGCCTAGAAACAGAAAACAAGGTCAACACGACTGAGGAACCCACGCATGAGGATATAGAGCCAAAGGACCGACGGGAAATGACCTACGACGCAGACCACGGACTTAATGAGCGGAACGCTAAAGAGGAAGCGGAGGAGGACGACGTGTCCACCGACCTACCGGACTGGACGAGACAGGGCCTGTCACTCAGGGCTCAGGTCAGGGGTCAGGCCATGGACGGACCTTTTGACAGAAGGCCTAAACTCCGCTCGACTAAAAGCTTCCCCCCGTACAGTCAGCCCATCGGGGGCCTTGGCCAGGAGAGAGAGAGCGACCCGGAGACTGAGAGCGACTACGAGACTGGTGGTTCACCTGCACCCGACGACAGCAGTCAACGGGGCGCGGGAGACGCACTACGTCTCGAGAAGCCGGCCGCCTTTGGCTCGGACGCGTGGACCCCAGCGACGGGGCGCGACGGGGAGCGGAGGGGGGCCATCCTGAGACGGGACTGGGGGGACGGCGTCGAGAGTACAGAAGAACGGGACGGCGGGATGACCTTGGATGGGTGGGAGAGGAGGGAGCGATGGATCGGGAGGAGAAGGCCGAAAGGGACCGGGGCGCGGGGAGGGGGAGAGGGGGCCCAGAGCAGGAGAGACAGGGAGAGAGGTGGGAGTGATGGGGGAGTAAAGGAACAGGAGCAAGGAGACACACACTGCATATTGTCCGAGGTGGAAGGGGAGGATGGCTTGATTTGCAGGAGGGGGAGAAGGACGGATAAAAGGACCTTGCAGGGGGTTAATGGAGAGGTTTGTCAACCACATCCCATCCTCTCCAAACTCCTGCACTTCTCCTCCTCTGACTCCTCAAACTCCTCCTTCGGCCTCCACTCAGCCCACAGCGAGGAGGTTTTCAGCGAAGGAGAGGACACGCAGGACTACAGGCAGAACACAAACAGAAAGGTTGGTTACTATGACCTCATTTTGCTTCCCATGGAAAAGCTTTGTTTACCTAACCTGTGGTCCAGGCGATTTGCATTGGCTTGAAAGAAAGCCTTTATACGGTATGATTTGAATGGATTTTGCATGTTCCTTTAGGTTATAGTGTACTTTAGACACAGACCCCTGTTGACCAACACATGGGCTGGGATTAGGTGACTTCTACAAGCTCTTAGCTACTCTGCTCTTAGCAATGGTCCTATGAGCACAATACTCCTTCATGTAACCAGGAGAAGAACCTTGAGACTGAGTGATGTGGCGTGTTCCCCTACAGTGCGTTTCATGGAAATCCCTAAAGACTATAATGCAATGGTCGCTGGGGAGAAGCAGCTCCCCCTCCTGGGTGCAACTCGCTGGGCATCAAGGCAAGATTGTTACTACTGTAAAACACACACACACACACACATGCTAAAACACACACACACACGCCCAAACACAGAAACACACGCACCCTAACACACACACACAGAAACGCACAGACACATACACCCACACAAGCCCTAACACACACACACACACGCACAAAAACATGCACAGACACACAGACACACACACACACAGACACATGCACGCACGTGCACACACAGATACCCTAACACAAACACACGCACATACCCCCTAACACACACACAAACACCCCAACACACACACGCATATGCACGCCAACACACACACACACACACACATACACCACAAAATGTAACACCTTCTCTCTCCCCCCGTCGCTGCTCTCCGTTGCCATAGGCAACTTCCAGCTGAGTGACGGCGGGGAGGTGCTGAAGCTGTTCAGCCCGACGGAGGCCACGTGCCTGGAGCTCCTGATGAGGGACCCGCTGCGGCCCTTCGTCCCCCAGTACCACGGCCTGCTGACCCAGGGGGAGGAGCGCTACACCCGCCTGGAGGACCTCCTGGGGGGCCTCGCCCGGCCCGTCATCATGGACGTCAAGATGGGCGTGCGGTAAGGGCCCAGCAGGGGGGAGGGGACACCCTCCACCCTACTGCAGTCACACACTGGGGGGGACCGTTTCAGGGCAGTGATGAAGTCTGGTCACCTTTTTTCTCTACTGCCTTCCCCTGCCCCGCCCCCCCCCCCATCTACCTGCGGGTCATTGCCGTACGTCTGTTGTTGTTTTGACTACTACCGCCCCTCAGTGTAGAGCGACTATGAGTCCTAGAAAAGCGAGTCCTATTTAATAGTAGTAGTAGTAGTAGTAGTAACCAACCCCCTTTTAATGAACCACCGTGAACCCATTAGGAAGAGGTCAATACCCGTGGTGTTTTGTGAAGGCTGGCGAAATGAGCTGCTACACAACAGCTAATAACAACCTAAGCATTCTAAAAATGAACGTTCATTTAGCACCATGTTGATATATTCGGGACAAGCAGGAGATGGATTTTAAGAGCAGAGTAATGTTTAAATGGTGAATGTAGATGTCAATCCTTTTCCCTGAGGCATCATGAAGGACAGAGACTCCCAGTCTCAGGTACCAGGGTCGTAGATTAACCTAGTGACGCTACTACACCTGCCCCGGTACATAAACGAAGCATGAGTAGAACCCCAGAATCTCTTCGGGCAAGGAGAATAGCCAGAGGCAGGTGTTCATCTCACGACCACAAACAACTGAAAGGCAGGAAGCGGGGGGACGTCACAAAGGGGAACGTGTCACTTCCTGTGATGGACAGGACTTTTGGATATGCATTCAGCCCCTCCCCTCGAAGAAAAGGCTTCCCATTTCCCATTTGCTGTTTATTTAAAATTTGCCCTCGTTGAATAAATAAATGCTTGTGCATTGGGTGGGGCTTGGTGTGATTCTGTTCCCAGGACCTACCAGGAGGATGAGATGGTGAAGTGTCACAGAGAGCCCACCCTGCGCAGCGACATGTACCACAAGATGCTGAAGGCGGACCCCGGGGCCCCGTCGGCGGAGGAGCACGAGCAGGGGGCCGTGACCAAGTGGCGCTACCTGCGGTGGAGGGATACGACCACCTCCACCTCGGCGCTCGGGTTCCGCATTGAGGGCATCATGGTAGCGTGACATGACACAATACCGCCACCAGGGTCTAGTATATTCAAAATGTTTCTAGTGTTTGTAGGGGGGATTCGACCCCTTCGAAAATCCCACCCAGGGACTTGTCCCCTTCGTAAATCCCACCCCGGGGATTAGTTCCCTTCTCCAGATCCATTGGTACACTGTTTGGTCACACAGTCATTGATGTGTGGCTTTTCTCTCTTTGTCAGATGGAGAACGGCAGCGTTCAGCGGGACTTTCGGAAAATGCTGAGCTTAGCGCAAGTCACCGAGGTGCTCCTTTACTTCACCAAGAGTCGCATAGACATCCTGGTCAGTACCCGCTCTCTCTGTACTAAGCGTTTGATCTATTAAGGAGAGTGATATTGAATAAGGGTTCTGCTTTGGTTGCTTACTTCCCCCCCTGCAGACAAACACAGAAACAGGAAGGGCTTGTTCTAAATTAACTGAAAGTATTCATTACTCAATAGATTTTGGAAAACAAGTCGACCGTAATAATTGTATCATGGGAGAATGTTGAAAGTCTGTTTTGACTTTCAAAAAGTTGGTTTGCAGTATTACAGAAGTTATGAATTGTGGATGCTGGCAAGATTGTATGTTGATTGGCCTATACATTAAGAATTAATTAGGAATCCAGCAAACCATTAAGAAAATATACGGGTTATTTAAAACGTTTGGCGTAAACTTTTCAGAATAATCGATCGTCTATAGGCCTTCTGAGATGTGCTGGAGAAGTGAACTTCAACAAATGTCCTTAACACTTACTCAATCGCATCAGCAGTCATAATGCTAGTTTTACCGACTTGCCCGTCACCACCCTGGTTTTTCTCCTTCTCATCATAACATCCCCTGCGGACAGACGGCCTACCACTGCAGACTGCAGGCTTTGGGAGACGCCTTGGATACATCCCCCTTCTTCAGCTCCCATGAGGTGGGTGGAGGAGGAGGGGCCTCGGGGGAAACTTATTGAGTTTGGTTTGGTTCTCTGCACCCAGAGATGAATACGGAATGAATCAATAGAGATACAAGAGCATTCATACTGTATATGATTATCAAATGATAGAGATTAAATATGAAATGCTCTTCAATAGAGATTAAAGAGCATGAATATATGACCATCAAATGAATAGATTAGTGAGCATTCATGCATGACCATCAAATTAATAGAGAATTAAGACGCCATTAAAGATGTTCCCCATTTAAGATTGTTAAAGTTTGATTCAACAGAAGTATAATAATTCAGAGAATTTAATCTTTGGTACATAATTTATAGATGATAAAACAATAACTTTTCTGCATGTAAAACCAATAATGCACTAGGTCCAATATTTCCACCTGTTATCAGTTAATAGCCTAGCAATACCATCTATTATATTAATAAAATGTGCGATGTATGATGTAAGCATGATGCTCTCTGCCGCCTGGTACTTTCTGTCAGGTCATTTACTAGACTTAATCAACACAAGTGTTTCCCTCTCCCCGCCAGGTGATCGGCAGCTCGCTCCTCTTTGTCCACGACCACAGCGGCAAGGCCAACGTTTGGATGATCGACTTTGGGAAGACCACCCCTTCTCCGGACCGGATCCGGCACGACGTCCAGTGGGCCGAGGGGAACCGGGAGGACGGGTACCTCATCGGGCTGGCCTCCCTCACCTCCTCGCTGCACCAGGCCATCACCCTGGCCTCCCAGCAGCAGTAGGCCCACACAGGGGGCTTGATGACAGAGGGGAGCTGCAGAGGACAGTGGGAATGTCAGTAGAATATAACGTTTGCTGCTGGACGGCCCTTCAACAAAGCAAGAATTAAACACACTTTAACACATGCGACAACAAGTGGATCCAACCGTACCAGAACACACTTGGTGATGACAGGGCTCGATATTCCATTATAATTATGATTACGCGTGTTCTCCTTGACGCTCAACTATGCACATATTAAAGAGACAATATTTCAGTTTTCTTTCATGACAACAAATCATGACATATTTTTCTTTTTTTTAATATGCATACAAACATCAAAACATACACCCCACATGGACACCCTAGCAAAAAGAAAAACACAACTACCAGTCATTGTTATGACAGTATGTGAAAAGATTAAAACGTTTGTTGGGGCTTAGTCAAAGTTGGAACCACTCAACAATCCGACGTTCACCAAATGACATGTAGACTACAAGCCCACATATCCACTAAATATCCACTTGTTTTGTACACACTTTCAAGGACATGTATACTCAATTAAAGCTTGCCAAAAAATAGTATCATCAATATCAGCACACAATGTATTTTTGCCCTTACCAACAGGGTCCATCCTTATATAACACTCACTCAGACACAAGAAAAAATACATCTGCTTGATATTTATGGAAATGCAATGGTTTTTCAATAGTTATTAGTGATATTAGTGACATTAAGGAAAATCCTATAGCATGCCGTTTATATAATAATACACCAGGGGGCGCGCGTCTCGCCTCCAGAGACAGATTCACGAAGGCGCCCCTATCCGCTCCAAGAACACTTGCTTCCCCTTTTCCTTAGATTCCAAATGTCAAGCTGGGAATTGTTCTATCACTTTCTGACAGCAAACAATATTTATACAGACAAACCAGAAGCATACGGTGTTGGTTAGGGTACAAGCTTTAGAAACCAACGAATCGTCGGCATACACTAGTACAGATTATGTTACAGTAAGACCGACGCACCAGATAAAGTTGCAGAGTTAACTTAGAAGTCAGTAGTCAATAGTGTCCAATCAGTCATAAACTAATCGTTCAATTCCGATCTTTTTTTTGCACGGGGGTACTTCCTCAAGCTTAAAAAGTATATTGGTCTCCTCAGAAGCCATGGCTTTCTCCAAGCGTGGCTACCATAACTTCGCGGTGGTCGCACGTGTTCTGGACGAAGGTAGGTGAACCGTGGGTTGCCCCCAGCATGGACCGTTGGGGGTCCAACACCGTGTACAGTATTTTTAAATGCCTTGGCTCCAGGAGAAGCCGTCTACATGAGATATGTGGCATGGTAATGTCCGTTTATTGGACCACATGCGTGAACATTATTTAAAGGCCAAACGAGGGTGACAGTTCAGGGGGCGCTGTCGGCTAGGGCCGTGGTCCGAGCCCTTTTTGTTTTGAAACTATATGAAATTATTAAACCATGGCAATTACATATAATGCTGTCATATAGCAATACAGTGATCTCCATTAATGGTTAAATGTTTGTTTGACAACCAATACAGGGCCAACCCATTGTTGTTTTGCCTATTGCGCCTCTTCCATGCTAGGTGCACCGGAAGCGGAAGCGTGACAGTTGTAGTTCTGTAGTTCTGAGCGATCATTGCAACACGCAGTGTTTTTCTAGCCTGTAACTCTGAGCCTGATCCGAGAGATTTAACGCTGCGATCTTTATAAACATTGCGATCGTTAATGATGACGCTCTGAAGTCTTTTGCACTAGTCTAATATAACTACAGTAGTCCTCTTTGTGTATTTGATTCTGTGCGTGGCCGTGAATTCCCCACTGTTACACTGGGAATATGGCGGAAGGCGGCCATTACTACAATGGTAAGTTGCTCTGATGATTCAATCCCTTTCTCTTCAGATCCTGATGTATTTTCTGTGACGAGAGAGGTCCGAAGCAATGGTTGTACATTCGGTGGAGGTAAAAATATATATTGGGCTCCAGTTTTGCCATTGAGGAATACGTTTAACCCTCTTAGCAATGTCCTTCAAAACAACAATAGGACGCAACCTTTTACTGTTTATCGGTGCTCCGAAAGATTGAAGTATTGTTGTCACTTTTATTATGATATAATTAACCTGATGTTTTTTTATTTCATCAAAAATTATTTCCGTACGATAGCAGAACAGTCGATGTGCTTTTGCAGCAGAACAATTACCTAAGCTCTCGTTTCCTCTCCCAGAGCATGATGACAGGGCTGGGGCCCCATACCGCGGCCGCAAAGGCCAGGGATCCCACAGGGCACGCTCTTATGGCGAGGGCCCCCGCAGGGACAGAACCAGGGGCGGTCACCAGGCCAACTACACAGGCCCCGGACCGCGATCCAGACTTGACGACATGGACGCCGATGTAACCATGAGCGACAACTCCCAGGACGGCACCTCTCAGCGCAGATCGTAAGTGTGTCCTTGTGATGAAAGAAACAGTTATCAAAGCAAACGGGAGTCTCTGTGTCCGAAGCCCTGTGTGAATGTGTGTTTGACTGCCCCCCCCCCCAGCAAGCCGTACAGCCGGCCTTATCGCCGAGGAGACGGCCGCTTTGACAGAGACCGGAGAGGGGGCCGGGGAGGAGGTGGATATAAAGGAGACGGAGGAGGAGGAGGAGGCGGAAGAGGAGGTGGAGGAGGAGGGAACTCTAGTGGTGGAGGAGGAGGAGGAGGAGGGAAGAACCGGACAGGCTGGTACAAGATGACGGTGAGTGTTGACGGAGCAGGTGCCCCTAAACCGGGTCAGGATCAGGGGCCAAACAGACGTGCAGTGCTGAGATTTTGGTTTTCCAGATACCGCACGGAAGAAAGTACGACAAGAAGTGGCTGATGACGGCACTCCAGAACATCTGCTCGGTGCCCTTCAACCCCGTGAACGTGAGTAGCTGCCCTCAAACGTCGTTTTTTAAGGTTTGCCCGACAGGTGTCGGTTGGTCCGCTAGGATGGAGCAGCAGGCCGGGTGGGGGTTTCCCGCTCAAACTGAAACATTATCTCTGGCGGTGTCTTCCATATGCTTAATTTTTTTTTAACAAACAGGAGCATCGGCATGATACTAGGAATATACACACTCATAGTCGCACTCACATACACACAAACGCACGCACTCACTCACACACACACTCTGATAAACAACAGTGGTTAAACATAAAGCATGATCACTAATCAAATTGCGTGTCAGATTGCTCAATTTTATTGAGGCGTTAAGCTGCTTTCAGACCGCCGCGCGGCAACTCGCCGCCTCCATTCATTTAAATGAGGGAAGGGCAGCAGAGGGGAGGCGGTAACAAAAGAGGCTGTAGACCAGGAAGCGGTTGCCGCCCACGTGAGCGCGCACAGATTTTGCCCTACCGCTCAGCTTTCCACGTGTTGAAACTTTCGGCAGCAGCAGCAGCCGCTTTTGAAACGCCTGGCCCTTGCACACCGTTGAACCCTTTTCAACACAACTAATGTTGTGTTGTAAAGGGAAACAAGATATCTATTCTTCCTCCACCTCCCTTGCTTCTCTGCTTGGTGTCGCTTATAGTTTGCCTCCCTCGCTCTGGTAACGTCACGTACGTGAAAAAAATACTGATTTAAGCTTCGAATACTAATTTTCCAAACGAGTATTCGAATAATTCGGGCCAGCCCTACTAGGTTGACAATCTTATTTGTGTTGGCCTGGTAGGGGTTCCAGTGTTTCCCGCAGGATTTTTTTCAGCAGCGGTGGTCGAAATTTTTTTGTACCCTTTACATTGGAATGCATGAATCTGGTGCACTTTGAGAGGAGAATATGCATTTAAATCCTATTCAAACAGTCCTGTGTATTACTGTAGATGGGATTATTGGTGTTGTAACTTTGCCTTTTGTGTCTTCATTTACAGATTTTTATATTTTTGTATAGTAATATTTAAACAAAAAATGCCACAACGCAAATATAATTTGCACAATTTATTTACAGATTTTTGCCTAATGCTTAAACACTAAACATGGTTGCTATGCCCAAAGCATAACTGTTTTTTACATAAGACACTTTGTTAAAAAATGAAATCTCCTGCAACAATGGGCAAAACACATCTTTTTAAATTATAAACCTAACTACAATTTGAAAAGAACACAGACTCACACACATGAAAAATAAAAAATAAAGCTAATTGAATACCAATCAGTGTGAGCCTTAGCACTACAAATAGACCTCAGGTGAGCTCAGCTCCTTTGTGAGACAGTGAGAGTCAGGGGAAGAGGACAAGAGAGCGATGATAAGCTTGTTATTGCTTAAAACACTTCTTCTTAGTCTTGTGAGTCAAAAAGTGATGAGAAAATTATAAAATAAATATAAGTTATACATAATAGAAACTATTCATGATCTTTTAAGAAGTCCTTAGGTTTTTTCCCTGCATTTATGCTAATGACCACATGCTTACAGGCGATTAGCATAAATCCCTGACTAAAATACGCGATAAACGGATTTTATATGGCAATAAAGAACAACATCGGATCTAACAGTATGGATTCATTTTTCAAAGTTCCCGAAAATACCTAGGCTATAAATTCCTGACTGGATATAAGCTCCTGTAAAGGCTATGAGTGATCCCAAAAAGAGCGACAACACGCACACACACACATAGGCCTACACACACACATAGGCCTACACACACACACACACACACACACACACACACACACACACACACACACACACACACAATACTAGAGGAAAAACGGCACGGAGGTTGCGGTTTATAGATACAATAAAATTATTGGGCTCAGAGGGTTTTTAACACTGGTGGTCATGTAGCGACACATTTTAGCAACTTACTTTCTCTCTCTCTCTCTCTCTCTCTCTCTGTCTCTGTCTGTCTCTCTCTTTCCTTTCTTCGATCTGCCGCTTCACTCGCTACTGCTAGAATCAATGTAACTTTGCAACCGTGTAGGGTAGCCTACTGCCAACAACTGCCACACTCGCTGTGTATTTTTCTTTGATGTTGGTTACGTGACGATGTGCCGCGTGTTGCGCAATTGACGTTACGCGCTGTACATTTTCTAAAAGGAGCTACTTAAAAAATAATAATATTAATTAGGAGAAGGATTTTTATTGCAGCGGCGGAGAAAATTCAGCAGCGGCGACGCGCCGCTGCTGTGTGAACGTGGGGGAAACACTGGGTTCTCATTGGCTTAGCGGCAAGGCCTGTACTATTAAAAGTATGAAAAAAAAAATGTAAAAAAGCTGATCCCACTTGGGGTAAACATGTTTTCTGTTCTGACAATTTTCCCTCTTTTCCTGCAGTACAATGTTGACAACTACAGGGCCCATTTCTACGTGGATGACGTCGCTACGGCAACCGCCCTTCACAAATGTTCCCACAAGATCACAGACACAGACGGCTATAAGGTTTGCTGACCTATCGATCACTTGCTACGTACAGCTAATGTTTGGCCAGTTCTGTGCATCAAAGTGCAACAGTCGACCTGACGTGTGACGGTCTTTCACCTGGCCACGTGTTCGCCCTCAGGTGGAGGTCCATATGAACGCGAGCGGCCCTCCGGCCTTCCTGCAGTCGGACCTGAAACCTGAGGACTTGGAACTCTTAAAGGTGAGCCCCCACCACAGATGCGATGCAGGGCCCTTCTATTTATAATTGAATGAGCTGTCGATTTGGGTGAATTGTAATATTATGTTCAACATTTGTTAAAATCTTCCGCAGCAATGCATGGGAAAGCGTTTCGACGGCTCCCAGCAAGCACTGGACCTGAACACCCTCCGGACGGACCCAGGTGAGCCGGCACTGTGCAGTCGCAGAGACCAATCCATTGAGCCATTCATTCATTATTTCCACATCCTTTGCCACAAATTACATGAACATTGAGATTGGTCTCCAGCACTGGTGCTGAGATCTTATTAATCATCCTGGCTAGGGCTGGGTATCTTGGCCAACTTCCTAAATCGATTCAATTCATAAGGTTCTGAATCGATTAATCACGATTCAAATTGATTCAATCTGCTCTTAAATAATGAAAATGGCTCAACTGTGTTACAAAATACAAATGTACTTTATTTTTTCTCTTCATCTTAAATAACAGGTTTTAAGTGCAAACTTGTCAATTGGACAGTTTCAACTTGAACTGTAAACAAAACTGTCTGAAGTCTCAAAAGTGTAATTTTGAAATTAGAAAGGGATTGCAAGTGAAAGTGAACTTAACTACAACGTTCCATCACTGCAAATTGCATTAAGACATTGTTTATTAAAGTGCAAAAATAATAATAATGGTAAAAACGAAATTATTATATCAATCTTTTAAAAATCGATTAAATCGATTTTTTTTACCCAGCCCTAATCATGACTCCTGCTAACCCCAAGCTGTCGTTATGCGTCTCAGAGCTGGTCTCCCAGAACATTGACGTCATTCTGAACCGGAAGACGACTATGGAAGCTGTCATCAAGATCATTGAAAAGGAAATTCCAGAGGTATGGAACCTTCTTGTTGTCTTTTGTTAGTCATGAAGCACATGACGCCCATATCCAAAGATGTATAATGTGATCACCCCTCTCATCTGTTAGTTGGTGTCCTTAAACCTGAGCAACAACCGCATCCAGAAGCTGGACGATTTGTCCAACCTGGTTGGCAAGGTGCCCAACCTGAAGACCCTCAATCTCTCCAACAACGAGGTGGGATTGAATTACACGTTTGACTTGGGCTACTGCATACAGTATTAAAGCGGCCCAGAGAAACTCCGGGGAAAAACAGCATTACGTTTTTCAAGATGAACGACAAACGACATCCCCATCGAGCACGTCCCAGTGAAGTGTGTACGTTGTCAAATGGAATCGAGTTGGTTGTCTTCAATCAGGCAGTTCCTTTAGTAATAGACCATAACACCCAGCATTTAAGAAGTAACGCTTCTGCAGGTCTTATATTCCATCTGCCATAAGACTGTAACACAACTGTTGGGAAACATTGTCCTGTCACTAATATATTCACCTAATACTTCAATGTAAATAATATGCTCTTTCCACTTTACCTGGGACATGAAGTATTCATTCTGTATTGAAGGGCCGTTTAGCCTCAACTGTTGTGCCCATGGCATTTTTTTTGTATGCATGCTGGACATATTATAACTTTCTTTCTTTTTATATTGCTTCAACAAATGAATTTCTCAGGTATGGGATTAAATTAATTTTTTTCTTAACTTGCCTTATCTTCAGCTGAAGTCGGACAGAGAGCTGGACAAAATCAAAGGGCTGAAGCTGGGAGAGCTGTGGCTGGAGAAGAACCCTCTGAGCAACAGCTTCAAAGACCAGGCCTCCTACATCAGGTCAGTCACACCGCACACCGTTTCTGGTACGGGGGGGGGCGTGTATGTTAAGGGTATGTCTGAAGGGTGAGTGTAGTTGGAGCTGGAGATGGGGGTGGGGATGATAGACCCTGGCATAACCATGAACTCTTCGTTTGGGAGACAGTGAGGATCCTGTTGGGGAGATGTTGGGCAACCCGTTTAATGATGCTTATTCCTCAGCAAAGGTGTGTGTGTGTGTGTGTGTGTGTGTGGACTATGGAGGCAGGCATGCACCTGTGATTGGAATTCTGTCTCATTTATCCCCGACCTTCTTCACTAGTCTGGGGCCTTGCCATGTGGTTCTTTTTTCTACCTTTTCCTGTTTGCTAACATTACACCATAATAGGGGCTAAACAAACACCCAGGCTACTCATTTCCTATTTAATTTGATGAATAACTTGAAAGTATCGATGTGAAGCGGTTTCCAGCAGCCCACGGCTACTTCAACCACCAGACTTCTTCTTCAAAAAAAGTGCTCCCACCACAAATAAAATTCAGTTTCAATCTTTTGAAATTAATTTAGAATATCTTAACGTTATCATTCCCCACCACAGTTCTGTGGTGTATGCAGGTTAACTCAAACCATCCTTTGTGGAGTTCTGTAAGTACAATGAAGGTTTATTACTGGAGAGGAGGCATACCAGCTCTTGGGTCAGAATTGACAACAGTTTGGACCAATCAAACTAGACTTCTACTGGTGAGTGCCAGCCACTGATTGTTTCCCCTCCCCTCTTGGCATCTTTGCCCAATCGGCATCCTGCAACAGGCCGGTATGGAAGGCTGGTTAGCCTATGACGGGTAAGATCCCACCTTGTAATCCTGGGACAACCTAAGGCAGGCACAGTCACGACTACTCTGCCGAGTCACTGTGAGCATCGACTCACCCGCTCATAAAGTGACCAGAAGAGATGAAACCACCACAGGAAAAGCCATTGGGTTGAGAGGTGGAGGAGGGACATGTGTCAGAATCGAAACAAAAACATGTGAGGAAGAGCCAAAAGGAACTCTGCGAATGGATCCTTCAGTTGGGGATCTGTGGCTTATAACAAACAACACTGCAACTCTCTGAACGCAAAGGCCAGAGAGAGCCTTGGTGGCAAACATCAGAGCCAAAGAAGAATATTGGAACATAGTGCTATACGGAAACTGTGAAACTGAGAAACAGTCTTGCCTGAAGCGCCATCAAATGAACATGCAATTCCAAACATCCAAACCTGCCCATCCTTGTGGGGCCAGGGCCTATGTATCCACCCGATGTTGGTTGAACATCCACTAGATATCACTAGCCAGTTGTAGAGTACCATTTCCATCCCAATTGCCCGCTGACTGTAATATAACCTAAAGGCGTGGGTCCAAAACAAGTAGTAGCCCTCCAGCAGCTGAATCCTCCTGTTTAGTGCAGGAGCTGATGCTGTTGGCACAAACAAAAAAGTGGTGCGCGGGTGTGGGTTCGAGAATCTGACTCTAGCAAATGTTGTTGATTCAACAGCAAAAGGCAGAGGTGGGGGAACGCTTTGGTGCTGGTGGGAACCGCCTCGCCTCCTGACTTCCCAGTTCACCCTTCTCCTGCACTGGGCTGTTTGCTTTACTCTCCAAAGGTCGCCAGGAGCCACCTAACATGTCTACCTCATTTAGTCAGTATGGAGTTTGTGTGTGTGTGCTATGATTGTCTGTGGTTAGACAGTAGGCTCTGCTCCAACACGGGGACCAGACTCTACGGACGGAGGGGGGCGCGAGGGGTCTCTAACCTCAACCACCTTTCTCCCTCCTTAGAGCTGCAGGTTATGTGAGACATTTATCTTTTCTAGTTTCCAAGCATCCAGCAAGTGTGTTTGTGAGAATTGTGTGTGTGCGTGTGCGTGCATGCCTGGTGTCCTGCCCGGTCTGTAGGTGAGTATATATGTCTGGTAAGTACACTTTGTGTGGTGTCGGGCAATGCACAAATTAAAAGTGCACCTGTCTTTAGTCTCCGGATGCATTTTTGTGTGATGGAAAATAAGACTTGAGTTTTCCAACCATAATCGTATACTACTTTGTGTGTGTGTGTGTCTATGTATATATATATCTATATATACTGTCTCACTCAAAGTGATTGAGCTGACTGCCCTTTTTGAGCCTTCACTATCCTAGGCTCATGCTCAAGCACATCTTACTGACGTCGGATCAAAACTCTAGTCTCATAACGGCAGCGGGTAGTAGGCACTACCCCAGATTCAGTGGCAATCTTGGTTATAACGAGGGACATTTTTGGGAGGGTATCGACATGGAAACAGTTTTCAATTTATTTGTGATATACATTTCATTCTGAAATCACTCAACCCTATCATTGTCTTAGATTGTTGTTAATGCGTATGAGGTTGGCATGTTGAGTAGTACGTCTGCAGGTATGGGAGAAGGATGAAGGATGTGAGAAGGATGTTGTGTGAAGGTAAGATGTCTTGCCCAGTCAAGCTTAGTTTCTGTAACTCTTGTCTTTTGTGTGTTCCTGCAATACCAGTGCCGTGCAGACAAGATTTCCCAGGCTCCTGAAATTGGTAAGCTTGGAAATTTTCTCCCCCTTGTTGCTCAATATTAAAATGAATACTAGAAAATGCCTTTCCTGAAGAAAGTCAGAGGAGTGCTGAAGTGCAAGGTGAGGTTGAAAATATGGCTGCATCCGAATACTCGTACTTGCATACTATATAGTATGCATTTTGTAGTATGCGAAAAATCTAGCGCGTCCGAATACTGTAGTATGCATTCTGTAGTACGGAAGTCATTTCCGAATGCATACTACCGCCAAAGTGAACCACGGACCACACTACGCTATCCCACAATGCAACCGGAGTCTGGTAACAAACGAAGAAGAGATGGCTGACCCGACACCACCAACAGGGAAAAATTAACTTCAATCGTCTTTTTCACGGAGTAACAAATAACTGTAAATGTATTATTATTCCAAAAAAATGACGTACCAAATGTCCACATATATACAACATAACCTGCCGGTAAGTCGCTCTACGAGATGACCGACGACGACGCCTTCTAGCAGAGATATCCATTTCAAGAGCCATTCGCGTAGAAAGAGACATTTTTTTTATTCAATAGCAACGATAATGAGACGGAAAACAGGTACATTTTGCCGCCATCTGGGGGGAGATACGTCATCTCCAAACATCCGGTGGAGTTTCGGCGGTGTGCGGAAGCGTTCGGAGGCGTTCTACGCATGTCTGTAGACCGTACTACACAGTCAAGTGTAGTATGGTCAAGTAGTAGACACTAGACAGAAATAGTATGTACTAGGTATTCGGATGCAGCCTATGTTTTAGTAAAGCCGTTCAAGACGTAAAGAAATGTTGAATGGCTTAAATTAAGGGAAGGGATTTGAACTCAGTCTAAATGGAGTAAACATGAACACCATTTAAAAAGATATAAAATGGTTGGAAACAAATAAAGTGACACATTAACAAATTATTAATCAGGTGTGAATATAAAATAAAGATAAAATAAAGAATAGCTGAGCTGTTCTGATAGTGTGTGTGCGTGGTAGTAACTTGGAAAAGTATGTTATGGATAATGGACCTTATATCTAGTTCATCGAATTAAGCACACAAAAATGATGAAGCTTATACCGTTACTCTTTTGTTTCTCAGCTTTAATATGATATCGTTAGTGTAGATGGCATGACGTGAAAAAGATAGTTTAAGCATTGTTGTTAGCATGTAGCTTCTGCCGGGTAGAACATTGAAATGGAGTCTAGGTGAAAAGTTGTAGGGTCCAAAGTTTGTAGAGAATAAAACTTAAAAAAAACAATAGTATGCATGCAGCACTCGCCTAATAATCTTATTGTTTCATTTCAAGGTTTTGGGCAGATGAACATATGAAAAATAATAGAATTTGAGCTCTTTTGTGTTCCTTGCTGTGTTGCCCCCAACCACAACTCATCTTCGTTTGTTCTATAAGGACGGACAAGACCTCCCGCCACCCATTGTATTTGACGTGGAGACGCCCACCGTCATCCCCGCCTGCAAGGTGAGACGCGAGGTCCCGTCTGTCGGCATTGTGCGAGCACTTTATCGAAGGCGCAGCAACCTCCGAGTGGGCTCACTGCGTCGCCTGTCTAATACGTTGGACCCCAGCTGTCCTCTGTTCATTTCAGTGGACCCTTCAGAGAACTCGAACAAGGCTCGTCAGTGACATACCCTGTTAGCAAAATGTGTAAACATCAAACATCTATTTGCTTTCATCCATTTACAGGGCAGCTGCTTTGGCTCGGATGAAATCAAGGCCATCATCCTCCGCTTCCTGCAGCAGTGAGTCTCTGTCCACGATGCAGACGGTTCACCCACTAGTCACAATCTCACCGGTATCCATGTTATTTGCTATGGTTGTGTACATGCGTCCGTATGGTTGTGTTCCAGGTATTACAGCATATACGACTCCGGGGATAGACAGTCCCTGCTGGATGCCTACCACGACGGGGCCTCCTTATCTATGATGACGCCGTACTCCACTCAGAACCCTTCAAGGTATAAAGTGACATGCTTCAATGCAAACAAAATGTGTGTTGTACGTCCTGGCACTTAATGTAAGCACTTGTCGTGTGTCGTACTTGGTTATGTAGCATCTTATCCTAGCAATCTTTGTTGTGTATGGGGAATGGGTTAACCTGATTGTTAGTGCTTGGCACTTGGTTCTATGAACAACCTTACTGTACCGACAGTGGTCACTTGGGATAAAAGCGACTATGCTCTAAATGCATGTCTGAGTAAGAGGACACGCGTCTCTGAACGGACCATGTGGCGCCCAGCAGGACGGGTGTAACCTCTCGCCCTCTCCACAGGAGCAGTCTGGGAGAGTACCACAAGGACAGTCGCAACCTGAAGAGGGTCAAAGACACCAGTGAGTCTCCTGTGCAGACAATACTATTGCGCTGAGAACTTAAAAGCTCATCCGTTTGCCCATTGCTTTCCCATTGTCGGTTCCACATCTGGAACAGATGCGCGTTGCGTTTCCGCCGCCGCCCTCGTGGTGACGATCTGAACACACCCTCCTCCCCCCTGCAGCCCTGCGCTACCGTCTGCTGAAGCACACGCGGCTCAACGTGGTGGCGTTCCTGAACGAGCTGCCCAAGACGCAGCACGACACCGCCTCCTTCAACGTGGACGTGAACACCTACACAGTACGTTCTGCTACATGCACCGCGTTCAGAATTATTATGCAAATGGTATTTTTCTCTGATTTTCCTAAATAGTCAATGAGAATGACGGTCAGTATAATTTTCAAGTCATCAACCGTTGGAGTATAATTCGAATTTTATTGAACAAACCTCCCAATGATAACAGTATTTTTTGTACTTAAAGTACGTCCTTCTTAAGTAGTTTTCCTGTAATCGGGCTCACCTGGCAAACTAACTATCACAGGTGTTTGTGATTGATTTCAGTGATCCAACGAGCCCTGAGGCCCTGTTTACACCAAGGGAAAACGCAGATATTTCCACGCGGTTTGGCCTCTCATTTACACGAAAACGCTGTTTTTATCACAGAAAACGATCCTTTCTAAAGACTCTGAAGCGTCACATTATGCGCCAGGAAAAGCTTAACGTCATACGAGCGCCCTATGTTTACAGTTTGTTTGTTACAGGAAGGCGCTCGTGTTATTCGTTGTTGTTGATTCTGAGGATTCTGATTGGCTTGCATGGCTTTATCCTTCTCCCTACACTGCCGCTGTCACGTTAAAATTGTACCGGGGGCGAAAATTGTACCGGCCTACGTCATCAGTTGTTGACAACTTGACAACTGATTTGATTGGGTTGTCCGTTGCCGGGCAGGTTTCAAAAAACATTCGGCTCATGTTTCCAAAGACGAAATAACATAATACAGATAACGGATCGCTAGATAACACTTGTTTTTACTTTATATTTGTATTGTATTGAATTGTTTAATCGAATTTAGCTAGTAAACTGAGTGTTTAAAGCAGGTTTCAAAAACCATTCGCACTTATGTTGCCGAACACCAGATAACATAATAACGGATCGCTAGATAACACTTGTTTTTACTTTATATTTGTATTGTATTGAATTGTTTAATCGAATTTAGCTAGTAAACTGAGTGTTTAAAGCAGGTTTCAAAAACCATTCGCACTTATGTTGCCGAACACCAGATAACATAATAACGGATCGCTAGATAACACTTGTTTTTACTTTATATTTGTATTGTATTTAATTGTTTAATCGAATTTAGCTAGTAAACTGAGTGTTTGAAGCAGGTTTCAAAAACCTGTCTTGTCACGCTCAATGAAGGAGTGCAATGAACGAGCATGAAAGTTCGCGAATGTTCAAGAACCTTCCTACGTCATTCGACGCGATCGCCCGTTGCCAGGCAACAGACGATCGCGTCGTCTGTTGCCAGGCAGGTTTGGAATTTGTCAACAACTGATGACGTAGGCCGGTACAATTTTCGCCCCCGGTACAATTTTAACGTGACACCGCCCATAGGTTTGGCATAGTTATAATGGCGCTCAACGGCGTATTTATGCGTTTTGATGTAAACAACAACTTTTTTGAAAACGATAGGTGCACAATGCTATTTTTGAAAACGGTGGGGGGGAAATATTTGTTTCTATAAATATCCTGCTACGTATAAACGTGGCCTGAGACACAGTACCATCCATGAGTTTAATTGAAAAATGAAATGTTTGACACTTAAAGGTTGGGTATGGGATTTGCGAAATGCCAGCAGATTTTGAAAATACACAACTCAAATGGTCCTACCCCCTCTCCTTCAACGCTGACTCTGACTCCACCCATTCCAAGTACATGGACGCGCAATCATGCACGAGCGAACACAGATGCGCGAGAGCGAGTCATTTGCTAGTTAGCTAGCTCCAGTAGCTACCGCAGGATAACAACAAACAGAAGCTTGCTCTGGGTCACGAGGTTTGAGTACGTGCACGAAGGGGGCGCGGGGGAGGGGGAATGCAGTACGACCGTTAGATTGACGTACTTACTGTCCAATGCAACTCGGTGGCAATGGAAATCATTGGCTGGAGTTTTTCGAGCCCTGCCCGTTCCACAGATGATTGACTTGTTTAATTTTCATGTCAGTACTTCTAACTCAGTGGCTGTAAGTGGGTTATGATAAGGATTTCAAGTAATTTTGCAAAAATGGCCAAAAAAGGGAATTCCATACCCAACCTTTAAATCTAATTGGCATAATAATTTGGAACGCGGTGTAGTGCTACTGTGGCACTATGTTGTTTTAAAGTCGTATGATCAGGAATGTCAATATCAGCCATCTTCCCCCTCATCCTCATCGTCCGCTTATCCGGGTTTCGGGTCGGGGGGCAGCAGCTCAAGCAGGTGGCTCCAGACTTCCCTTTCCCGGGCCACATCTTCCCCCACGATACAATAAGAACTTGGAGTTGGGTGGAACATGTTTAGTGTGTCTGCGATTGACGCGCAAGTTTGTGGAAGCACCAGTTGTTGTTATGAACGGCTGGGCCAGCCCCTGCTGTAGCCTAACGGAGAGCCTGCAAGTGAGGTTCAGTTTGTGTACTTGAATATCTGCTACCTAATATTCAACATAACAGGTTTCATAAGACGGCCATGTCAACTAGTGCCGTGGTCAGTCTCTCTGTAATAACCTTTTTATGGTCGGGAGATGAATGACCACGAATTAAATCAACAAACTGGCAATGTGAACTGCATTGTGAGACCCACTTCTTTCACCAAGTTATACTTCAACACCTAGCGCTACAAAGCGCGATGGGTTGAAGTATAACATCTGCTTACTTGAACCACTATAAACCACATCGGTTTTCCTGTAAGAATGAGATGATGTCTTTGCAGGAGATACCCTGCTTGGTTACTCTGAGTTCATGTTTCTTCTGATTTCTCCTGTAGACTACCCTGCTGTCGTTCACTGTCAGTGGAGTGTTTAAAGAAGGTCAGTAGTCTGCTACCAGACTTTCAAAGTTGGCAATATTTGTAATATTCTTAGGTGTGTATGTTGTCTATGAGTGACAACATGTCTGTTTTCGTCTGTCACAGTGGAAGGCAAATCGCGAGACTCCACCATGGCCTTCTCTCGAGTGTTCGTCACGGTCCCAGCCGGCAATTCAGGGTGAGCCTCAATGCCTATGCATAACGCTTTCTATTGACTTACTTCCTGCTACGTGCCTTGTGTCCATACTGAGTGTTGATCTAACGACATGTTTTACATAGTGTTAAACATATAACAAAGCGGCCCCCCTCCTGTCTAAGGCCATCTAATCTTGTCTCATGTATATTTAGTAGGGCTGTCAAATTAACGCGTTCAATTTTGATTAATTAATCACAGAAAAAAATAACGCGTTAAAAAAATTAAGGCAGATTAATCGCGCTTCTATAGTGCCCTTTGACCCGGTGGTGATTTGCGTTGAAACAAAATGGAGGCAGACGAGAAGACGCTGCTCGGCCCCGCGATCGAAAAGTTCAAGTTTAAACTTGAAGATTATTTTTTTTAATCGCTGGACAGCCCTAAAATTAAGTTGTCTTAACGGTAAACATGAATATCGATCACATGGTAACAATGTGTTTGCTGCCCCTAACAGACTATGTATAGTCAACGACCAGCTGTTCATCCGGATGGCCACGACGGAGGAGATACGCAAGGCGTTTGTGGCCCCAGCCCCCACCCCGTCCTCAAGCCCCGTGCCCACCCTCACAGCCCCCCAGCAGGAGATGCTGTCGGCCTTCTCCCTCGAGTCCGGCATGAACTTTGAGTGGTCCCAGAAGTGAGTACAACCCCAAGTCAGGCACACCTATTGGTATTGGTGGGAATGCAGGAAAGTATTAAGTTTCTCACTGTAGTCTATAGTCTGTACTTTCAAACCTCAATGTTGCATAAACAGGTTTGTATTGCAATAGTCATGTTAGGATAACCCTTAAAAATAGTTCAGACCTCATTTGGGAAGAAATCTTTAAATTGTCATGACTAAATGAAAGAGGATTGTTTCCATATCGCCCAGTACCTGATTGATACTTAAGCCATTCAAATGCCTTTTCAAATGCTGTGGTCTCTTGTCTTTCTCTTCTGAAGGTGTCTTCAGGACAACGAATGGGATTTCCACAAAGCTGCTGGGATCTTTACAAAGTTGAAGGTAGCCTGATAACTGTAACTTCATGTGGTACTTTTGTGATTGTCTTTTCAGCAATTCCATTATGCTAAACATGCTTACCTTTATCCTTTTGCTTTTTTTTAGATGGATGGCAAGATCCCAGATGTCGCCTTCATAAAGTGAAGATGTTATTCAAGGAGGATAGTGACATTGGTTTCAGGCGAAGAGCTCTATTTTCTGTGGTTTTTGTTCCAGCCCCATCCTTTGGTCTGTTCAATGGATTATATTAAGACCAAGAGACATATTTTGATTTCATTGTTTTAATGACAACAATGTCCTCGCTGACCTAAATCTTATAATAAAATTTTGGTTCTTATGTTACCTTAGTCTTTCTTGGTTATTTTGTACACAAAACTATTTCATTGTTTCATATAAATAAAGTACTTAAAATACAAATAATGTATCATTTTATTCCACAATTTGCATAATGTACTTAACTGCATGAGCTACTGTGGCATAAGCAATACAGGGGTAGGGGGTATTGCTTTTTATTTATTTAAATACAATTTACTGGGCAAATTAGACTGACCATGCTAATAGTAAATTGAGAAGTGGTTTCAACCCTGGTATCAAGTTTTCTGGTGGGTCTGGTTTGCAAGAACACTGCGTGTGTCAGGGCCGTTACAATCCCCTCCATGATTCGCGTTGCCATCGGCGTGGATGTCTCCCACGATCATCGGATTATCCCAATGTGCAGAGCATGGTGACCATACTGACCGGTAACCTCACCACCTGGGGTGGGAGCAGCAGTAGGCCTACCCAGCCGGACCAAGAGAAGCTCAATTTGGACCCCGCTTTTGGCCAACAGAATGTCCCACTGTAGGAACTTCATAAAACGCTATTCGTGTATATTTGGACTGTACTTTGACTTTAAAATTAGAGCTGTCAGTTAAACGCGTTATTAACGGCGTTAACGCAAACCAATTTTAACGGCGTTAAAAAAATTATTCTATATATTTTTTTTTTTTTCTTTGGCTCAAAACAAAGAAGCAGTAGCCTGACTGCTCTGTTCAAATGAAATTTGTTCAAAGCAGTCGTTTAATTGCACTATAGGCTCTTTTTTTGTATCGTCCTGTTTTGATCAGTATATGCCAATGTTGTTATCAATAAAAAATCATTTGCACAAGGCAAGCCGATGCACTTCACCATGTTGATAAGAGAATTAAAATGAGAAGAATTATGGGACAAAAAAATCAAGGGATATTTAGCATAGAAAAAGAATTTGCGATTAATCGCGATTAATCGTGAGTTAACTATGACATTAATGCGATTAATCACGATTAAATATTTTAATCGCTTGACAGCTCTATTTAAAATATATTAATAATAGGTTTATATGTATATCTACAACCGTAAGATGGTAAAGAATAGAATACATGCACAGTAAAAATCAGAATTACACTATAATATAAAACGCATTTAGAATCATAGCTTTGCGTATCTATAGTAATATAGATACACTACAATTTTATTTTTGAGACCTCACAAAGATGGCGTCCTTCTGTGTCTCTTCCGGAAGTTGTCAGGCTGGCGTCATCACGCACCGTTGTTTATCGTACCTCCAGTTCACGTATAACAATAAACAACCCAGAAACAAGGGATACGCGTTAGGACCTGTCGCTTGAATCCGAGACAGATGTGGTCGGAAAATGTGAACTTAAACAACAAATAGCAAGTGAACCATCTCGTTAAGCCCGCCTGGATTCTTCACGGTCCTGAACACAAAGGATTTTCGAGTTTTGGTGTCAAGAAACCAAAAGAGTGACGGTTCACCCCCTTCCCTAGCCCCTCTTTAGCTAACACTAGCTCAGTCTTTGCTTGCACACTTTTGTTGGTTTGTTATGCAGTGGCCAGAGGACTGTTCTCGCGTGTGTTCTCCTCTGCCACCTCTTTGTTCCCTCACTCCCCTGTCTCCAGCCCCATGTCTCGCTGGCTCTTCCCTTGGTCAGGCTCGATCAAGAAGCGGGCCTGTCGGTACCTCTTGCAACACTACCTCGGCCACTTCTTGCAGGAGCGACTGAGTTTGGATCAGTTGGGTTTGGACTTGTACAATGGCAGTGGTGTCATCAAAGACATCAACCTCGACGTTTGGGTGAGTTGGCGTTGGGAGAGGCTGTCAACTTTCCAGCCCACACTCCATGTTTTTGTCGAACTCGTGCACCCTCGACTATTTCGCAATTGGGAGTCGAGTTCATCAACAATCCTCAACGTCATGTGTCTCCCTTTTACAAACTCTTGGACCAGCAGTTAGAATAACCTGCGACGAATAACAGTGTCAGAATCTGTCCAGTTGTTATTGTTCTCTCACATTGCCTGCATTACCTAAATCATGGCTCTTCTGTCCAACACCATGATAGAAAACACATGACATTAAAACGTCCACCATTCCTGGTTTGTTTGTGCTCTTAATAGGCGGTTAATGAGTTCTTGGAATCTCTCGGTGCCCCTCTGGAGATTGTGGACGGATTCGTGAGCAGCATAGCAGTGACCATTCCCTGGCAAGCCCTTGTGACAGATCACTGCACATTAGAAGTAACTGGCCTTCAGATAACATGCCGACCCAAGTATCGAACCAGTAAGTCACCTGGTAACCCAAACTTGTTATGCCTCTCGCTTCCTCTCTCTCCCTTTTCCTCCCAATAGAAGTTCGGACTGAAGCATTGTATGCATGGACACTTTCATCTAAATACTCTGGTTGACAATTGGCCTCATGGCCCATACAGCAGTTATAACAAAACTGAACTACACTTCCGTTTAAATATCACTGCTGGTACTCATTCGGATTTCATTGATTGACTGATCAATTATTTGTCTTAATAAGTAAATAAATCGAACCCAGTCAACGTATAAATGTCCAAAGAATTTTATATTTATTTAATGCCGGCTATATCAACCAAATTAGCTCAGAGAAAATCTTCAGTGGCAATAAAGCAAATGTTTATCTAGCAATGTGACTAAGTTTTCTGTCATCACCACAATCCAAATGATCATCTGCTGAATGCTGTTTGAGAGTGAATTGGTGCTTGTGCTCAGGCGGGAGTTGGGACTCCCAGGGATGGTCGTCCAGTATGACCTCCAGCATGCAGCTGGCTCAGGAGTGTCTGAAGGACCCCCCAGAGACGTCGGAGGAGCCGCCCGCTCCGCTGGAAGGACTGGAGATGTTCGCACAGACCATCGAGACAGGTGACTAAATCTGTGTTCCTGAAGTGGTTCCCCTTAGAACCCTGCAGGTTGGAGTTCCGATGGCCAGATGGTTCGAATGAAGAGACGGCCACAGCCAGAAGAGGATGATAATATCAAACTTAAGGCAAAGCCCCGACTCTGTTAACACACAGGCCATTGCAATATATATATATTTTTTTTTTTCCCGAACGTTTCTTTAGTGATGTGATGTCGCTAAGTACAACGTTTTGCAATCCGGGCCGACTTTCGTCAAGAACAAGTCCAGCTTCCTGTTTTGTCCAAACATTTCTCCCAAACATCACCAGAGATTAGATTACTTTGCATTAACGCTACGGTAGGCCGTCTGGAGGAACCAGAGAGAGTATCCAACCAAAAGATTGAAATCACACCCATCCCATCAGGCCTCCCTCGAAGCCACCCTCCCCAAAACACGGGACTAGTGCGCTAGCTTTAGCGACAGGTCTGCCTATCCTTGTGGAAGCCTCCGGTAATGCGCAATCAGTGCAAGGGCAGAGTGGGCAGAGGTTGGTAGGTAGGTACCCACCAAAATAAATGTCCTACCCTACCTTTAAGGCAGCCTACAGATAGCGTTTGGTAAGGATATCGTTTTCATTACATGTATGAAACAGTGCCTACGTTTCTATGATGTCTGGCTAAGCAAAATTCGCAAACCTTGACGTGTGTGTGTGTGTGTGTGTGTGTGTGTGTGTGTGTGTGTGTGTGTGTGTGTGTGTGTGTGTGTGTGTGTGTGTGTGTGTGTGTGTGTGTGTGTGTGTGTGTGTGTGTGTGTGTGTGTGTGCGCAGTCCTCCGTCGCATCAAAGTCACCTTCGTGGACACCATCGTCCGCATCGAGCACCAGCCCCTGGACCTGGAGACGGGCGTCGCCTTGGAGATGCACATCAAACGGTAAGCCCCGCCCCCATGACGTGGGAGGGAGAAATTATTTTTGTTTCGTATTCACTTTGTTTCTCCTTCACCCAATGTGAAGAGTAGAATGCAACCCTCCATTTGACCAACGTCCTGAAAGTCCCTACAACAACAACAGCTGCTATTTGACCACAGATGTCCCAGTATGTGATTGCAGGGGAAATGGTGGCCTGGGATCAGATTTCACCCTTAACCTCCCCTCCTGTACTGTAGCCTCCCAGAAGACTAGCAGAAGATGCTGGCTCACTTGTCAAGTTTAGAGAAATGTGCTCCATGCTTTGCCCAAGTGTCCCCAACAGTATATACTCAGGGCCTGTAACCACATGGCTAAGGGAGGGAGGGAGGGAGGGAGGGAGGGAGGGAGATAGGGAGGTGATATTGCATGTATGATATTGGTATTGTTCCCTACATTGGCAACCCTTCTGGGCCACATGTGATTGGAAACTTGATTCTGGTATGTGTGTCCTAACAGCCAAGCAGGATGGAGAAGGAATCGGTGTATTTGACTGTACGAGAGTTTATAACAGAGGTTATAACAGACTAATGATCTGTAATGAGCTGCCGTTTTTCTTGGCGGATTGGTAATCATTTCCTAATTTAAACTGCTTTGACCAACATGGGAGATTCCTTATTGGGTGACCGTCATTTTTTTTCTACTGTAACTTTACTACAGTTCAGCAAAAGTTAGACCAGAACTAGTCAATCCCCATAATTATGTGCTGTGAAGCTAAGATCTTGCCTATTGGCCAGTGTGGTAACAACAATTGTTATTCAAGCTCATTCGAGTGGCCTGGTGTTGTCACTTAAGTCAGCTGACGTCTGTGTGAAATGTCCACCTAGTCAGATCTGCAAGTCACTCCATAGTTCCCACTCCTGCCACCTTCCTCGGAAGAACTCTCCACCAACTCTATGATTAGTTTTAGAGGGAAACAACAGTCATTCTGGATGTTGAACAGATGAGCCATTGCATTCCTACTACATGTATGTTTGTGTGGTGTATGTGGGTTTCACCGTACACTTGGCAGACGGGTCCCAAGCTTTCTTCAACACGGGCTTCGCCGTCTGTCGGGGCATAAAGCGCTCTCTGGCCTGACAATCAGTGTAGCGGGGTGCCGTGTCGGAGCAAGAGCCGTCTCCCTCTCCGTCAGCGTCTGATTGGTCAATAGGGAACCCAGCCGTGTCAAATCCTATTGGTTGCCCATCAAGCAAGCCGCAGACAAATTTAGGACATGAGATCCCCTAGCACTTGGATTGAATAAAGTGTGTGTGTGTGTGTGTGTGTGTAGGCTAGAGTACTGTGACGAGGCGGTGCGAGAGCCAGCCGGGCAGAACGCCGTGCCTGTGGACATCCACCAGCCCCCGGCCTTCCTGCACAAGATCCTTCAGCTCAGTGCCGTGCAGCTCTTCTACGAGAGCACTGGCACACACCAGGTGGGACACCCGTACAGCCTTGCTTAGGTTGTGGAAGCAATCTGGATTATCTTTTTGAGATGGACAGCTGTCACCTGTATGGCCACCGTAGCTCACTCTCTGCCTCTCTGGCTCCCTCTCTGCCCCTGTCCCTCTCTCTCTGCCTCTAGCTCTCTAATTTAAATGGATCAACATACATTGAGTGTTGTGTTGCACTCAATTTCACGTCTACATTCAAGTTACTTACAGTTTCCGTTAGGAACATCGTTCCCATGGAATGTGAGGGTAACTAACTAACCCTCAGTCAGATTGCGGCGGGCACACGATTCGAACGGCCGCTTGGTCTGGAGTGCGCTGTGTCTGTATCTGTGAGAGCCGTCGGGAGGCCCGACGTGGAGTGGCACCATGCTGCAGGCTCTGTCGGACCGAGCTACGGCCTACTGACCCTTGATCCTCTCCGTCCCTGTCCGCCCAGGGCCCCGCTCCCCCCACCCCCCAAGGCTCTGCAGCTGCTAGTGAAGGAGAGGAGGAAGATGAGGAGGAGGAGGAGGGGGATGATGATGAGGAAGATGAGGAGGGAGAAGAAGAAGAGGAATCGCCCTCCAAGGTGCCTTCCCGTCCCGCCCAGCAGCCCCTCCTCATAGGAAGCTGCTCAGGCTTCATCGAGACCATGGTCAAAATCAAACAGAACGACATGCTGCCCGGACCAAAGGTGAGTTTGTGTTTGTGTGTTTGGCTTGGAGCCAGCATGTACGTATTATCGCTCTTGTCGCTCTGTTTTCTAAATGTGTGTGTGTGTCCGTGTGTGTGTGTGTGTGTGTGTCCATCAGTTGGAGCTGGATGGGAAGGTGGGCTGCCTGCACCTGCTGCTGTCCCCGGATCAGATCATCCACCTGACAGACCTGATGGCCGCTCTCTGCATAGACACCGGTACTGACCATAGACTCTACTCTATGCTCTACTCTGATCCACTGATTGGTCCTTATATTCTATTGCATTTTTTATACATTCGTTCTCTTTAGTCCCATGCAATCGGACGAGACATTGTTGGCCAACAATTCCCAACATTGTCTGGCACAACATGTTGCTTCCGTTCACATGGCATGTGGGCACTTGTTGCGTGTTGTCGGGACTTGTTGGATGTTGTTGGGACTTGTTGGATGTTGTTGGGACTTGTTGGATGTTGTTGGGACTTGTTGGATGTTGTTGGCTGAAGTTTGAAATCCGTCAAACATTTGTCGCATGTTTCTACTTGTTAACTGAAGCGAAGCTCAACATTGTCAGGTCGATGTTGTGTCCCTTTGCACAGAACGCTCAACAATGTTCAATGCGCACAGGCGCATTTTAATGATTGCAATGCACTATGGGACATATTACTGTTCGAGAATGTAGCACGGCACCAAAAAAGAGCTAACCGACAGCCAACACTGTTGGCAGTCGTTACGTCAGTTTGAACAGAACCTACAACACATACCAACAACACGCGACAACTCCCAACATTGTCGGCAGAACTATGTCATGGTTTCGTCCATTCGCTTCGGCTTTTAGACTTAATTAAGTTTTGAGGGAAACAAAGTGATCAAATTTAAAAGGGCCAACCATGTTGGTTATGGTAGCCCTTATCAATAATGTCATCCCTTCCAATGGGTTTTATTGGTATCCTAATGCAATGGGGGTTAGGCACAGAATATCTACAAGGTCAGGAAGTTCACTGACACCCGTCCACAAGCGTACCTGTTTAATAATTGACCAGGGAGAATAATGGTCGACTTTGACACCTCTCCCACCGACCAGTTGGGAACACAATCTGCCAGTGTTTGCCAAGATCGTTGCTATTATGGAGAAGTGTATTCAGGTCCATGAATGCCATCTGACGAGTGGTTCCAGAATGATTTGGCCTTTTAATTGCATACATCCAAATTAGCTTCAATACACGCAGTGACAAATCACTACTGGATCGAACTTTGTAAAGGGATAACGGGGTCGCCTGCACAGCATGCCTGGTTTTGAATTCTCCCGTAATGGTAGGAAGTATTCATAGAGCGTTCCCTGTGATAGTTCTCCCATAAATCAGGGATATGTTTGGAGATCCAGCGCAGTGCGTCCTGAGCATCCTCCTTTGTCAGTATTTCCACTGGTCTGCTTTGTGTGACACATCAGAGTTCCCTTCTTCTGCACTTTTTAAGCTTCTTCTGAACTCGATATCAAAAGGTCAGCACATCTATAGGCCTCTGCAAGGGCCCATAACATCTGTTGTTATTCACACAACACAAAGACCCCTTCTCTCCCCCCCCTTCCCCAGAGCCAGAGAGTAAGGGCCCCGGGGTCCACAGCCAGCCCCTGGAGCCCGACGACCTGCGTCTCATCGAGGAGGACCTCAGCAAACAGCTGGACTCCAGCCCCCGGGACCGGGACTGGGACGAGGACGGAGATATGGACCCCTTCCTCTACGGGATGGAGAACGGAGGTGGGAGGGGGGGTTTGTAGTAGGACATCTTCAATGGGAAACACAGTTTTGTTTTCGCATCTGAATACATTGGCCTGGTTTACATGAGAGTAATATGTAGAATCTACAACTTTGACATATTTTGATTTTCACATGTCATTTAGTGTTAAAAAACGAATCTGTATATATAAAAGGCCCAGCACGCTCACTGCCGCCTCTGCCTGTTCACATGTTGGGGCGGTTTATAAGAGATACATTCTTTATATGCGCACACACCTACAGGTTTCAGATGATGGTTTTCACAATCTCCATGAGTGGGCGAGGCAGAGCGACCGCAGTGTACCAGTTCACACCGCTTTTTGGATAATGCTGCGAACCCTGTGTTATGTGCAAGATGTTGGACTGACCGTTCACACCTAAAAAGAATGGGCGTTGGCGAATCCATACAAAGTAAATGCAAAGAAGCATAGAGGCTAATTCTTTAGCGAGAAAAAAAAGCGAATTGATGAATGCTGAGGCGTGAACACCCTGTTTGCACAGATTTTTGCGAGATTCTACTCGGGCAAACACTTATATAACCCTATATGATACATATAATATAGTGTATAATATCAGAGCCAAAAGTTGCGTGCGCCTCCAGATAATATAACAGCGGCGTTGGGTTCTCCGACGTCTCTACTTCTTCCATAACAAGTCAACTCGTAGTGGGGGTTATCAAGGCGATGGTGAATTGGCGGGAAAAGAAATTGGCGTTCACAAGAGGAAGCCCCTCCTCCTATACACGCGCAATTAAATTTGCATGGTCAAACTTGCGCAAATCAGTCCTGCGAGTAAAGTTTGTCTACCCGTGCGATCAAATACACGGTGAAAAGCGGGCACAACCCGGCCATGTTTATGACCGCATGACCGCCCCCTTTGGCTGTGACTGAGCGGTGTCCTCCTTGTGCTCAGACATGTTCTACTCCATGGGTCCCGGGGTGATGAGCGTCAGTGTGACGTCGGCGCGCTCCGGCAGTGAGCTCTCCGACAGCGACATGGAGTCCTCAACGCTCAGCCTGAACAGCCTCTCACAGCCGGCCCAGGTACCTGACCTTCTCCCTCTGTCTGTTTGCCCCCCCGCCGGTCTGTCTGTCTTTCCAGTCCATTGTCTTATGGTGCCTCTCTGCATAAAACCATCTGTTGCTCCTAACTATCTGCCTGGTGGTCTTTCTTTCCATTCAGTCCATATTTTGCTCGGTTAGTCTGTTCATCTGTGGTGGGGTTTAAATGTTCGTATCGAGATCCTCATTTGAAGCAGGTATCCTTTTGAACTGACATGATATTATTGGCAGCTAAAGCTCAATCATTGAAGACTTTGGGAACTGTGTTTCAAAGACCGCAGTGATCTAATGTTTTAAAATCTGTGTAACAGCAGATGAACACCCTATTTCGTTATTTGAAGGCTGATGTTGATCTACTCCTCCCTCCCAGGGCATGTCAAACTACCCCAGACGTTATCCTGTAGCAGGTTCCATGTCCAGCCTATCCCAGGCCAGCAGTCGCCCCAGAGGTAACCACCTGCCTCTGGTGTGGCCCCGCTCTGCCAGGGGCCGTTAGATCACAGCTGAGATGAGCTAGTCCAGATGAACTGGACAAGGTGCATGCAACAATGCACTAAGGTCCCAAGATGGTCATGGCTAAACATAAAGAATGCTTTGGCATCCTTTCCTTTTTAATAACGCAGTTTGTAGCTTCTCACAGTTCCCTCTGCTTTATTGATTTATTTTCTGATCCATTTGATGAATATTGACAAATCACGCCACACAAACACGATTATGAAAAGCTGCTCTCTAGGGGTTAGTGTTTATTATATTCAAATCCAGTTTCATATGGAAATATTTCATATTTATATTCATATTATTTATTACGTTTAATGCATTTGCGTATATTTGTCTCTCCCTCCATCATGTTGCTATTGTGTGTGTACATGTGTATGTTGAAAATGTTCAGTATAAATAAAGCTTTAGTGTTTGAGATGAGCCCTCTGCACCGCCCCCAGGCCGCTCCCACAGTGGCCAGTCCGAGCCCCTGAAGCCAGACGCCTTGCTGCGGCTGTCGCTGGGCGGCCTCACCCTGACCCTGCTGCAGGAGGACCCGCCCCCGGCCGCCGCCGGAGCCCCCTCATTGGCCCAGGTGTTCTTCCGGGAGCTGGCCTTCTTCAAGGACAGCATGTTCAGCGAGAGGGACTTCACCCAACTCCGGAGCAGCTTCGCCAAGGCCTGCCCCCACTCCAACATCAGGTGGGCTCACGCACGCACACACACACACACGTTTGACGCGGACACGCACACGCAGACGTACAATCGCTCAGTCACACGCGCAGACACACCACGCAGGCACACACGTAGACACACGCGCGCATACATGCAGACACACACGAGCGCAGACACACACACACACGTGCACGCACGCAGAGACACGCATGTGCTCGCCGACACGCACGCACGCACGCACGCTCACCTACTCCTTCATTTACTCGCACACTCAATCATACACACTCCCGTCTCCATCCATCCTAGGCTGACGGGGGCGGCGGTGCAGGTGGCGTGCGAGACGAGGAGCGGCGGGCGCCACAGCCGATCGGTGACCTCTGACCTGTCGTTCAGCCGGCTGGAGCTGCTGGAGTGTCTCTGGGGGGACGGAGGGCCGCAGTACTGCCAGGTACCACGCCCGCTTCCTCTCCCTGTCCGACCCACAGTGACCCATCGACACGCAGGAATAACGTGCAGTGTCTTTTTCCTTGGCTCATACAGCCTGAACATCAAGGCTGGGTCTGTTGTCCTACTGTCTGTCTTCATCACCGGCCAGACCTAAGGAGTTAACGATTTGAACAGATCAATTGATTTCCTGCTCTCCTCTCTGTCTGTGTGTGTGTGTGTGTGTGTGTGTGTGTGTGTGTGTGTGTGTGTGTGTGTGTGTGTGTGTGTGTGTGTGTGTGTGTGTGTGTGTGTGTGTGTGTGTGTGTGTGTGTGTGTGTGTGTGTGTGTAGTTGCTCCAGTTCCAGAAGGCAGGTCTGTTCACTCTGGGTACTGCTCCCCGACCCTGTGCTAAGCTGCACTACGGCCTCACTGAGAAACAGCAGCGCAAGGTAACCTTAAGCACACACTCTCTCTCTGACTCGCTCACTCACTCTGCTGTACTGTACGAGCTGTTCATTTTGCACATTACATCGCATCAAATTATAGTCGTGGTTGTAGCTGACTGAGGGCGGAAGGGGGGGAGTCATAACCCACACTTTGTTAAATGCATTATTATATTTGATACCACATATAAAGAGCTCCACTCCAATTATTTTTTATTTGCCGAGTACTTTGTGAAAAACCAAACCAAACCATATAGTGAGTCCATTGCTTTGGTGTCAAATGACTGAAAAACATATACAGTGAGTGTTCGGTAGCTAAACCTTCTCTTATTACTGACAAATACACAATGCTCTATTGCTACATTTGAAGTGACTGCAGTTTACACCCTTTGTTTGAACATCTTGTTTCACTGGGGCTGTCTGACAATATTTATAGACATGCTACTACGTGTCTCTTGGTTTGCTATCAATCTACCCGGTTGCTTCTGCCAACGCTCGCTCACTGGCATCGATATCTGGCGGTCAATGTTGTCGATGTAGTCATATTCGAAAATGCTATTTGTTAGTATATGGCTTTGTTTTAAGTGTTTGTGTGTGTGTGTGTGTGTGTGTGTGTGTGTGTGTGTGTGTGTGTGTGTGTGTGTGTGTGTGTGTGTGTGTGTGTGTGTGTGTGTGTGTGTGTGTGTGTGTGTGTGTGTGTGTGTGTGTGTGTGCGTGCGTGCGTGCGTGCGTGCGTGCGTGTGTGTGTGTGTGCAGGGCCGACAGAGGGTGGTGCGCCGGGACAGCGTGGTGAAGGTGGAGCTGGCGGAGCTGAGCGCGGAGCTGGACCTGGACGTCCTGAGTCGCCTGGGGAGCCTAAGCAGGGCCTTCAGCCACTGTCCCACACAGAACCCCCAGCCTGCAGCCACACAGGTACTGGCACTCACCCACACACACAGGCACACACACACACGTACATTTTTATTAAAAAGCAATTTTTGAAAAAGCACCTTGTTCCTTTTACAAAATGTGTGTGTTAATGAATATGGCTCTTACAATTTAGTTGTAAAGTAGTTAGTAAGTTACTACTTGTAGGAGCCATATTTATTTATTTAGTCATGTTCATGCTTTTTGCTCCATACCACAAGGGGGCTGTATTGGGTGTGGCTGAGGTTAAGTGCGGTCAGCCATGTAGGTCATTTAACCCAAGGAAATGGAGAAACAGGTGTTGTTAATTGGGCAGCGAACAGTTTTTCAACTGTGCCCTTTGTGTGATAGTGATCAGCAAATCGGTTTGTTAATCTTTTTACTGAAGCGTATCACGAGTTAACGTTATTGCCGGTGAATGGATTTATAAAGGATAATAAACCTGCCGTATTATTGTCAAACTTAACTCCCGTTTGTTATTTACTGAGTGCACTGGGCGCACGTCTAAACAATCTAGACTAAACAACCAGTAGTGGCTTCGAACGAGGCTTAGCCATTACAAGATAATAAACACCGAATTGTGATGCCTTTGTGCACGGCAGTCGACCGTCAGCAGCTTGGGCAGAGCTCCCTCCCACCTTGGCCTAAAGCCTTAAATAATATCACCCCCTCTTTTATCTTATTTTGTCTTTTTCTGTAAAAAAATCTATTTATTTTTACAGGGACGGCTGTTGCAAATGAGCTTCTACTATGAGCACTATGATGCCGACATTGGATAGCTGTTCCCAGTTTGTCGATGTGCACTGCATCTGTCCGTATTAAATAAATGATCAATAACCTCCCTCTTTGTACGCCGCCCCCCCCCAGGTCCTCAGCAGCGAGCTGTACTCCTCCTTCTCCCTGTCGTCTCCGCACGCCGTCCTGCGGCTCCGCTTCCCCGTGCCCGACCTGCGGCCTCCGCCGGAGAGGCGCCCGCCTACCCAGAAGGCAGTGCGGCAGGAGACCCTGGTGCTGGAGCTCTCTGACCTGGAGCTCCGGCACCAGGAGGCGCCGGACCTGCAGGGGGAGCCGCGGGCGCAGCCCCCCGGGCAGCCCCCCGCCGAGGCCCACTGCCTCACCCAGCTCCTCGAGGCCTCCTTCAGCGACCTGCTCGGTGAGGGCTCGGTCGTACCGTCATGGCGTCCGTGGTGCTCAGGTGGTGCTCAGCGTTCACCTAGACTCTGCATAGCCACCCCATCCCTCCCCTCCTACTTGTTGTATGTTGGACATCCTTGCACTTAATGTACGCACTTTTAATGTATGTGGTACTTAGTTATATTACTGAGTTGTGTCATATCCTAGCTATCTTTGCTGTATATGGGAAAGGGGTTAAACTAGTGACTGTAAGTGCCTTGCTATTCTTGCTATGAACATCCTTACTGTACCAACGGCGAAATATTGTTTCACCTTCTTCTGACAAATGTACTTATTTTGGATAAAAGCTTCAGAATGCCCTGAATGTAAATGTAAATGGTGCCGATGATAAGATGGCTAATGTCAGCGTCGGCAGTGGGGCCTAGAAGTATCTGGGTGGAACAGAGTAGAGGACAATGAACTTCTAATGTCTGAATGGAATTTTCTTCACAGTTAAACTTATTTATTTATATTTGATATAGTGAATGTATGTAATGTAATGAGGGCGTGAACCCAGAATTGGGAGTGGGGGCTATAGGATCCCTGTATTATCCTGCCAATGCATAGAATAGCAGGCGCAGATAAAGCACTGTCCACATACATTTGTATTGCTCGGTTTACATCAGGTCCTCAGTTATCTACTGCGCCTCCATTCAGCAACAGCCTTTATTTCTGCATGTTAGATCTCTGCAATGAATGTTGATTCCTTCCTCTCCCAGGGTCCTATGAAGGCTGGGAGGGAGACCCCTTCCCCTGTATCAGGGTGCAGAAGAACGGTGAATCTCTTCCCAGGTGAGCCCCTCCAGGAGAGAGCCATGTACTCCTCCCAGAGAATGATGCTCTGGACTGGGACAAAGTTTAAGTCCAAAACTCCTTTGCTTTTACAAACAAAATATCCCACTGGCTAAAATAACTGTTTATACATCTTTTTTGACCGACATTCATATTTGTATTGCTCTTTGGCATGGGATGTGGGTATGTTAATTGTAAATGAAGAGCATAAAGGGTATTCAACACCAAATGTTATCAAATTGATCGACCCTAATCATTAATTTAATGATAGAACCAAAACCAAGTTGGGGTCCAGTTTCACTCTCTCACTCACTCACTCACCCATCCACTCTCTCACTCCCTCTCTCCCACTCTGTCCCTCGCCCGTCCCTCCCCTCCAGGCTATCGGTGCGTGTGAGTGGGGGGGACACCCTGGTCTCGGGGCCCGGCGGGGGGCTGGGCTGCTTGGCCCGGGACCTGGCCACCATGTCGTTCGAGAGCCCGTGTGACATCGGCGACAAGACCAGCTCCCCCTTCTCCTCCAACCGCACCATGTTCGAGACCGAGGAGGTGAGGCACGCACGGGGCACAGCCAGACATGCACTGCTACGCTGAGAAGTACACAGGCACCCAGCCACACACACAGACTACACAGGCTAAAGCAGCCATCTTGTAACAAAAGACTGACAAAAGGCACATAGAGCGTAATAGTGGAGTTGAGCATCAATGCACCTGCACAGCGCCAACTTGTTACATTTAAAAAAATAGGGAATTAAGTTGATACTGCAACCATGTCAAAAAATCCTGGGGAGAAACCTAGAGGCATATACAATATTCTCACACACATGAGGACCACATTGCAGACAAATAGGACCATCGTCCAGAACACACTTTCCATGTCTCTTATTGAACCATGCATTATCTCTTTATCTCCCTGTAACTATCTCTCCCCCCTCTCCCCTCTCTTCTCTCTATCTCTCTACTCTTTCTCTCCCCCCTCTCCCCCTGGCCGGGGTGCAGATGGTGATCCCCGCTGACCCAGAGGAGATGCTTCAGTTCCAGGCCCACTGTGTGGCCCACTGCCGCTGTGCCATGGACATCAGCCTGCCACTCGCTTACATCCTCCTGCCCAGCAAGCAGGCCTTCCAGAGCCTCTACAACAGGTGGCGCCCCACACACACACACCAGGTTCACACCGGGTTCACACCAGGTTCACGCCAGGTTCACGCCAGGTTCACGCTAGGTTCACACCAGGTTCACACCAGGTTCACACCAGGTTCACACCAGGTTCACACCAGATTCACACCAGGTTCACATCAGGTTCACACCAGATTCACGCCAGGTTCACGCCAGGTTCACGCCAGGTTCACGCCAGGTTCACGCCAAGTTCACACCAGGTTCACACCAGGTTCACACCAGGTTCCGGCCAAACAGTTGGCTTCTGTGTTTGGCTAACCAACTTTCCGTCTCTTTCCCTCCCTTTTATCCATCGTTCTTTCTCGACCCGTAGGATCAACAATGACCTCTTAATGTGGGAGCCCCCTCCTCCACCCCCGCCCCCTCCTCACTCTGACCTCCTCCACCCCGCTGCTGCCCACCTCAACCGCCGTCACCACGACAACGAGTTCCAGCTGTGCAAGTCGGCCTTCAGGCTCGGTGAGTGGGACCGAGGTTTGTGAGTATAGAAGCACAGGAATGTAACGGTATTCTGATCATTATTCAGCAATAGAGTGAGAAATGATTTGTCATTATGGGCTGACATTATGGGCTTGCTGTGTTGGAAACTCTTAAATCGTTTCTGATGATGCGAGACGTGGCAAAGCACAGTTTTGACTAGCCTAGGTTACGTTATCCACAAGTTTATTTGGGATGTTTCATTACAACAACTCTTGAGTCATCACAAAATAGCGGAGTATCGGCCACAGTCAATTCCTGGATCCACGCTGGTGTACTAAAACAATTAGACTTATTTTTTTTACATTGAATACACATCAATGTTGCCATAGGATCGAGTGAGAGAGTTTGTGACTTGTATGTCGATTCAGTTTTTAAACAAAGGTATACTTCAAATGTGTTGAAGATTCTGATTCGGAAGAGGAGGAAGCTCCTTTCTACTCGGTGGACGACTCAGCAGAGAGGAGAGCGTCCCAGCCCCGGCCGAACCACAACCTCAGCCTCCTCACACTCACTGTGGTCATCGGCAAGGGCCGCCTCCAGGCCATGACGGACAGGAAGGTCAGCCAACCCACTGCAACGCATTCTGGGAAAATTCATTCATTTGGATTTTAGTCTTTATTTAGGGATTAGTCTATTGATTTTGCCCTTTTATACTCTGTGCTAATAGGACCTCCATCATGGGGAGCTGGTGTTGGACCTGGAAGGAGGGAAGATATTCAGCGTTGCGCAGCACCAGAACAACCCAAATCTCAACTTCCTGTGCTTGGAGAGCAAGAAAGTGGACCTTTATCATAAAGGTCAGTTTTATGACCCCGAGTTCTGAGATTAATGTCAGAACTCTAAAAGAATCACTTGTGGCTGTAATCCTCTTCCGTATTTTTACAATATAGATTTTCGCCCCCAGAAAATGATTAATGGATCCTTCATTATTTTCTCTAACAGCTGCAGTGAAAGAGTCCCCCATCCCAGAACGGTTGGAAATGCCCAACTTTAGCGTTCCGAAGAACCTGGACCCAACCATTTACCAGACGGAGGCGGGGGTGAGCAGCGTGAGCGGCAGGGAGAGCGGGCTGCAGATGCTGTCCACGGCGATCAAGATCTCCCTGGACCCCAAGAGGAACGTCAAGGTGGTTCTCTCCCAATGTTCAGGCCTCAGCCACTCCATCATCAGCGTTATCAGTACCAATCATTTAAAATGGCTTCCCTGGGGATTGGGTTTGGGTTAGCCTCTTCCGCTCCCAAATGTAAGTCTTCAAAACGGTAGTGAAGTGAAAGCATGTATCACATATTACTACTTTAATGGAGATCGTATAATGGCATTTAGCATTAAGCTTTTATCCAAAGTGACCTAAACGACAGAGTTTACCATGCGAGGCGACAGCCAGCTCGTCCGGAGCAGTTCGGGTGAGGCGTCTTTCTCAGGGACACATCCACACTCAGCTAGAGGAGCCGGGGATCGAACTAGGAACCTCCCGGTTACCAGCCAACCCGCTCTACCTCCTGAACTAAGCCGAACCCCTCAATCAAACCAGAACACAAGCTGACTGAATGTGTTATATTGTATTACAGTGGTACTTGATGATTCTTTACTAATCCAACCCACTCGTTCTCATGTGGTTGTGGTAGGAGTTCCTGGTTGCTGTGCGACTTCAGGGCGCCACCATGCGGCACTACGTGACCCAAACCGGCCACAGCTGGTACGAGCAGGTAGGGAGACCGACCTGCTGTCACTTATTCCTCGTGGCTCGTCGTGTTCATTCCTCCTGCACTGCAGCTCCTTCATGAGATATCTCTACTAATATCATACAGGCGAGGAAGAGTAGAAAAGGGCAAAGAACGTATAATCGTATGCATCCCAAGAGTTCATATCATTTCTATGAAAATGGCCGATATTGGTTGCACCGGATCTACCCTATTCTTGCTCTGAATGGAGACAGCCTAATCCTTTTAACGTCCATGTTGTGTTAAATGTTTTGTGGTTGCAGCTCGTTGAGTTTCTGGACGTGATTGACGACCCCATTCTGGGATACACAGCGCCTGCTGTCATTACTGTCCTCCACACTCAGCTGGCCACCTGCGCTGTGGACTACAGGTCTGTACACACGACCGTTGCAGAAAACCCTAGCAACACCTTCACACATTCACACACTGACGGCAGAGTCAAACATGAAAGGCGACAGCCGGCTCGTCAGTATGTAGTCTCGCTCAGGGACACCTCGATACTCAACTAGGAGGAGCCGGGGTTCGAACTAGCAACCTTCCAGGTACAACCCACCAATTTGATACACTCTTGAAAGTCACATTTATTTGCATAGTGACGTGTTCTTGAAGAAAGTATTCTAAACCGGATCGCTTTTAACTCACTTTATTTGTTAAAGTATTTCGGTATGGTAACTATGAAGCAAAAGGAGGGGAATTGTATTTGAAGCAAAAGGAGGGGAATTGTATTTGACACGCACGTGGAGTGACAAACAGCTGACCTGTCTTCTAGCCACGGGGCTACCAACAGGGCTACCATATGTTTCTGATCTCCTCTCGCTCCCGCTCGGCGTTTATATCAAGTAGGCGTGGCCTATGTGACGTATTGGCTCCGGCTTCCTTGTCTGTCTAAAGGTGCTGCCATCTGTGGCTGGAGTAGTTATTGCAGCTTGTATGTTGGGTCCTGCTCCCCTTGTGGTTATGTATAGTAATTACAGCTTATGTGTTCGATCCTGCTTCCTTGTGGCTATGTTGGGGTAATGCAGCTCATGTGTTCGATCCTGCTTCCTTGTGGCTATCCTCAGCTCTGGAGAGGGCCGAAGCCACTGAAGCTGAAGTTGTGGGTACTGCATGTGCTTGGAGACCCACGTCAGGCTCAGAGACACTGGGCAGGTCTTTGCGGAGCTGCCTGCCTTAATACTTCCACATCACTAACCAGAAAATGATCACGAGTCTGCGCCAGTGATAAGATGTTGGCAAAGCAAAATATCCATGTGAAAAAGTTTTTAGCAAAATAGTTCCAATACACTGCTGTCAAGCAACCAACAACCAACTTAAAATACTGTTTTGATTTTGCTTGGTGTATTCATTTTATAGAATCAAAACACTACTATTGTAGCAAAAAGCTACTATAAAGAATAACCTTCATCAACCATTAGACCAAATAAACCTAACTTCTTTCTCTTTGAATCTCCGCCCAGGCCTCTGTACCTGCCGCTGAGAGTCGTCTTCACTGCGGAGTCCTTCTCCCTGTCCAGCAACATCATCGTGGACACGGCCACCTTCCACCTCAGGTAGGACCTGCTCAGCTCAACTCACTTGGTCACTGGAAGCGGGAGAAAAGCAAAGATCCCGGAGTCCGTTTGTGAAGCCTTGCTAACAGAATAATGACAAGAACACAAGATTAGAGTTAACTTGAAAGTTGTCAAATAAATGAACACTAAATCACAATGTGGATATGATAAGATACTCAATCAGAGTCTTGGCTCCCTCTGCCCTTGTTGTGTGGCTCTACGACCAGAGACCTGTAGCGCTGGAGCGAGCTCTCACCATCTCTCTGTCCTCTGGTCTAGATTCATCCTGGATGACTCTGCCCTCTACCTCTCGGACAAGTGTGAGAGTGACACCGTAGACCTGAGGAGAGGTAGGACTGGTGAACGAGAAAGTATCTCGTTCGCACGAGAAAGTATCTTGTGCGCATATCAGTGTGTGTGTGTGTGTGTGTGTGTGTGTGTGTGTGTGTGTGTGTGGGGGTGGGGGTGGGTGGGTGGGTGGGTGGTTATCAATAAACAAATTAAAACCTTTGTGGGTCAGTCATCATCTGCACTTTCATTAGCGTTTCATAATTTAAAGACTGTGTATGTGTGTGTTGACATGTTCTGCGCTCTCCCCCCACAGACTACGTGTGTGTGCTGGACATCGACCTGCTGGAGCTGGCCATCACCACGTGGAAAGGCAGTGAAGCGGGCAAGCTGGTGAGAGAGAGAGGGAGAGAGAACTGAACTGGTGCCAGTTCAGTGGTGGTTCACCCAGTTCAGTGGTGGTTCACCCAGTTCAGTGGTGGTTCACCCAGTTCAGTGGTGGTTCACCCAGCCTGAAGCCGTTCCATCTCCTCTATTCACTGCCTCCTCCTCTCCCCCTCCCCCCGCTCAGACCCAGCCTCTCTTCGAGCTGCGGTGCTCCAACAACGTGGTCCACGTGCACACGTGCGCCGACTCGTGCGCGGCCCTGGTGAACCTGCTGCAGTACCTGGTCTCCCAGGGCGACCTGCACCCGCCCCCCCGCCACACCTCCCCCACCGAGATAGCCGGCCAGAAGTTACCGGTAAGGACGAGTTAAAGTTGTAATCTGACCCTGTGTTTTAACACCAGACTCTTAGCATGGTGTCAGCCTATCGGATGGAAGCGCGTCCCCTGACTGTGTGGCCCGTGCTGTGTGCGCCCCGTGTGTGTCCCAGCTGTCAGAGAGCCCTGCCTGCCCGCCCCCCTGTCACCCCGCCGAGACGGCAGAGATCAATCAGTACGACCTGGCAGACGCCTTGATTGACACGGAGAGGAGCCAACGGGAGGAGGGGCCAGAGTCAGGTAATGAAGCTTAAGCTTGTTAGTTACTTTGAGCGGTCTTGGTCTCACACCACAACAACTGATGAATGACAGTTAGATTGGATTGGTCTAGCCCTGCTGTTTCATTCTACGTTCACAATATTTAATAGAAGGTGACGACAAAACGCTATTTCTTTATCGAGGCTGACATGCCTGCATTTGACTGAACGCAGAACCTTAGATCTCCCCTCCCTCACCGTGTGTGTGTGTGTCTCCCTCACTGTGTGTGTGTGTGTCTCCCTCTCCGTGTGTGTGTGTCCGTTGTTTCTTCCTCACTGTGTGTGTGTGTTATTTCTCCCTCACTGTACGTGTGTGCGTTGTTTCTCCCTCACCGTGTGTGTGTGTGTGTGTATGTGGTTTCTCCCTCACCGTGTGTGTGCGGCCCCCAGGCTCCCCCTCGGTCCCGCGGGCAGACCCCGTCTCCGTCTACCTCTTCCCGGGAGAGGCCCCCAAGCGCCGGCCCTCCTTCCCGCCCGGGGACGGCGAGGAGGAGGAGGAAGAGCAGGCGGAGGAGGAGGAGCCAGACCTGGAGCTGGATGGGCTGGTCACCACGGCAACGGAGGTCCAGGCCGACGGGTTGTCCCAGGAGGGGTCGGACGGTTCCACGGACAACGACGACTTCTGCATCCTGGAGGCTCCGGGCGTCGGAATACCGGTCAGATCCTGGTGTTTGCCTTGTCAACACTATTTCGTACTCTTGTATTTTAGTGGCAATGTAAAGTGCATATTGCTCCGTACAATACGCAACATTTGTGATTTCAAGCTAGCTCCAGTCTAAATAAAAAACAAAACTCCCCATTGCTCCCTCCTTCCAAATGCACTCTCTCGCTCTCGCTCTCGCTCTCTCTCGCTCTCTCTCTCCAAAGTAGCCTGATGATGTGTTTAAGAGCACATTTCAAACTCAATTATTTTGCATATTGTACCTTTTCCTTTATAATCAAATGTATTGTTACAATTAGTATTATTAGTAGTATTTTTTGTGTGTCCTCATGGCGCCCCGCCCCCCTGTGTCAGTCCAGGGACGGGGAGCCCGTGGTGACGGTGCTGGCCCCGGGGCCCATCAGGGTGAAGGACGGCCACTTCTCCCGGCCGCGGGGCAGCGCCGACCTGCTGCGGGCCCCCGCCGGCTTCCCGGTCCCCCAGAGCCGCGTGGTGCTGCGGGAGGTGTCCGTGGTCTGGCACCTCTACGGGGGCAAGGACTTCGGGGGCCGGCCCCTGTCCATACACGCCACGCAGGCTAACAGGTGACTCACTCACTCACTCACTCACTCACTCACTCACTCACTCACTCACTCACTCACTCACTCACTCACTCACTCACTCACTCACTCACTCACTCACTCCAATGTTTTATGTTAATCGGTGAGGATGAGAACATCTCACATCTTGTGTTGTGATCATTTACGAGCCACTTGTCTTATATTACTTAAAAACCTGTGATACCAATGAAGGATTATAAATAAAATGAAACGTAAGATGAGGAACAATTCAATTTTTCACCCCCCCTTATTAAATCCACCAATGCCGGTCCTTCCTCCCCTGTGCCCCCCTCCCTCCCTCCCTCCAGGGGTCGCTCCGTGCCGGCGGGCGTGCGCTGCTCCCCCTCCCGCTCCACCGGCCCCTCCCGACCCCAGAACTCGTGGCGCTGGGCCGGGGGCAGCGGCCGGCAGCACGCCCTCCTCATGGAGATCCAGCTCTCCAAGGTGAGCCTGACCACCGCTCCTCCTCCATCCAGCTGACCGGGAGCTAACCCCCCCCCCGTGGACCTCTCAGTGGAGGCACCCGCCCACCGTTGACCTCCTGCGTTCCCTCCCCAGGTGTCCTTCCAGCACGAGTCCTACCCTGCGCTGGTGTCGGGGCCCGAGGCCGAGGGCCTGGGCCTGGGCGTGGGCCCCTGCCCCGGCGGGGAGCAGCCCCTCTCCAGGCAGGTGTTCATCGTCCAGGAGCTGGAGGTCCGGGACCGCCTGGCCTCCTCCCAGCTCAACAAGTTCCTTTACCTCTACACCAGCGAGAGCATGCCCCGACGGGCCCACTCCAACATGGTGAGAGAGACAGGGGGGAGAGAGAGACCGGAGGGGGAGAGAGAGAGACCGGCGGGGGAGAGAGAGAGACCGGAGGGGGAGAGAGACCGGAGGGGGAGGAGAGAGACCGGAGGGGGAGAGAGAGAGACCGGAGAGGGAGAGACCGGAGGGGGAGAGAGAGAGACCGGAGAGGGAGAGACCGGAGGGGGAGAGAGAGACCGGATGGGGAGAGAGAGAGACCGGCGGGGGAGAGAGAGACCGGATGGGGAGAGAGAGAGACCGGAGGGGGAGGAGAGAGACCGGAGGGGGAGGAGAGAGACCGGAGGGGGAGAGAGAGAGACCGGAGAGGGAGAGACCGGAGGGGGAGAGAGAGAGACCGGAGAGGGAGAGACCGGAGGGGGAGAGAGAGACCGGATGGGGAGAGAGAGAGACCGGAGAGGGAGAGACCGGAGGGGGAGAGAGAGAGACCGGAGGGGGAGGAGAGAGACCGGAGGGGGAGGAGAGAGACCGGAGGGGGAGAGAGAGAGACCGGCGGGGGAGAGAGAGTGACCGGAGGGGGGGAGAGAGAGACCGGAGGGGGAGAGAGAGAGAGACCGGAGGGGGAGAGAGAGGCCAGAGACAGGGGGAGGGAGAGAGAGACTAGAGGGGGAAAGAGAGGCCAGAGATTGGAGAGGGGGAAGGCCAGAGACAGGAGAGGGAGAGAGAGGGAAAGAGAGACAAGAGAGGTAGAGGAAGGAGTGTGAGAGAAGGGGAGCTGGAGAGACGGAGAGAGAGAATGAGACACTGAAGAAGTGTGAGTGACCGAGAAGGAATGAAGGGCGACGAAAACGGAGTGTGAGGGACGGCGAGAGTGAGGGACGAGAGAGGGCGAGGTTATGACTGCCCTGGTCTGTGGTCCTGACCCCAGCGGCTCTGTTTGTGTTTCAGCTGACAGTGAAGGCGCTACAGGTCTGCCCCGAGTCAGGCCTGGGGGGTCCCGAGTGCTGTCTGAGGGTCAGCCTGCTGCCCCTCCGTCTCAACATCGACCAGGTCAGCCCCCTTGATGAACACAAGACGCCCTCTGGAGGGAGGCCGTTTCTCCTCAAGGGGAAATGCAGTCCACTCGCCCTAATATGGTCACACATTTACATTTAGCTTTCATCCAAAGCGACTTGCATAAATGCATTTGTCAGAAGAAGGAGATGCAATATATCGTTGTCAGTACAGTAAGGATGTTCATAGAAACAAGTGGCGGGCACTAACAATCACTAGGTTAACCCATTCCCCGTATACAACGAAGATAGCTAGGGTAAGATGCTATTGCTAAGTATGCCATACAATAAGTTTGTACATTAAGGGCCAGGACGTACATACATACTCGTACCACCACTTTGGGGCCAAAACAGAGAATATAGTCACACGCTGCACAATGTTGGCTCTAGTCCCTCCTGGGTCTTCTCTCTTCTTGTTAAGTTTACTCGGAGCAGACGCCGCCGCTCCACTGACGGGAGGCAGGACCGTTTGATTGCTTAACTGTACGTGTCTCCTCTCCCAGGACGCCCTGTTCTTCCTGAAGGACTACTTCAGTAACCTGGCCTCCCTGGTGAACCCCTACCTGCCTGTCGACCCTGCAGCAGAAGGTGAGCCTCCTCTTCTGGAAGGCGATCTGAATACGATCGTCAACAACTTGATGAAAAACAAGGTTATATTACAGGGCTTAACAAGATGGCTGACTTCATGTCCGAAGTGTGTAAGAACTATAAGGCCAGCTCAATGATATTTTAAATATGATGTACGGATTTAATCCTCAGTGAAGGCAGACTCCGCCCAGAGGTCGAGTGAGGAGGCGGAGTCAGGGGGCAGTCTGGGTCCTGACCTCGCGGCCTCCGTGGAAACCACCTATAGCGAGCAGAGCTCCTCCTCTGCCGGCTCCACCTCCTCCTCTGACCAGCCAATCTACTTCCGGTATTTAAACAACCTCTTCATACCATTTGCTTTCTCTAGACTTTAGGGCAAGAAAGGCCTACTGTCCTTAAATCAATACACTAAGTAGTGTCAACTTTTTTTTTACAAAATAAGCCTAAACCATGGATATATGGATTTTAATGTTTTATTTGATTTGCAGGGAGTTCCGTTTCATCTCTGAGGTGCCCATTTGGCTGGACTACCACGGCAAACACATGGTCATTGAGCAGGTAAGGGCGTGACGGAGCACTGAACCGGTCGCCATGACAACGTCAACGTGTGCTGTTGCATCTCCTCTCTGTGGATCCAGTCCTTTTTGTTTCACGGCCTCCGCTCTCCTCAGGGGACGTTTGCGGGCATCCTGATCGGGCTGGCCCAGCTCAACTGCTCCGAGCTGAAGCTGAAGAGGCTGTGCTGCAGACACGGGTACGAGAGCCCCCCCCCCCTCCCCCCCTCTGCCTCCACACTGGACCATGTTCCTTCATGGTTTTAATTGGACTGGAGCTCATCATTGACTCACAAGGATAACCAAGGTCCCAGCATGTCTTTCCCAGAATGCAACCGTAGTTTTCTTATTGATTTCTGTCTTCACATTATAAACGGGTGCCGTTGAATCAGCATACTAACAATGATCCTTGTTTGAATTGCTTTGAAAAAAAGGTCTGTTCTCATTTTCTGCTTTCTTCTTTCTGCTCATATGAAGTCACATGAATGTCATAACAAAGGAGCCATGAGTAATCATAACGGCTCTAATGCAACGTGGAGAGTGCATGTGATCGGTTCAGGCTCAAGTCGTTCTCTACAGTCCTTCAGATCTTCTCAGTGGTCTCTTGGTAATCTCCCCTTCTACCCCAACCCCTCCCCCCCCCCCCCCCCTTTCTTCCCCCCAGGCTGCTGGGCGTGGACAAGGTGATCCAGTACGCCGTCAGCGAGTGGCTGACCGACATCCGCAAGAACCAACTGCCGGGGATTCTGGGAGGCGTGGGCCCCATGCACTCTGTAGTCCAGCTGTGTACGTTGGTCCCCTCACTCCCACACACCCAGACAGGGAGGCCGACAACGTGAGAAGGATGTCTGCCTGACCCGGTCCCCCTCTGCCCCCCTCTGTCCCTCCAGTCCACGGCGTCAGGGACCTGTTCTGGATGCCCATCGAGCAGTACAGGAAGGACGGCCGAATCATCCGCGGGCTCCAGCGGGGGGCGGCGTCCTTCGGCACCTCCACCGCCTCGGCCGCGCTGGAGCTCAGCAACCGGCTGGTGCAGGCCATCCAGGTACCCTGAGCCCCGGGCGGCCGGCTGGGGGCCGCAAGAGACGAGTGTGCGGGGAGGAGCATTAGGTCGTGGTCTTGCTGGTCCCCATAAACAACATGTTTCAAAAGAATCCATGAAATGGGGATGTAGGTGTTGGGGGGAAAAAAAAGTATTTATTCTGATTTAAAAGGAATCTAATTAGCATTTGTGAGATATTTATATCTATATATTTATGTTTACACATATCAAATGTAAAATAGGCATTTGATGTCCAATGCGATGAGGTGTTCATTCATCCATAACGTGCTCCAGACAGCGATGTGTGACTCTCCTCCCCCCCCCCCCCCCCCCCCCCCCCCCCCCCCCGCGCGCAGGCGACGGCGGAGACGGTGTACGACATCCTGTCCCCCACCCCCCCGCTGACGCGCTACAGCATCACCGAGGGCCGGGCCCCCGCCGGCCGGCCCCGCCGCGCCGTGCAGCCCGCCGACCTGCGGGAGGGCGTGGCCAAGGCCTACGACACCGTCAGAGAGGTGCGTCGCCCCGTCACTCGCCCCTCGGTCACAACAAAACCGTCCGGACCAGGACAGACGCACGAGGTCGTACGCTTCCGATAGGCTGCCTTGTTCAGACAGGGCGAGCAGGGTTGCTAAGACCCTTTTTGTTTCTATTTTTTCCTGGCTGCGTGCGCGTCATGAGCGCTGAAATTATGAACTATTTCCGTCTAAGAAACTGTGTCCATTGGAAGTGGTTGGACAGAGGGAAAGGAAAGATCACCTCCTGAGTGAAAGTAGAGTAAATATGTTTTAACGAGGCAAAGTCGCAGGTCGGTGTGGGAGAGTTTGAAGTACTAAACGATGCTCCGCGTCCTAATGGTTCTGGTGTGAGGTCTTGGTTAGGCTTCTGATTTTATGCCTCGAATTGTGGCTACTGTCCCTGTAGGGAGAAAGTTCCTTAAGTTCTAAATCACTGGCCCCGGTAATGTACCCCCAACTGGTACTATCACAGGCGCCAGTCATCATTGGTTCACCTCTGGACTCAGCCTCTCCCCTCCCTCTCTCCCCTCCCTCTCTCCCTCCCCTCCCTTCCTCTCTCCCCTTCCACTCTCCCCTCCCTCTCCCTCTTCCTCTCTCCCCTCTCTCCCCTCCCTCTCTCTCCCCTTTCTCCCTCCCCGTCTCCTCCCTCTACCTCTCTCCCCTCCCCCTCTCTCCCTCTCCCCCTCTCCCTCTCTCCCTCCAGGGGGTGATCGACGCGGCGCAGACCCTGTGCGACGTTGCGTCGCGGGGCCACGAGCAGAAGGGCCTCCCCGGGGCGGTGGGCGGCGTCCTGCGGCAGATCCCGCCCACCGTGGTCCGCCCCCTCATCGTGGCCTCGGAGGCCACCTCCAACCTGCTGGGCGGCATGCGCAACCAGATCAAACCGGACGCGCGCAAGGAGGACTTCCTGAAGTGGCGCACGGAGGAAGGCCAAGAGTGATCTGTCTGTGTGTGTGTGTGTGTGTGTGTGTGTGTGTGTGTGTGTCACCTATTTGTTTATGTGGCAAGTGTTGTGTAATGTGTGTGTGCGTGTGTGCGATCGTATACTCGATTGAGTCTAACAGCATTTGGGAAGGCGTTAAAGGGAGTGAATTGGGCGACCAGTTGCACGTGTTTGTTTTACAGAGAAACTGAGAGTTTGTCTACTCGAATTACTTATGTCCAGTATTTTACACATCTCGCTTCCTCACAGACATTTTGCCCCCCCACCCCCCCCAACTTCTGATGCAATCAGGTAGATCCCATCAGTCTGCAGTTAGTACACCAGTTAGTACACCAGTATGCTCTGTCTCTCCCTGGCTCCTTTGTTACTCTTTGGTGAATTATGCAAACATATCAACACCACACTCTTGTTCCTCGTACTCCCATCCCACACGCTGACGGCCGCATGGGCTGTGCCCTCTGACCTTTCCCCCCCCCCCCCTCTTCACCCACCACATGTTTAAACTGGTTCAGACGGCCCGGTGTGGATCAGAGACGTCCTCGTAGCAGTGCGGTCGTTGTAGTGATCTGGAGGCAGAGGGGAGCACGGTGAACTGAGATGTCCCGCTCTGCCCCAGTGTTCCGTGCCATAAACGCTTGCTATAAAGTGCTCTTTTTTATATAAAACGAAAAGGAAAAAAAAATGGTGGCCTTCCTTGATCACATTTTCTATAACCCTCATCCCTCGCGACTCATGTTCATACGCATCGCTGAGTGGCAAACGGGGTTGTGTTCTATTGCAGTCTTTGTCTTGTCGGCCCATCGAAGCCAAGTGGATTCATGGTTTCGGTGAAAGGGGTATCGGAGACATTAGTGCTTCTGTTCTGTTCCCATCGAGACCTCGAGGGCTTGGAGAGCTGTATTAATCGGGTCTCTTTCAAAGCTCATTTTAGTTGCCTTCCTTCTCTTTTCTTTCATTTGTTTTATTCGGCCGTGAACTCTTTCTGGATTCTCCGTTTTACACATTGTTCTTTGTATTATTGTGCCGTGTAAGTCAGAAACTGTTAAGGGCTACCGATTCCACATTTGGCAGATGGGTACAAATTTCCTCATGCTACAAAAAACTATTTCATGTTGTGGGGACAACATACTTCCTCCACTCTCTGACTCCAACCTACTCGCCTTTTTAAAAATATTTTAAAATAGTTTTCTCAATAGTCCTAATGATTAAATCCAGGCATCAACACATTTAGACAACAGCATAGATATACAGAGGTGAGAAAATGCTATTTTAAATTGTTGATAGTCTGTCCTGCTAGAATTGCCCAGTTTCAATATATTGTGGCCTGTTGTACATCGCCTACTATAGATCTTATAACAAGTAACTATTGAACCCAAACCCCTTCAAAATGCACTGATCAACTCGCAGTGTTCTGCTGCCTGCCACCAATAGGTGGCGCTGTAGCATATTTTAATCGCCCTTCGGCATCCTCATCGTAACGTCTCGCATCGTACAACGCTTAAGAACTGGTAGCCACTGGTGTAATGGGATCTGGGAATATAGCAGGCCACGGATTGTCAGTTCAAACATGACTCTAGTGGTGGTCATTTATTTTACATTCTCTTGTTCGCACCTGAAATCCACTTTCATGATGTCACATTATTAGTTTCCTTGGACACAGGTGGCATTGTGGTGCTTGGAAACCTTAATGGCTGCTTGCAGCAATATTTTACTTTGTTTTGCTATTGTATTATTTTGTTAAGCATTAGTATCAATTGTTTTCATATTAATGGAATTGTGTAAATCTAAGTCTGGTGGTAGTGAACGGAAAGATAATTGGAAGGTGTGTGTGTGTGTGTGTGTGTGTGTGTGTGTGTGTGTGTGTGTGTGTGTGTGTGTGTGTGTGTGTGTGTGTGTGTGTGTGTGTGTGTGTGTGTGTGTGTTGCATGTTAATGAGGGTAATTGGTTAACTAGGCCTGTGACAGCTCTCGTGTGTATTTACTATATCATACGCGGTATGAATGACCTGTATAATACGAAGATGATGCATATACAAATTAATACATGAATAAAAATGATTATAAAAAAAGTTGTGACGAAGTTTTTCCCTTAAACTGACTAACAGGTGATACTATTAATCTCGCTGGTATTTCTTTCGACTTTAAAAAGTTCAACAGTAATTCCCAACGGGAACCTTTTGTGAGTAAATGTTTCGGGGAATACTGAAGCGACGCACCGAGGGAACTTCCGGTTCACATGTGATGTTTTTCAGAGCAGGCTTTTTGAAGCAACCTGACAGATCAGACAAATTGAACAATTAGTCTTCCGCAGAGTCGACCGTGTCCTAACTTTGAAGGGTATCGTTAGCACACCACTACCTTTTAAACATGAAGCTACTGACGCACAACATGCTGACTTCCCACGTGAAGGGGGTGACCAAGGGCTACCCGCTGCTCATCAAGGTACGAGGAGGTGTGTGTGTGTGTGTGTGTGTCACAGTGACTTATTTACTTCTAATTCAGCAGATGGGGATTTATTTAGCTAAATCTAATGGTGAAGATTTTAATTGGTAACTTTTAATTCATCTTCAAAACCTTATCTGGGGTCGGGTCGCGGACGCAGAAGCTCTAGTATGGGTAGTACCCAGACTTCCCTTCCCGGGCCACATTGACCACTGACGGGGGGGTCCCGAGGCGTTCCCAGGCCGGTGTTGAGATATGATCTCTCCACCTAGTCCTGGGTCTTGCCCGAGGTCTCCTCCCAACTGGTCGAGCCTGGAGCACCTCCCAACTGAGGCGACCAGTGGGCCTCCTTGCCAGATGCCCGAAAGCTTCTTGTAAATGACCTTAGGGGGGCCTGTTTCTCTTTAGATACTGTTAAATGATGAACTTGTCACCGACGAAGTCCCCTACCCACTAGCACAATCACATTTTGCTAGTGTTGTGTGTGATGTGTAAGTGGACTGATGATGTGTGTCTTCCCTTCTCCTAGGCAACAGAGGTGAAGGTGAACGAGGTGGAGTTCAACTCCCAGTTTGTGAGCCGGATGATCCCCAAGCTGGAGTGGAGTGCACTGGTGCAGGCTGCTGAAGGGGTGAGAGGGGTCCAAGGGGGTATTGCAGGCTGCTGAAGGGCTAAGGGGGATCCAAGGGGGTACTGCAGGATGCTGAAGGGGTGAGGGGGGTCCAAGGGGGTACTGCAGGCTGCTGAACGGGTAAGGGGGTCCAAGGGGGTACTGCTTGGCAGGTCTTTCCATGTGGCTACAATGATGTCATCCAACATTTAAAGCTTGCGGAAAATGTGTAGTTCCACCAAGCCAAGATTAAGAAGGATATGTGAACATATCCTTCAAAATCATCCCCTAATCCTCTCTTCTCTTTGTCACTAACAGAAGAACATCTTATTTTGAAATGGTGTTTGTATATAAATCTATATTATTTGAAGCCAGTATAATATAATGGAACAGATGTTATATATGTGTAATGTCACATTTTGCTTCGAGCTGCAGCCCTGAAGAGAGTGTACATCAAAAAACTACTAATAGTGTTGTAGTGCTGTTGACTAATACGTCTGCCCCCCCCCCCCCCGCCCCAATCCAGCTTGGCCACCTTGAAGACCTCTCCGCTGAGCTGGTGGCCGACTACGAAAACAACGAAGAGTTCCTGAAGAAGGTCCACAAAGTGCTGCTGGAGGTACGTGTGCGTGTGTGTGTTGTACATCTGTGCATAGTTGAGGTTTGTTTTTAAAACGTATAATATAGTACTCAATGTCCGGATGTGTGCATAAAGATGGAGATGTCTCTATGGTTACATCATGCGGTATTGTTCTGGCCTGCTTTTGCTCTCAGGTTGAGGTGGTGGAGGGGAGCCTGCAGTGTCCGGAGTCGGGCCGTGAGTTCCCCATCTCCCGGGGGGTCCCCAACATGCTGCTGAACGAGGATGAGGTCTAGAGGTATAGAGGCCCTGGGGATCTGATGTGTGAATTCAAAGAACAGTGAACCCGGATGGAGTGAGGAGTGGATTTCAGTTGGATTTATTTTTATAATGTTTGTTTTATCTTGTTTTGGTTCCTTTTCTCAATAAAAGTGTTATTGCTGATGTACATGTCTGCTGTATTCCTCACCGTTTGGGTCTGATGGAGAATGGGGAAATGAGCCTGGGCAGAGAAGTGAAGGAGAACTCTCAGAGGTCAGAACCCTGTGTCTACACCAGCTCTCTAATCAGCTCTGGGTCTGTGCAGTACTGAGACATGACGTGGCAGTCGCTCGTCTATATTCGTCTTCGGAAAGCAGCAGTAAAAAGTAGAAGTTGTTTTTAAGAATTTTCTTTCCCTTTTTTTTCTTTCAAAAAATAAAAGCTGGAAGGTGCAGTATTCAAAGCTGGCCGCAGGGGGCGCATGTCTGATCGGCGGTGCGCCCAGGGTTCTGCGGTGGACCTTATTGACTTGTCTTTTTACTGCGATGGCTTCCAACGACTTTTGATCCACGTAGACAAATTAACTACGAGGCAAAGTCTGTTGACATAATTTCGGGTCTCGGCTGTCTGCTTTTGCCCCTCGAGCCTTCAAGTTGGAACAAGCTCCTATTTGTTCCCATGAGTGTTATCATTTGCGGAAGAGAGACGCCAGGGAGAGAGAGAATACGAGAGGGGAGAGACGGGAGGTAGAGAGAAAACGAGAGAGGGGAGAGACGGGAGGGAGAGAGAGAGAGAGAGAGAGTAAACTAGGGAGGGGAGAGACGGGAGGGAGAGAGAGACGGGGGGTACATAGCCATGCCAACACCATACACGAAGGATAGGAGAGAATGCTGCCTGCTCCTCGTCTCGTGTATGATATCCCACTCTTTGACCGCCTATCTCGCCCTCTTTCTCTCTCCTCTACCTCCCCCATTTACTTGGCAATTACAGGGCTTCACCCGCGACTATAATAACGGTCTGATGGGATGGCAGCAAAGCGGCAATAAAAACCTCCCTGACAGATTAACGGTCTCTTCCATCTCCGCAGCTGTAATTAACAGTAAGCCTCAGGAGGGCGAAATAATAGACGGAAGGCTGAATATAGAGATAGAAAGAGATATGCAATTTAATAATCAAGATTGTACACGCCTTTTTAACTTTCCTCTTAAAATTATAACAATATAGTTAGAGCTATGTGAGCTATAAGTGTTATTCAGCATGATGGGAGGTTCTGGAGAGTTTTCCTCTCTTGGGGAGGAGAGATTGTTTGAGTTTCCCGAATTAATTATTTTAGGGGTAATTGGGGTAGGGCCCTGAAATGCCCTAGAATAAATACTTACTTTGTAGAGAAAGAGAGGGGGTTGCAAACATTTGTGTGGACACTTCCCTCCTTTTTTTTTGGAGATGCCTAACTTGCATAATCATACCCTCAATATCCTTGGTGTCACGTCTCCAACCGCCTCCCCTCCTTCCTCTCCTCTCTCCTCTCTGCACACCGTGAGGATCTCTTCAGTGGAGCCTTGGGTCTCAGGCTATGTACACCCGGCTGGCTGCACAACATCCACCCCCACACTGCTGAACCCAATGTGGCACTCGGACGTGGAAAAAGGTGGATCACTGAACTGAAACTCAGTTAACCTGATGGAGGCCTAAGTGTGTGATTTATTGAGACGTTTCTCAATGGGTCCCTGGCAGTACAAAGGCGCCCTTTCATCGAGAGATTTGATTTGGTACACTTTTTTTATGTGTGGCAGAAGGTTGTAGCATCACGTTGACCGGACTGGATGCTGGGAGGACGAGTGGGACACGACACTTGTGGACATTCTGTCTAAAATAAATGCTTTTTATTGACTCCTTTCGGGCAATGGAAGGATCTCCGAAGACCTGTAGCTCGACTGGTTGGACTGGTGAACGGGTTTGGACCCGATGCTTTTAGATCCTTTTCCTGGTGGACTGCGTGGAAGAAAAACGCGACAACTCCAATTTATTCAATTTAAAAGAACATCACCTTGTATTTCGGATATCTGCGACATGGGCTGAGCTCTGTGCTGGTCGCTCTTGATGAGTTTTTTCCCGGATCGATATTAATTTCTGCAGACGTCTGTGGGAAGCCTCTGAGTGACTCCAGGGTGGTTTGTATTTGGAGGCTTTACGCACCGACGCATAGACGCACCGGCAGCAGAGCCGAGGGGGGGCAGTGCACGACACACCGAACACTGGTCTGGTGCGCGACCCGGGGAACCCATCGCTCAGTCCGGACCATGTATCTCACCCGCCTCCTCTTCCTGCTGCTGAGGCTGGCGGTCACCCTCGACGGGCTCAACACCTGCCAGTTTTTCAACCTGGACGAGCAGAAGTCCAAACGCATCGAGGCGGTCCGCGGGCAAATCCTTAGCAAGCTCCGCATCAGGAGTCCACCGGCCAGGCAAGAGACCCCTCCGACCGACACGGTTCCCCCAGAGGTCATGCTCCTCTACAACAGCACGAGGGAGCTGCTCAAAGAGCGTGCGCGTCAGGCCGAGTCCGCTTGCGACCGCGAGAGTAGCGAAGAGGATTATTACGCAAAAGAGGTGCAGCGTATTGACATGTTGCCGCCCCGGGCAGATACCAGTGAGTCATTTTCCTAGTTCCAGGATTCTAAACAAGTCCTGTGACTGTCCTTTTAATGAGCCAAACATACAATTTAGCCTATTATGATCGGAGTTAAGCGTGCGTAAAAGGCACCAAAATCAGCTTGACAGTCCTTTGTCCAGTTTCTAATTAGACCCAAAGCTATCATTAAAGTTAGTGTCGGTTTATAGCATCTTATCATCAACCATAATGTCTGCAATTTTGATGGTCTGTCTCGACACACACTGCGGAATCAGAAACAACCGCTCCACCAAAGAATATTTTGGAATCTGCTCCATTCCACATGCGCTTCATCTCTGCGCTACCCCGATTTCAACCCAATCATTCACTCTTTTTGTCTCTAAGTGAATCTTTCTTCTCCGGGTGCCCAGATGCGGTGAACCCGGAGTCGCCCAGTCCCCACTACAGGACGGTCCACTTCGACGTCAGCGGCGTGGAGCTCGCCAACAGCACCCTGGTGAAGGCCGAGTTCCGGATCTTCCGGGCCCCGAACCCGCAGGCCAGCGCCGCCGAACAGAGAGTAGAGGTTTATCAGGTGTGAACGGCTGACAGAGCGTCCCGGATCAAGAGGGAGCTGCCCCCGTCCTTAGAGACTTGCCCCCCCCCCCCTTTTGTGTCCTTAAAAATAAATACAAATAAGAATACTTTGAAGCAAACCGCCAAAAAATTAAACCGTCGTTCATGGTGTGTAAAAGCATTTTGCCCGATTATTTTTGATTTTATTCAAGACAAGAGGGGCTTGACACAAATATAAAACCACAAACATTTCCCCCTGCCAAGAACTCCACCACCCCTTTGCCACCCCATGTAACATTTTATGCATTCACTGCAGCATCACCAATGCTCCCCGTGACTCTTAATATGAACCCAGTGCAGACAACTTGATATATGGTGTTTATCAGCACAGCTAGTTGGTCTTTAATTTTCTTTGTGTGTGCATGCCTGTTTTCTGTGTGTGTGTGTGTGTGTGTGTGTGTGTGTGTGTGTGTGTGTGTGTGTGTGTGTGTGTGTGTGTGTGTGTGTGTGTGTGTGTGTGTGTGTGTGTGTGTGTGTGTGTGTGTTTCAGCTGCTGATGCCGGGTGAGGAGAGCGTCTCCACACAGCGCTATGTGGACTCCAGGAACGTGCAGCCGCGAGCCAAAGGGAGCTGGATGTCTGTGGAGGTCACGGAGACGGTGAAGGACTGGCTGGGAGACACAGGTCAGAATACACCTCCACCCCCAGACCTCCACCCCCAGACCTCCACCCCCAGACCTCCACCCCCAGACCTCCACCTCCACACCTCCACCCCCAGACCTCCACCTCCACACCTCCACCCCCAGACCTCCACCCCCAGACCTCCACCTCCACACCTCCACCCCCAGACCTCCACCCCCAGACCTCCACCTCCACACCTCCACCCCCAGACCTCCACCCCCAGACCTCCACCTCCACACCTCCACCCACAGACCTCCACCCCCAGACCTCCACCCCCAGACCTCCACCCCCAGACCTCCACCCACAGACCTCCACCCCCAGACCTCCACCCCCAGACCTCCACCCCCAGACCTCCACCTCCACACCTCCACCCCCAGACCTCCACCCCCAGACCTCCACCCCCAGACCTCCACCCCCAGACCTCCACCCCCAGACCTCCACCCCCAGACCTCCACCCCCACACCTCCACCCCCAGACCTCCACCTCCACACCTCCACCCCCAGACCTCCACCCCAGACCTCCAACCCCAGACCTCCACCCCCAGACCTCCACCTCCAGACCTCCACCCCCAGACCTCCACCTCCACACCTCAACCCCAGACCTCCAACCCCAGACCTCCACCCCCAGACCTCCACCTCCACACCTCAACCCCAGACCTCCAACCCCAGACCTCCACCCCCAGACCTCCACCTCCACACCTCCACCCCCAGACCTCCACCTCCAGACCTCCACCCCCAGACCTCCACCTCCACACCTCCACCCCCAGACCTCCACCTCCAGACCTCCACCCCCAGACCTCCACCCCCAGACCTCCACCTCCACACCTCAACCCCAGACCTCCAACCCCACACCTCCACCCCAGACCTCCACCCGTGTGTTCAGTGATAGGCATGCTCCGACATCACTGGGAACCAATTTGAACCAATCTGGATTGACACAATGATTATATAACCTGGTTTTGTACCGATATGCTTTTCTTGGACTACACACAAGGGCTTCAATCCATATATGGTTTCAATCTCATTGTGAAGTAAAACATTTTTATTGTTAAATCTTCTTATCATATTGTATTATGTTTTTGCATTTTATATGCTGTTCTCTGTGAGAAAATATGGTCACTCCTATTGTACTTTATACCTCCTCTGCTCTGACACTTTCCATTCTAATCTCTCTTCCGTCCGTCCGTCCATCTGTCCATCCCTCCATCCCTCTCGTCGTCATGGCGACCAGAGAAGAACCTGGGCCTGAGGCTGAGCGTCCACTGCCCCTGCTGCACCTTCGTCCCGTCCACCAACAACATCCTGCCCAACAAGAGCGAGGAGCTGGAGGCGCTCTTCGCAGGTGTGTGATCACACACACATACACACGCGCACACACTCTCACACACACACACACACACACACAAGCACACACACACACACGCACACGCACACACACACGCACTCACACACACGCGCAAACACACACAAGCCTCAATTAGCTGCATGACGCCTGGGTTTGTCAGAAATCCTAGGAGAAAAGCCCAAGATTCTCCAATCCTGGCTGAGAACCAAATCAAGAGAGCTGTGAACTGTTTGAGGGACTCTGTGTGCGTGGAGATGGAGTGACGGCAACAGGGGGGTGCAAACGTGGACAGATCAAGACATTCATGGCTTGGAGAGACACTCACCGCACATCCAAACTGTATGAGTGAGATGGTTGGGTTATGATAGTTGGGGTGTGATAGTTGGAGTGTGATAGTTAGGGTGAGACAGTTGGAGTGTGATAGAAGGAGGATGATAGTTTGGGTTTGATAGTTGGAGAATGGTAGTGCACGTCTTGATGTAAAACACTCATGCATCAAGCAACTTACCATGCAACAGTTAGTTTATTAGTTGACACCTTTTGGGATATATTATCACATGGGTTTTATTGAAGAATCCATTTACTTTTATCGTTGTATTAAGATTTATAATGCTTTGTAAGTAACATTTTATAATGCTTTTGGTAATTTATGTTAAAACGTCTATACATACGTCCATGCAATAAAATACAAAATAATCGCCTGCAATAAACTGCATCTCAGTTTAACAGGCTAATGCAGCAATACACATTGTCAGCTCTTATATGACAACTACACAGAGCTGAACTAAACACCTGAGTCACGGTATCAGAGGACGGCACCGCCACCCTCACCCCTCCACTCTGCCCCCCCCCCAGGTGTGGACGACCTGCAGCTCCGACAGATGCAGCGGCCGGGCCAGACCAAGGGCCAGCCCGACTTCAGCACCAAGACCCCCCACCTCATCCTCACCCTGCTGCCTGGCGACCGCGTGGACAACCCCAACAAGAGGAGCCGCAAGAGGAGGGCGGCCGCCGTCGACTCCTCCACCTGCTCCCGGTAACTCCCCCCCCCCCCCCCCCCTCCGGTCACGCACGGACCTAGGGATGCCCTGCTTCAGAAGCCAGGGACACGTGATCACATGGATTGATCGTTTTGCCTCTGATTCCGGACCAGGGTTCTTCTCGCGGGCTATTGTGTGTCAGAATAAAGCCCCGTCCCGGTCCCTTGTTTAGACTGCCAAGCGAGCGGTCGGCAGTTGTTTTAATTTAGACGACCTCAGCGCGGAGGAGAAGGCCTGGCAGCCCCACTCCATCATTACCTCTGGCTGCAAGATCCTCCGCAGCCTGCGTCCTCGACCCGTTTTAATTTTCCCATGACCAAACCCACGGGCCTGGCCCCCCACCGCCCACCCCCAGCCGAATCCCCTCCAGAATCGATGGAGGGCCAAATTGTATTCCAAAATAATATTCCCAAAAACGTTCCCTGTTGTTTTTTCCACCTCGCTTTGACTTAGGAATTCCGAGCAGGGCTGCTGCCTGCGCTCGCTCTACATCGACTTCCGGCGCGACCTCAACTGGAAGTGGATCCACGAACCCAAGGGCTACAAGGCCAACTTCTGCGCAGGCAGCTGCCCCTATCTCTGGAGCGCCGACAACCACTACAACATGGTGAGCAGCGATTGGCTGACATTTTGTCAGATGACATCTGATAGGTTCATTTATTTATACTTTTTTTCAAATTCAATAAACCATGAATAATAATCGAAGTATCTTTGTACAACACGTTGCCTTGTGAGCAAATACTGAAGCACGATTGGAGCTCTAAAGTTTGATCGCCGCTCCCCAGATGAACTGTCTGCAGACTGAGAACGGCCGCTGCACTCGTACTCAGCTCTTTACGTTCGCTTATCGTAAAGAATAAGAGTCAGCAACCCGTGACACCAGCTATGCTATGGGGGCCCGCAGACAGCTTAGTGTGCGATGTTTACGGCCGCTGTAACACAGTGGTTTGGGGATGGTTGGTTAACCCCAAACTCATAAATGTCCCATCACCACGGCAATCTGGACCCCAGTAAACCCTGGCCATGAGGCGTACAGGCTCGTAGAGGGTTCAACGCAGAGGGCTGGGAAACGAAGGGCTTTCAGACTAAAAGATGAGCAGACGACGCGTTGGTTTGATTTAAGACACGGTGACTCAAAGAGCGTTTCTGAAGACGTTAAGAAGTTAAATTCAGGTTATACCTGTATATAGAGTAAATGCTGCCCTGCTACCTTAGCTCAGTACAGTAATCAGCTCCAATTTAGTATTTTTAGGTTATGAAAATAACAAATGTGTGGTCGGGTCTGGTTGGGAGGGAGGGCGATGAGCTTGAGCAAAAACAACCTTGTTAAAGGTTAGCTTGTGGCTTCTGGCTTTATTTGCATAGATCTGTTTTCCTAGGTGGCTGTGTGGAGGAGGTATTTATATCTGTGTTACCTTTTCACCGGGCTGCGTGCAGTGGTTTATTCCACAACCAAAGTCCCTCCTGACTACAGGACTTCAGCCGTATACATTCTGATATACTAATATATGCAGTTCTAAAACAGTTTTTCGACCACAGTAGCTTCTGGTTTTTATTGACCTTTCTGATGGGATTTATAACATATGATCACGAAAGGATAGGATAGGAAGGATCAGAAACGTTGGGGGAAAATGAATGATTGACTGCATTTGAGCTCACTGAAAACATAACATGCCCACACCTTACCTCGATTGCACTTTACTTTACTTTACAGCTAATCTTTTGATTGTTTTTATCGTTTCATGTGGCGTCGTTTCGCAAAAAGTATTTTTTTCGACACTCTCTGCTCCACTTTGCACAACGGAAATAATCTTCTCCATAAAGGAAATGATCAACGGCGCCCAGTGCGGCCCCCGTCTGTGAAAAAAACTGAGCGGTTTACCAGACCCCGCGCCGCCGTGACGACTTTCAGGAACCCCTGTTGTCTCTCTGCCCCCCCCCCCCCCCCAGATCCTCCCTCTGTACAACAAGATGAACCCCGAGGCGTCGGCGTCCCCCTGCTGCGTGCCCCAGGACCTGGAGCCCCTCACTATCGTGTACTTCATGGGCCGGACCCCCCGCGTGGAGCAGCTCTCCAACATGGTGGTCAAGTCCTGCAAGTGCCGCTGAGGGGAGGGGAGGGGAGGGGAGGGGAGGGGAGGGGAGGGATGAGGGAGGAGAGGGGAGGGGAGGGATGAGGGAGGAGAGTGGGGGTGGGGAGGGACCGATGGAGGAGGGAGCTTTGGGCTGGGATGGGCGAGCGAGACAACAACAAAGGATGTAGAGGGATGGAGAGGGAGGAGGGGGAGGAGAGGGAGGAGGGGGAGGAGAGGGAGGAGGGGGAGGAGAGGAAAGGCGGAGAGAGAGAGAGAGAGAGAGAGAGAGGGTGAGAGAGTGAGAGAGAGGGAGAGAGAGTGAGAGAGCGAGAGAGCGGTTTGTTCACCAACTTTATCACCCTTGTGTGGGAAATTTTGATTTATTTCTTCTTTCGTTCTTTGTTTATATTCCTGCCTCATTAGAGGTATGAATAACTCTGGGTGGGTGTGTGGCTGTTACATGAGTCATAGTGTGGGGGTGGGCCAGATATCTGTAGCAGTTTATCCAGGAAGTATTCTGTTTGGATGTTGCTGACTGTATATAAATATATTAAATATATATATGCAACATTTATGACCCTCAGCAACAGAGTCATAAACTTCAGGGACCTGTATGTTGTTTTTCTTTGGGCATTTCATGACTTAATGAAACACTGCTGTGTGTTTGTGTATGTGTGCCTGTTTGTGTGTGTGTGGTTGAATGTGTGTGCATGTGCATGTGCGTGTGTGGGAATACTCGCACATTGAATCAATTGGTCCCTTCTAATTTTACGTCTGTCTTTAGGTGGAGGTGATAATGATAGATGGGACTTAACAAAAGGGTGGAGAGGGTTTATAAAAGCTTGAGAGCTTCAGATGTAGAAAATAGAGATGAGAGAGGGAGAGAGAGAGAGAGAGAGAGAGCGAGAGAGAGGGAGAGAGAGAGAGAGAGAGAGAGAGAGAGAGAGAGAGAGAGAGAGAGAGAGGGGGGGAGAGAGAGGGGGAGAGAGAGAGAGAGAGAGACAGAGACAGAGACAGAGAGAGAGAGAGAGAGAGAGAGAGAGAGAGAGAGAGAGAGAGAGAGAGTGAGCAGGGTTCATGCCAGCGCTCTGTGGCAGGAGGCTGAAATCTACGCCGA
>NC_082391.1:5696459-5741459 GCF_031168955.1 Gadus macrocephalus | reverse complement strand
GGGGATCCGGAAGTCCATGTTCTGGATGTTCTGGTGCCAGTCGGTGGCGTGGGCCCGGAGCTCCTCCATCTTGGGGGGGGAGGATGGAGTAAGCATATATACGAAATCAAATGATAGATAGACATTCTTTCATTCTATTCATTCTGAATCGCTGCGGCCAGGCGGACGGGGCTCCGCGCGGCCCGGGGTGGAGAGCCCTTACTGGCTGACCAGTGGTTACCCGGGCGGCTGCTGACTAGCTGTTGCTCGGACACGCGCAGTGTTGACAGATTGGGACCGATTTCCCGCCCAATCGGGCTACCCTGGCTGCAGCCCACCGGCGGCCCTGCACCCCCAGAATGGGAGGCCAACCTGAGGGGGTTCCCAACAGAGGGGGTCAGGGGTCACACGGTCTAGCGTCTCACCTCGGCGCGGGTCCTCTTGGAAAGCACCCTCAGCCATTTACCGATCATGGCCAGGATGGAGGCGAAGTAGGCCAGGCCGAACACGATCCACAGCCACACCAGAGGCTTCAGGATGATGTCACTGTCGCGGCCTGAGCCTATTCAGAGGAGGAAGGTTATCTATATGATGAAGGCCTGAGCCTGTTTAGAGGAGGAAGGTTAACCCTATGAGGCCTGAGCCTATTCAGAGGAGGAAGGTTATCTATATGATGAAGGCCTGAGCCTGTTTAGAGGAGGAAGGTTAACCCTATGAGGCCTGAGCCTGTTTAGTGGAGGAAGGTTAACCCTATGAGGCCTGAGCCTGTTTAGAGGAGGAAGGTTAACCCTATGAGGCCTGAGCCTGTTTAGAGGAGGAAGGTTAACCCTATGAGGCCTGAGCCTGTTTAGAATAAGAAGGTTAACCCTAGGATGAAGGTCTGAGCCTGTTTAGCATGGGAAGGTTAACCTTTTGAAGAAGGCCCGAGCCTGTTTAGAATAGGAAGCACGTTAACTCTATGACAAAGGCCTGAACCTGTATGAAGCAGGTTAAAGGCCCATACCCACCAGATCGGTCTCAGAAGCGGTACGGCAGCGAGCAGCTGTGTTCCGTACTGCAATCCACACTAGAAGTGGTCCGGACACGTTCCGTCTGAGATATGGCTCAGCGACGTCCCAGGACAGGACACTGTGTTTTTTGACCTCGTTGAACAACAATTCATCATCCATATTTCAGTCCCATTTTGAAATATGGATGATGAATTCAATCAGTTGACTTCTGATTGATTTCCTGAATGACTTTTTGTAACATTAATGTATCAATCGGCGGGAAGGTTAAAGCCATGAATATTCATAGACTGTGCTACCTGATTATGTTGGACTATTTCCAAAACAGGTAGGCTTTTAGATTAAAATAAGTAATGATGTCTGTGAGTCTGTAACAAATCCTACGTAGGAATTGTTGTAGTATTCAACCATTAGCAAGGTGCCACTGATTAGCTATTGATACCATAGATAGACTTTATAATATTACCCTGTTAGTGAATTGCATAGGGGTCAATGTAAGCTCATGAATATTCATGAGCAAATGCAAACTGATTGGCTGTAGAAGTGTTCTGAGACACGGCTGCGAACCGATCGTAAAGATATCGTAAACGAAGTGCTGGTTTGGGGACGGTTCTGTGCCGTAGATAGTCGAATAGCCTATTTTGACTAGAATTGTTTATATTGTCTGCGGCAAACGTTTTACTGTCATAACGCTTCTTAGAAGGATCTGGTGGCTAATTGGCCTTTACCCTATTTACCTGAGCCTATTTGGAGTGGGAAGCAGGTTAACCCTATGACAAAGAGTATTTTGATATAATAGGCCTACTCTTGAATTTGAACTAGACTATGTTTATCACTTGGGGGGTGGAAGACAGGGGATTGCATTCTTGAAATAAACAGTATATATAATATATATATAATATGATATAATAGATTACAGAGAAATCAAAATAAATATATTAGAAATATGTTCAATAAATCTAGTATGATGGCTTGTCGTTAAATTGTGTCCATTTGTGTTTGCTAAATAAACACAGGGAAGATATGCAGCATTGCTATCTATTTCTATAAACCTTGTCCCACTGGCCATTTCCTTCTTGCAGTAACGGTTGTGTTAGTCTGGCCCTCTCTGTTCAGCCACTGCATGTGGTTTCATGTGAGGTGGTCCGCCACGGTTCTGGATGACAATTGAGTGGTACACCTTAAGTCAAAGATTTGGAACCACTGCACTAGAGCATTTGTGTTAGTATGTTTCCATTTAATATAAAGAAATAATAATCGTATCTGTTTGAAACATGCTGAGCCGAAATTGGAACTTATTCTAATGAAACCACGGTTCATGCATTACGTTCAGATCCACTGAGGCGGGAAGGCAGTTGTTAGCATGACGGTGGAATCTATGGGTCTCGTCTGTATGCATTCAGTGTGCAGTTCGATCGTGACCCACCTGGAACGAAGTCTCCAAAGCCCACGGTGGTGAGAGTGATGACTACAAAGTAGATGGACTCCAGGAAGGTCCACCTCTCCACCTCCTGGAACACCAGCGTGGGCACCACCAGGAAGATCAGGCAGCCAATCAGGATGGAGATCACCGCCGAACTCACGCGAACTATGGTGGGACTGAGGTTGCGCTTCTGCAACCGAACCGAGAGGACGACAGGTTTAGTTCAACAACGGCTGTGCATAGTGCTGTCAAAACTAATCAGGGCTCGCACTGGACCTCAAAGTGCAGAACACATCACTACAGCAAGTGGTTTTAGATGTTTTTTTTTATTTTTAATTCATTATTCTGTCTGTTCTAGCGTGTTGCAGGGCCCAGCATCCCATCACCGATGTATACATATGTATGTATGTATGTATGTATGTATGTATGTATGTATGTATGTATGTATGTATGTATGTATGTATGTATGTATGTATGTATGTATTTATGTTTGTATGTATGTCAATCCTAGCTCCTGTTGCACTCATTGATCACCCCTGGAAGAAGGGATCCCCCACTCTACGTTCCTCCTCAAGTTTTTCTTGGGGCTAGGGTCAGGAGGGTGTCATACATATATGGCCTCTTAAGCCCTTTGAGACTGTAATGGTGATTATACTTATAATATGAAATACCATTATGCAACTAAAATTGAATTGAGTTTGTTACAGGACAGAAAAAATAAAATAAAGATTTGTCTAAAATGTTAACATCAATCATCTTGTCACAGAAAAGGTTTAAAAGGTATGACCGTATGACTGCTGCAGCAACGCTAAGCGAGCCCCATGTGTTCCTGGCCGCCACCGACCAACTCACCAGGAACAGGGTCTCGATCCGGGCCACGGCCTTCCGGAGCACGGTGCCCATGTGGTCACTGACCCCGGCCAGCAGAATGCCGAACATCGGGATGCCCACCAGGGCGTAGCAGACGCAGAAGAGCTGGCCGAACCAGGTGCGAGGGGACAGGTTCCCAAAGCCTGTGAACACAGACACCAAAGGAGCTACATTCAGCTGAAGGAACTCTGAACAGTCTGTTATGTGTGTTCCACTGAGTGTTGAATGCTGCCACTGTTTGTGGAGTCCACTGCTGCAGTTTGTGGAGTCCACTGCCACCGTTTGTGCAGTAAACTGCTGCAGTTTGTGGAGCGGGGAAACCCCCAGCGTTGGGGGCCCACAGGGCTGTACCTGTAAGAGTTAATCAGACTCATCCTGAGAGCCGGCCCCAGGTCACCTACCGATGGTGGTGATGATGGTCCCGCAGAAGAAGAAAGCATTGATGAGGTCCCAGTTGCTAGTGTAGTTCGACAAACTGCTGCTCAGATCCAGGCCTGCATCCACAGCCGATACCATGCCCTGCAGGCACGGAAGATTAAAGACATGGTCTGAGCCTCGTCTTACCATTAATAAGTTCTTTAAACAACCTTAAAGTTACACTAAGTAACTACGTCTACTGTGTTGTTGTTTTTTTGCCGTAGGGGGATATCTCAGACAATAGACTGTCATCTTAAAATGATATAGCTATAACTGTCGCTAAAACTCAAGCTAGACTAGAGGCTGCCAATGGGATAAACTTGCACAGTGACGCTATAAGCTCTCATTAACTCAACCCCAATTTGTGACCGCACAAGATGATTTGACGCGGGCATGCCATTTGAATCAAATGATTCAGCTGTTTTAAATCCAAAAAGGGGCGTCAGGGTGAGCTTTTCTACATTGACCCCCCAACCGACGTCTTGTGCTGACTTTGGCGTTGGTGAGAATCCCCCTGGCTGCCCCTTCCCCATGGGGACTGTGATTGTTTAATTATCCGGCTGGGAAACAGAGCTAAGTGTGCACTCATGACTAATGGTTGCGATTGCCTGGAAGTAGGGCCATTGTGTGTGTGCGTGTGCGTGTGTGTGTCACCCCAGTGGTGGGTTCAGAACACCAAACATTATTAGCACCATTGCTGCTAATAACTCTGACATTTGACATTAGCATCAATTAGACTTCCAAAGGATCAATCAAAAGTCGCACCTAGGAATGGTTAATTTGATTGGAGATACCATACCATAAAGCAACTGAATGCTCTAAGGGCTCTAAGAAAGAGAGACAGTTGGGGTATAACAGAAGAGAGACCTTATCATCTCAGACCTTATATCATTGTTTTTTCCACAATGTCTTGTTTTTGATGACTATATGCTCTGTAAGGTGACCTTGGGTGTCTTGAAAGGCGCCTCTAAATTAAATGTATTATTATTATTATCTCACCAGAGGCAGCGACTCTGTAAGCACACACACACACACACACACACACACACACACACACACACACACACACACACACACACACACACACACACACACACACACACACACACACACACTTGCACACACCATCATGAGCTGGTTGAAGGCCTCGGGGCTGACGCAGTGAGAGTGGTTGCGGAGGAAGCGGTCCCTGACGTCCACCAGCCGGTCGTAGGCCTGGCTCTCCTGGGGCGCCTCCAGCGTGCGGAACACCAGCGCCCCCATCGCCAGGTACAGCATGACCCCCACCAACAGGGCCAACAGCGTGAGGCGTCGCATCCTCGCACCCAATCCCTCACTCCACCCTCCACCACCATAACCTCCGCTCCCTCCCTCCTCGCTCCTCTCTCCTCCCCTCCGGTGGGGGGGGGGGGGGGGGGGTCAGGGGTCGGGGGCCGCTCTGTGGAGAAGGGGCCCGGGCGTCAGGATGCAGCGTGGGGTGGGGCCGCAGCAGGCCCTCTGCACAAACAGGAAGTTCATTTAGAGACACGTGTTCTCAGCTTATGTTCACCGTGGCTCCGGGTCGCGTCAGAAGGGTGACCTCCGAGCAGGTCGGCGAAACAGAACAAAGGAGCAGGTGATCGCGTCCCGACACATCCTCCCCTGGCCCGCTGCACACAGCGGCCCTGCGGGAAGCAGGTGGGAACATTTACACAAACATGGGAACCTTTGAACAGCGCCGGCTGCAGTGAATGAGGGTCACGGGCTAATGATCTGCATCCAGTGCCACTGCGGTCTGACGCTGTAGATGCTGAAGTTTAAGATGATTGCTAATCATCGCACTCCTAAATGTAAGACATATTTGTGTTTGTTGATGCTGCTAATCTAGAAGGTGCTTCACATGTGCACACACCAGTGCATCTTGGATGTTGTTTTCAGCTTTGCCCTGGCAGGGTCCATCACCATGTCACACCGACCATGGTCCATCACCATGTCACACCGACCATGGTCCATCACCATGTCACACCGACCATGGTCCATCACCATGTCACACCGACCATGGTCCATCACCATGTCACACCGACCATGGTGAATCACCATGTCACACCGACCATGGTGAATCACCATGTCACACCGACCATGGTGAATCACCATGTCACACCGACCATGCCGCACAATTTCATAACTTGTGGCGGCAACTGTAGTGTGATTGCCTAGTGTTTAGACCCCTTAGGCTCCCATGACAACCCAATGGAAAACAACCCCTCTCTCTCTCTCTCTCTCTCTCTCTCTCTCTCTCGACACTGCAGGTTACTCCTCTTGTCCTGATGCTTTATGGCCACCAACACTCACACCTCGCTAGAACAAACAGAGTCCTGCCATCGGAAACAAAGCAACGCTTCAGGCAGACGAGCAAGCCATGTACATCTTGATGGATGAGTCCAATAAGCTGCCTCACTTGGCCCCGGCCTCCTTTTTCCTACCGGCCGCTCAGCGTTGAGAGCACTGACATCACGTCTATCGGGGTTCACATCAAGGGGCATTTAGTCATAATAAGCCAGACAGAGAGAGGCAAACAGAAGAGACACAAGGCTGGTTGCCTGGATGCGGACCTGTCCGACCTGTCTGGGAGCCCGGCCAACGCCGGTGCATCTGCCTTTAAACGCGGCCTGTAACGTTGTCTCATGTTAATCTGGGGCAGGATATGTTTTAAGTAATTTCCTCTGACATTATTTAGAAGCAGCAGTGGTTGCCGCCCTGCCCCCCCCCCCCCCCCCCCTCTGACAGGGGGGAGCTCTGTCCTGTAACGCGTTTCTAAGGAACCTTGACACTCCTGGCAGTGTTCTGAGACTTCCCAGCAGACAGAGAGACAGCCTGTTAGGATTTTGGACCAAATTAAGCACAAGGCTTGGGTTGTGTGTATGGATAGTCTCTTTCCCTTCTCAACCACCGGCTCTCCTGAGCTCAAAGGCTTTGCCAAGTTATCATTGGCTAATCCTCCCCCGGGCACATTTTGATATTTTCAGTCCGATAGCGGGCGGAAGGAGGAAAAGCGTAGACGTACAGCGGCGCTTTTGAAGGGTTGTGAGCTAATCTCAACATAAACAGTGTGACACAGGGGAGCAGTCAATCATACGATTTCCGAGAGGAATAGAAGTTGGGCGAGAGGAGGACTGAACCGTTGCACCGAGAAGAAGAATGGAGGAGAAACCACTTGAGAATCTAGTTTTCCTGCACTCGCAGTAAAATACAATATATTTTATGCACTAAGGAAATGTACTGCTCTTTGCATTTTAGAACACTATTATTCTAACGCTTATTGTTATAAAATGCTTCTGAAGTAAATGTTTGTTATTTGTTTTTTTATAGAAGTTGTTGACCTACTACACATTCAACTATATCAATTTTTTTGGAATATGTCTCTCAATAGAGTAACATTGCAGTATGCTGCTGATTTGATATGACATTGCAGCGGTCTTCTGTGTATTGAATCCCGTCGTAGTGCTGTTACCGCTGTGTTACCACTGTGCCAGCAGTTTCTCAGGATTCGGACAGATCTAAAGCACAATATATACAGTCTGCCGGGAGTCAAAGCAAGTCCAGCCCATTTCTCTGTGATGTCAAACCACAAGAGGGAACTCTTGTGGTTGCAATAGGATTTTACTTAACAGACGTTAATTGTAGCGATACAACAATACAACACAACTTATCTCTGCAAATAGAAGCGGCAGTAGCTCCTGAATGGGCTTCAAGCATTGGTTACTATATGTGCTGTTTGAAAAAGATTGCACCTGATGCTGTCCACAAAACCTTGAGTTACTGCTGCACAATCTCAAATATTCTCTCCCTAAAAATAATTCTTAATGTCTGAATGTTGGAAAGAGGCCGCAGCTAAAGTTCAGCGCTTGGGAAAACACAGATATATTAAGAGCTGGGAATGGGCAATAACTGCTGATCCTCGCTTTGACCGCCGTGACATGCTGGTCGTGGAGGGATTGACATCCATGTGCACTGATGATGTGTGAATGTATATAATACCATGAATTATATGTTAAAATAGAGCTGAGGAAGAACGGGTGACATACAGGGTTGTGCAGATGTCAACTATGCAGGGGCCGAAAGGAAGGATACAGCTTTAAACCGGGGCGTGCACTGGTTCAACCATCAAGATTAAAGCCCCCTGAGAACATTGGCTTGACGTTACATGAAAACATCATCAAACTACCGGAATAAGTTGCAACAACAAAGCTCTGTCTGAGCGGGAACCCAAACGCAGAACTCATGTTTAAAGAGCAGACACACATGGCCGAACGAACCCTCATGGATGAGGCAGAACCCTTTAAAACCACTTGCTGCTTACCTTAAGCTGGCTGAGCGGGAGCTATCCAGAGGGTTGTAGCGGGCAGCACGCGGGGTCCTCTCAACATCCAGCCCTCCTCCAGAAGCAGAGCATGTTTATGTGTGGTGTGTGGAGTGTGTGTGAGAGAAGGTGTTTCCCCATTCTCTGTACCGTACATCACCCTCTGACAGCTGAGGACGCTATGGGAGAAACAAGGGGCCCGAGTGGTGTGTGTGTGTGTGTGTGTGTGTGTGTGTGTGTGTGTGTGTGGTGGCAATACGTCTCGGCCGTGCAACCAAGGAGAGGGAAAGGGGGGACCCTGTGTTTCCTGAGTGCTGTGTGTGTGTTGGGGGGGGGGGGTCTCTCTGTCTCAGTGTGTTTCAGTGTGTGGATGTCTCTCTGTGTGCGTCTGTCTCAGTGTGTGTGTCTATGTCTGTGTGTGTGTGTGTCTCAGTGTGTGGGTCTATCTGTTTCAGTGTTTGTGTCTCTGTGTGCGTCTCTGTGTGTGTGTGTGTGTGTGTGTGTGTGTGTGTGTGTGTCTTTGAGTGTGTTTTCTGTAGTGATCTAATTCCCCAGCCTTTAAAAAACTTCTTCTTTAGCATTTTGTTGAGGTAAACCAAAGTGAGTTCTGCAGTCCCAACAAAGTGCTTCTCTCTCACCTGAGGAGAACAGCAGACAGAAGGTGGTGGAAGGAGAGCAGACATGGCTGCTGCAGCTCTGGGACCTTGTTAACTTGTCTCAGCCCGACCCCCCCCCCCCCCCCCCCCTTGCAGAATATTACCTAGAATAGGCAAGTAAGAGGAAAGAGCGCCGCTAGTTAAAATCCTTTCTTGGACATAATTCAGTAGAGAAAAATAACGGAGTGCAGCCTGCAAGACGATCCAACCGAACTATCAGAGGAAGTCTTTAAAGTCGTTACAAGGCTTCCTAACTGCAGAAGGGTTTATTAACGTAACAGCAGCCTGTATGGTAAAAAACATCAAATGATTAAGATCTAATTTTATCCATATCCCCAACCCAAGTGTAGAACACCCACTTAATGTACGTACTTATTGTATGTCTTAGTTAGTTAGAACATAGTTATGTAGCATCTTATCATTGCTATCTTTGTTGAATACAGGGAATGGGTTAACCTAGCGGTTGTTGGTGCTTTGCACTTGGTTCTACGAACATCCTTATTGTATTGGCAGTAATATATCGTTTCCTTATGATAAATGTACTTATTGTAAGTCGCTTTGGATACTAGCGTCTGTTGAATGCCCTAAATGTAAATGTGGATGTAGAATAAACCAGAAGACTTTTTTTTAGCAGCAGTGTTTTATTCTACGTGCCAACAATAAACCATTCACATACAACAGCCTCACCCTGAGGGCGAGAGGTTCACAGTGCTACGAGTGCCTTCAACTGTTTAACAGCACTATAAAAACAACAACACTACAGATCCCAGAGATATTAAGGCAGTGTGTGATGGTCAGAGGGCCGACGTTACAGAACGCCCTCCTTGTCCATATCAAATGTGTACATAAAAAAGTAACACATTTTAACCCACTCATTACACTACAGCAAGTGTCTATTCAACGCTAAGGTGGGACTAGTGTTTGCACTGAGACACACGCAGTGAATCAGAGCGGTGTCGGCCACTCTCTGATGAAACAGCCTCCCGGTCAGTACACCTGTGGCCTGGCTGGCCCCTGAATCATCCTCTCATCCTTTAAAGTGTTCTACGTGTTCGCAGCACAAAACAAAAACACAACATAAATATATAGTACCGGGGGGGGGGGGGGGGGGGGGCGGAGGAAAACATACATCCAGATATATTACAAGTGATGGGTTCTACCAGGAGAATAAATCTAGACTAAAACGGTCAGTGTATTCCCTAGGGCAACACTTCAGCCAGGTATTTGTCAGTAAATGAGGAGATGGATGGGCAGGGGGGGGCTTGGGGGGGCCACGAGGGCAGGGGAGGAACACAGGAGACATAGGGAGGGGGGCTTTCACACAGTGCAGCTCCATACATGGAGCGGAAAGCCGGCAGGTCCGTCTGTGAGTCATAGGCTCCTGCTCTACAAGTCTTCTCTCTCTGCGCACGTGTGCACACACACACACACACACACACACACACACACACACACACACACACACACACACACACACACACACACACACACACACACACACACACACACACACACACACACACACACGCTCACACACACGTTCTCCCACACAGCAACGCTGCAATGACGACACTCAAACAATAAACCCATCTCACAGAAGGCGCTGGTGAACAAACTTTCACTTGCTCGCTTGACACACACACACACACAATCCCATTTTCTGTTTAAGGCAGATCTTTAAATAAGGAAAGCTGACAATTTCAAGTGGATTCTCCCCCGTTTGGAAAAGATAAAGCTCTATTACATAAACCATAAACACTCAGAGGGCTGGCAAATAATAATACAATAATGAAATAAAATAACAACCCATTTGGTCCATTCAAAAAGCGTGCAAGGCTAGTATTTGTGGCCTCCATTTGGGAAAGAGGTTCATCTGGTCCCTCATGACATCCATACACATCTAAAGGCTCCCTGTGTGAGGGCATTAAGGCATCCCTCCTCTACGCGGTGGACATGTCCATCTCACGGATTGTCCCGTAGACGTGTGGCAGGAGGGTGTACTTGCTGGCAGCTGGGTGATGCTGGTGACTGGGATGGTTGTCATGGATACCACTGGTCACGCGACGTCCTTTGGTTCTGCACACAGAAAGCAGCGAGGAAGACAATGAGAAAACAAACAAAAATCACACACACCCGTGCACACCTTGTCCCGTACAGAGCACTGAATGGCGGGCGTCGCCCCTGGTTACCTGGCGCCGGCGTCTAGTCCGTCTCCTCCCTGGGGGGCGTGTCCGTCGGCGGGAGCGGCACGGCGGGTGTGCCCAGCAGGCCGCGCCGGACGATGTAGGGACACGAGTTGCCGCTGGGGATGTCGGCGAACCCTGGGGGAGGGAGAGCGATACAACACACGTGAGACCGGACCAGCACCCCTCATTCACACACCGACGGCAGAGTCAACCACACAGGGCGACAGACAGCTGGTCAGGCGCAGCCCGGCTGAGGTCTTATTCAGGGACACCCCGACCCTCCACCTACCCTTCATCACCACCTCGGGCAGGCCGTAGGGCTCGTACTCCGTGTCGTCGAAGGCCGCCGACAGCTGGCTGCGGTTGCGGCGGATGCGCTCGGCCAGGCGGGCCGGGTCGGCCGGGATGGGGAACGACCCGGAGAACAGCAGCCGCTCCGCCGCCCCCTGCACCTCCTCCTCCACCACCACCTCCGCCTCCTCCACCACCTCCGCCTCCTCCACCACCACCTCCTCGGTCTGAGTGCAGGCGTGGAGGAACAGGGGCGGGCCGGCGGCTCCGGTGGGAAGCGGAGAGGCGTGGGTCTGAGTGGCGGCACTCCTTAGGGAAGGCCGCCCGCTGGTCTCCCGCTGGGACGCCGCGGGCGTGGGGGAAGGCGCCCCTTGTTCGGCGCGGCGCGTGGCGTTGGTCTGCGTGGCGTTGGTCTGCGTGGCGTTGGTCGGCGTGGCTTCCTGTTCGCCCCGCTGCGAGGCTTTGGTCTGTGGCGTCCCCGCCGTGGTGTCTCTGGGGCCACGGCGCGGGTCGCTGGAGGCTCTTACGAGGGCCCCGTGCGGCGGCGGCGGCGGCGGCGATTTGGTTGTAGCGCCCAGACAGCGGTTGCCGTCCATGTTTTCCTTGTCGGAGCCCTAGGAGGAGAACATGGAGGTTCAGACCGCTGGAGGACGGACCACACAGCAGAGACATTCAGCCAGTTTCAAGTCCTCCACCAGAGGCTTTGACAGGAGCTCACATAAATGATAGATACTTTTTACTCTTTTATCTAAAAATGTCATTGTCAGCTATGACTGCTTTTCCTGTCATGTTGTGCATTTGACTAATAAAAGAACGTGAACTTCACTGTGCATTTCTTTCTTGGTTGGTCAGCGTGTCAAGCTGTCAAGTGTTGAACCAAAAGATAACTGGCTGAATGCTAAAGTAAACGATACAGTTCATCGACACAAAAGTACATCTAGACCACACCGGTTTAAGAACTGGTTTAAGAGCTGAAAGGAGAGGGCAGATCACCTCATCGTCGATCAGGTCGTCGCTGTCCTGTGGTGTGAAGGTCTTCTCAACGTTAAATACACTCTTTGGCTCCGTCGGGTCACTCTGCTGCACTCTTTAGGGGGAAAAAACAGCATTCAGGTTAATCCCATCCACAAGTAGTGGGAATCCTTGGATTTGATACTGCTACAAATAGCACCGCGATGATTACACCTGCATGTCTGGAATCAAACGATACTTTGATTTTGAGGAGAGAACTGGGATAGAATCATCGGTGTATCTCACAGCCAACCAAGTTGTTTCATGAGAGTGAGACGAGATTTATGATCCGAGGCAATCCTTGTCTAATCCTAGAACACTTCTCACCCCACATCAAACATTTAATTGTGAGTGAGTGAGTGATAAAGAGACAGAGACAGAGACAGAGAGAGTGAGAGAGTGTTACCTGCAGGTCAGCATGGTGCCCTGTATTTTCTTCGAGGAGCAGGACAGGATCAGCTGGTCCTCTCTGATCACGGTCAGGGTGCCTCTGTCCTGCCACAGGTCCTTTGTGACCTCAGGCTCCCCGGCGCCCGGTGTGGGGGCCTGAGCCATCACCTCCAGGGCCCCTCTGGGAGGCTGGGAGCTCTCCGGCCGCCTCAGAGGGCCGTTTAGAGACGGAGGGGGGTCCTTGAGGCCCGGGCTGGGCTCCTGGGACCTGGAGGCTGCGGTGGGAGGGGAGGCCAGTCTCCACAGAACCAGCTCCTCAGCCTGCTTCTCCTTCTCCTCAGACACAGTCCTGAGCTCGGCCTGCAGCGCCACCACCTGGCGGGGAGAGGGACGACACGAAACAGAAGGCATGAACGCTAGAAGATGAACACTAAATGTTTTGAACACTGGCAGTTCATTTCAGAAACATGCACATGTGAGGGTGTCCCAAAGCTGTCTCAAATCTTTTAAATTAAGCCTCACTTTTAAGTTCAATATTCACATGAGGAGGACATTGTGCCTGTTCATGTGCGTTCAGTTCGACATAAAATAATATAAAACATCCAACTGTGCACCGTCCCTGCAGACGCAGAGCTTTAGTCTCTCAGAATATGGGCGGTGTACACATCCGATCCCGAACAATCCCCCATGTGTTTAATGGTGGTGTATTCAACATGTTGCAGCCGGTGGGCCTTCAACATGTTGAATACGCCACCATTAAATTCTGCGTAAGAGGTGAAAATACTTGGTAACCAATGGCTCCGCCCGCCTAAGTACTTCCGCTCAATCTGAATTTCCCTTCAGTACTAGGTATGGGTCTGCGGTATGCTAGTTGGTTTTCTCCGTCTGCGTCCAATCAGCGAACAGAGGGAGTGGCTGAGATCAATGACGTTAAAGTCAGCTCTCATTGACGGACATCTTCACGCACGGTGTTTGGTTTGTTTACAGCCTGCGTGCAACTTGATTCCCGGCCAAACGTTAGCGATTGGTTATGGCAGATCCAGAGTGGCACTGGGCAGATCCAATAGTTTTAAACTTCAACAGACACCCGCCTTCAAGTGAGTTAACGTTTGTCAATTGAGTAGGTCCAGACTCTCTGTACAAATGAAATGAAGTACGAGAGTCTGGTAGGACCAGGCTTAATACTTGGCAGAGTACCGACAGAGAAAATCCTTTTCACCAATTAGGTGTGTAAGTAATCTCTGCCCTGAAGTGATATGTATTCGCTAATGTGATATGTATACGGTAATGTCCTTAAAACACAGAAAGTCTGCAAAAAGCTTCCGCAATAGAGTTATCTAAAGAGGGAAGCTACAGCAGCATATACAAACCTTTTGATTCGGTTATTTTAGTGCAAAAAATATTTTGGACTGCCTCTTTTTTCGGAAGCACTTCCCCTTCCAGTAAACTCTGGTGTTAAACCCTGTATGGATGATGGGCAAAATAAGGCAAGAAAAGGTCCATAAGGCCCACCTGCTTCTCCAAGCGGCTGACTTTCACCAGAGGGTCTTGTGCCTTCTCCTCCTTCCTGGTTTCTTCCCTGTCCACCCCGTCATCCCTGCTGCCCGTCAATTCCTGTGAACTCTCGCTGCTGTCAAGTGACCCCGCCCCCTGGCGTTCCCGCTCCCCTCCGGGGGTTCGGGATACGGCTCTGCAGGGGTCCGTCTTTTGGCCTGGGTCGGAGTCTTGGCCCCTGGCGTCTGAGGCGGGGGGGCCCTCCTCCCCTGACTCACCGCTGCCCGGCAGGGTCTCCGACTGGGGGGTGGGCGTCTGTGCCGCCGTGCCCCCTCCCCCCTCTCTGCCAGGATCGCTGCAGATGCGCGCTGGCTGCGCAGGGGGCAGGGGGTCGGCGGTGGGGGCGTGGATCCCCTTGGGGGCCCCTGGCGACGGGGCTCCTGCTTCGCTGTCAGATCTTCGTTCCGATGCCTGGTGTTTGTGGCCACCGGCTATGTGCTTGACTGTGTCTCTGGACGAGGGTTCTGATGGAGAGGCTGCAGTGTGAAGCTCAGGACCTGGGCCGCTGGGGCCCGGGGCCGGGGTCAGGGCCGGGGCCGGGGCCGGGTACCCCTCCATCAGAGCCGTGAGCTGAGCCAGCTCCTGCCTGCAGCCCTGCAGCTCCCCTCCCTGCCTGAGGAGGGCGCCCTCCTTCTCCTGCAGCTCCACCAGAAGGCCTCTGATGTGCTGGCTCTGCAGCTCAAAGGCCATGGTCAGCTGCTGGGTCTGACGGGTCACCTGGGGGGGCAGGGATGGACAGATGGAAGGGATGGACAGAGTGACGGAAGGGGAGGGACTAACATACTAAATAAGCCAGTGATTCAGCAATACTGCACGTTATATTAATATCTTCATGTTTAATGGCTAATTAATGTCTGAATTACTTTCACTTCATAAAGTGAAGTAATATATGTAAAGTAAGTTATGTTAAGGTGTATTTTGTAGTAGCGGTTGCTGGTCTGAGTTAATGTGAAAATACAAAGTAGCAAGCTGGTGTGCTAAAATGGGACTGCAACATTCCAGTCCCATTCCAGCTGGGGAACTATTTGTGTTGGCGGAGCCAAATATATGATTAAATAAACAGACAATCATCTGTGTTTGCTTATTAATGTTAACTTGTTGAAATGTTGTATCAAAGCCATATCACACTCAAGGTCGGGAGGCCTTTGAGCAATCCCAGCCATGCTGAAACTCAAAATAGCCGCACGCCCTCTCGTCTGATATTACTTGAATATCAAATATGTCCTATAATAATAATAATAAATTATAAATGTGCTAGGAGACGAAGCAAAAATAGAATCTGTCCTAATCGGATCCATTACTTCAGATCTAGAAACTGTTTTGGTTCAAATGATCCTTGACACATACAGGTCACCACAGGTCAATATACAGGGCAATATAAAGGTCAATATAAAGGTCACCATACAGGTAAACCAAGAAGGAACGGTATTGAAGCTCTCCGTCTCTACCTGGGCCTGCAGGGCCTGTAGTCTAGCCTGGCTCTGCCCGGCATGCCGGGCCATCCCCGTCTTCTCCTCCTGCAGGCGGGCCACCTCCCTGGCCAGGTCGGGGGGGCTGGGGGTCTCAGGGCAGTCCGAGGCTGAGCTGAGCTCCTCTGGGGTGGAGTCCTCCAGCTCCGGGGTGGAGTCCTCCAGCTCCGGGCTGGTCCCCTCCATCGGGCTGGCCCCGTCGCCTGAGAGCAGCGGGAGTGGGAGGAGCTCGGCGCCCTGGTCTCCCTTCAGGATGAGCTGGGCGGTGGCCTGCGAGGCGGCGGCGTTGAGCTGGTTGGCGGTGAGGCAGAAGAGGCGGTTGAGTTCTGGCGAGGGCAGCAGGCTCTTGTTGTCGTCGAGGCCCGGGCAGAGGGCGGCGATGTTGGCGTTGAGCTTGTCGTCGCGGCGCAGCGTCAGGTACGTCAGCGGGCCGTCGGCCTCGGCGCGCTGCGCGTCCTTCTCCCCACGCCGCTTCAGCTCCTCCAGCTCTGCCTCCAGCTCGGCCAGCCGGCCGCTCAGCCCGGCCTTCTCCTCCGCGTCCACAGCGCACACAACAGCCTTCGTCCTCTCCTCTTCCTCCCGCTGCCGCTCCTCCCGCTCCAGGGCCAGCTGGGCCCGGGCCTCCGACAGCTGGGCTTTCATCTGGATGTTCAGCTCCACCAGCTCCTGCTCCCTGTCCTCTCTCCCCGGGTCCCCCCGCGCCGCCTCCTCCTCCTCCACCTCCTCTCTCTCCTTACTACTCAGCTGGGCCTGCAGGGTGGCCAGGGCCTTCCGGAGCCCCTCCGTCTCCGAGCGCTCCCGCTCCAGCTCCCCTTTGGTCTCCCGCTCCTGCTCCTCCAGCTCCGCCTCGCGGCCCGCACGCTTCTTGCTGAGCTGCTTCAGCCGGGTCCGGGCCTCCGCCTCCGCCCGCCGCTGGGTCTCCAGGTCCTCCAGGCGCCGCTGGAGCTCCTCCCGCGCGTCCCGCAGGTCCGAGGCCAGCGCCGCGTTCTCCTTGCGGAGGGCGGCCACGTCCGCCCCCGGTTCTTTGGGCGGGACGCCGGCCTCCACAGCGGCCTCCGACTGCGGAGGGAGCGAGGCGTGCGGTGGGTCCGCGGCGTGGATCTTCGGCGACCCAGGGCGGTTGCCGCGAATCACGGCGTCGCCCTCGAGCCGGCTCCCCTGCGGGCTCTCAGAGTCCGTGGACGGGCCCCTGGCGGTCATGTGCTCCGCGTCGAGGCCTTCCCCGGGTTCTCTGTCCATGGGGTACTTGGGGGCCGCCTGGCGCCCTCTGCCCTGCCCGGGGCGCTGCTCTCCGGAGGGCTTCCTGCCGGGGCCCGAGGGCCGGGGCTCTGGGGGGGAGAAGCTATGACCCAGGGAGCAGGGTTGGATGGGGGCCGCAGGGAGAGCCAGGGCAGCGTTTTGCTCTGAGGAAGGGAGCGAAAGATCCATCAATAACATCTACACCCCCGTCACAGTGCAACGGTATTAAAGGGGACCTATTATGCTTTTATGACCTATAAACGTTGTTATAATAATTGATAGTCATGTTTAACCATACACAAAAAACGATGTAGATTTTCGGGAAACTCTTCCTCTCATCTGGGCGCTTTCAGCATTCTCTGTCAACGCTCGGTTTCGTCCTTCTCCGCCCCCTCGCCCCCCTCCTGCCAACCCAACTCCGTTGTGATTGGTTACCTTCCTTGAAGCGTGCGCGCGTGCAGATTTGACCAGGCATATGGGGGTGTGCCGGGAGTGCCTCTACGTAGATGATTTCCCGGAAATGTGAACAAGTGAATCGCAAACGTTGTCCCGAGTGTTTAGCGCTCTGCACAGCCACCCCAGACTGTCAGCAGGGAATACGTCAAAATGCATGCATGTCATTATTTGACACTTTAGTATGGTTAAACATGACAATCATTATAACAACGTTTATAGGTCATAAAAGTCTAAAAAGCATAATAGGTCCCCTTTAATCACCACATGCTGATGACCACTGACTGTGCCCTTGAGAATGAATGAACACAGTTGCCAGCAGGGGGTGGCTGTGAGTAAGGAAAGGGGTATGAGAGATTTTCGTCAGCAGGGCAGATGTCATCATACGTACTTAATGCTCTACTGCATTATAAATGACACGCAAGGATGAATTCTTTCTAAGCACTTAATATTGATCCTTAGCCCTGGACCACCCTCCCTCCTCCAGCAGCTCTTCCTCTCTCCTCCTCCTCCTCCTCACCCCTCAGCTCCTTGAGGAGCAGCAGGGCGTCGTCCCGCTCCTGCGTCGCTCTCCTCCCCTCCTCCTCCAGGGACTTCCCTCTCCTGGTGCTTTGTTCCAGGCTGGCCGCCACGCCCTGCGCCTCCCGCAGCGCCTCCTAGTGGGCACAGCGGGAACCACGGTCAGAGAAGAGGACACAAAAGACACCAGCAAACACACGCGCCCCGCGGGGGAAACCGAGCGGTCCGACTGGTTATGAACCGGGAGTTCAGAGAGAGATCAGACAGAGCTCGCTGTCAACCCCGCAAGGAGAACTGAACCATTCTCTTTTTTCTTTCTGGGAGGACCTGAAGGTGTTCGCCGATTTTATCCATGATGATGCAGTGAGATAGACAGGAAGGTATGGGAGAGAGAGCGAGGGGAGGACATCCAGCAAAGGACTGCGGGCAGGAATCAAACCCTGGTCACTGCCGTAAGGACTGAGCCTTATGGTGTTAATGGGATCTAACGACTTCCATACTCGAATACTAAGAGCTCAGACATTTTCCATAGTTCTGCTTGAGTGTTCTAGAGTTACCTGACTGACTTTTGTCATGAGGGACTCGAGGTAGTCCTCAGGCAACATTTAAATAGGGGGTAGATGCAAATAAACGTCCTAGTCGAAGCCACAGATTTAACAGCGGTTGCCTTTTTGTCACCCTGACATAACAGTTGCAGTGTCTGAATGGTCTATATACTGTAGCTTGTGATCCTGGCTATAGTTAACACTGAGCAACACTTGACATATGGTCAAGTCTGATGCTGTTTAAAAATGAATCGAATTCTTAATGTGATTGATGTTGAGGCAATGAATTATTGATTAACCCATACATTTAGAAGTGTGTGTGTGTGTGTGTGTGTGTGTGTGTGTGTGTGTGTGTGTGTGTGTGTGTGTGTGTTACCGTCAGCTTGGCTTGTGTCTGAGCCTCCTTCTTCTCGCTCTCCTGCAGTTGTCCCTCGGTCCATTTAAGCTTGGCTTTCAGCGCCTCCACCTCTCGTTCCAACGTCTGCTTCTGGAGGGACAACTGGCCGAGAGACAAAGAGACTCATCAAAAATACATAGAACTCCATGAAGCACCATGAATGGACGAACACGACGGAAAGAAACGGAGGCCAAACAGTAAAAGGTGCCAGTTGTGATCATGAAAAAATGATGAGGAAAGGGATTTAAAGGGTGCAAAGTGGATAAGGAAGGAAGCAAGGAGACACTCATAGCGAGGGTTGGGTACCGATCCCAATATGATGGTACCCACCGGGCTGAAGCACTGCCCCGGTCTAGGTACTCCACGTGGGTTTTACTTGGAATGGGTTTTAAAAGGGATGGACAACAGAAGTCTGCGATGGGAACGAGGTCTGACTGCAGCGCAGCTGAATACAGCTAGGGCATTCCAAAACACAGACATTTATAAACTCAATAATAATTGAGTTTATTATTTGAGATGTTCCGAGAGATCTCCTGGAAAAATGATAAAGGCGTTGTGTCGGACACCTCTCTGTTGAAATGGTTATTTAAAGTTTTTAGATACTGCTGCACATCACTTGAAGGAGGATAGTTAAATAAATATATAACGTTTGATAAATTAACAGATGAATGCATATTATTAGTTCTTGTTGTAAATTGTTTGAAGGCATCCTTTTCAATTTAAAAAAAATCAATTCAAACGATACCCAACCCTACCAAGTAGCTGATTCTAAGGTGCTAAGGTACGTGGAGGATTTCTGTCTAATCAAACTCCTTTAGTTTATGTTGATCAAGAATCCGAAGGACTTTCCGGCCTCTTGACCAAACATAAAGGCTGCTATTGTACTGCTGGGCACTGTAATTCCTGTGATTACTTTGTTAATACAAATGCTCATTATCAGAGCAGCCTTATCACAGCAAATACACTGGAGATAAGCTGAGGGAGGTAAGGACACCGCTGGGGTAACTGATACAGACTCAGGGGTTTCCTTTGTCTGCTGCTGTTGGATTAGAAGCCATGAAAACGTTTAAGGGGACCGCAGCAAGAGGAATTGATGATCGGCACACAGCCACATGCGTGTGCAGACTCAGAGAGCTGAGTTATGCCTTCACAGCATTGCCCCATGCAAGTGACGGTGGTTTCAACTCAACCAAGACAATGTTAAAAGAAAAGCCTGACCCTAATGCAGACATGCACTTCTGACGCACGCACGCGCGCACACACGCACGCACACACACACCCATGCTTGATATGACAGTGATTACACTTTGGCACACAGATTACACAAACACACTTCATATTCTAACCAACAACGGACTCTCTCACAACCCTAGGGCTGAGCAGTTTTACCTTGGCGCCAGTGAGCACGTCCACTGGGAACATAAACCCAGAGCACAGTGGGAGGAGGGAGAACAGGAAGACACATGAGAGAGGACAGGGTTTTAACAAGGTGGGCGGTTGGAGAAAACAAGTGGCGGTCAGTTCGGTGAGCATCAAGAGAGTGGGAAAGAGAAAGAGAAAGAGAGAGAAAGGGGGGAGGCCCAGGCAGGCAGGAAGTAGCTTGGGAAAAACATGGAGCATCTGAGGCGATGTCGGCAATATGTTTATCAATGACAGCTGCTTCCTGTATTGGAATACTGCCAAAGGCTTTATCTAAGACAGCTGATTGTGTGTTGACCATTCTGTGCGTAATAACCTGCAGGATTATGTTTGACCGTGTACGAGTGTGTGTGTACGTGTGTGTGTCTGTGTATACGCGTGTGTCTGTACGTTTGCAAATGTGCTCCTACACCATGTAAATATAGATTTGCCTACGGGCCCACTGCCGTCGGCCCCTGAGTGTACCTTCTCGGCCTGGGCCTGCAGGGTGTTGTGCAGGACTCTGGCCTGCTGCAGCTCCTGGTTCAGTTTGGTCACCTCCTGCTGCTGCTGCTTCTCCAGGCGCTGCCTCTCCTTCTGGAGCTCGGATACGTCCTGTTATGCGCACCCGCAAACACATACACACACACACACACGCACACCGATGAGGCCAAAAGAGGTCGGTTTCAATTGAAGACATTTTCCTTAAACTGTTATGCTTCCATTATGTCTGCCCATTATGGCACCCATGGCACTGCTTCCCCTCACTGGCAGAGGGATCCACTTTCAAGGTTTCTTCCCTGTTAGTTAGAGTTGTTCCTTGCCCTTAAGAGGGGTGAAGTGGTGGGGGGGGGGGGGGGGGGGGGTGAAGCTCTTTGAGGCCGTTACTGTGATTCACTCTGTTATACATTCTGCCTGTGTGACTGTGACTGTGTGACTGTGTGGTAGACACATGCCAATCAATGGCACTGGTCATCAATCATCCAACCATCCAAATTGAGAAATGTGTAGAATGTAGAGTTGTTTCATTTCTCTAATTGGCTTTATTCCTGAACTGCACAAAAGTACGATTCCTTTTCTCTGTCATTTGCATTCTATTGTCGTCTCGATCTCTGATCTTGTCGATCAGCCAGTTTAATGAGTCTGGTCAATCACCCATCCTACACCATCGTGTGTGGCCAAATGGATCACATGTAAGTTCTGCCAAATGCTTTCACCCCACCATCGTGTGTGGCCATATGGTCCTCAGGTACGTTCTGCCACATGCCTTGACCCCACCATCGTGCATGGTCATGTGGTCCTCAGGTACGTTCTGCCACATGCCTTGACCCCACCATCGTGCGTGGTCATGTGGTCCTCAGGTACGTTCTGCCACATGCCTCCACCGCTCTCTCACCATCTGGTGCTGCTTCTCCAGCTCTTTGGTGCGCTGCTGGTGCTGCAGGCGGCTGCTCTCCGCGTTCTGACCCTGGCACTTCAGCTCCTCCTGCAGCTTCTTCACCTTCAGCTCCGCCACCGACGCCTGACACACACACACACACACACACACACACACACACACACACACACACACACACACACTTAAATTCATTGCGTCGATCTCGAGGGAGTAGACAGTACTGTGTCAGTGACTAATTGGCGTCATTGGCGTCAGTGAACTGATTGGTGTAGGTATGTGAGTCTTTGCTCGTGTTACTGCGTCAGTGAACTGATTGGTGTAGGTATGTGAGTCTTTGCTCGTGTTACTGCGTCAGTGAACTGATTGGTGTAGGTATACGAGTCTTTGCTCGTGTTACTGCGTCAGTGAACTGATTGGTGTAGGTATGTGAGTCTTTGCTCGTGTTACTGCGTCAGTGAACTGATTGGTGTAGGTATGTGAGTCTTTGCCCGTGTTACTGCGTCAGTGAACTGATTGGTGTAGGTACGTGCGTCCCTGCTGGTGTTACCCGGTCGGTCTCCTGAAGCGTGCGTGTCTGGGCCTGGCTGATCTGGTCACGGCTCTTCTGAAGGCTGGTCTCTGCGGCGGCCAGCTCCTTCTGGCTCCGCCCCAGCTGCTCCTGGCTGGCCTTCACTCGGATGGTCTCCGCGCGGAGCTCCGCCTCCAGGGCGCCGATGCGGCCTCGCAGCTCAGACGCACACGCTGGGAGCACACGTGAGGTTACAGTGTGAGGGAACCCCCTGCTTCAGCTCAGGTTCAGATACTGTAAGGTTATGAAGATGGGTTGGTGGTGGGCTGAGAGTTCTCTGAAGGAGGGTAGACGTGTTATCCCAATGCTTGATACGGACGCAGACTACGTCATACTGTTTTAAGCTAGTGCCGTTGTTGTGTAGGAGCCTTATAATGAGCCATTTCATTAGAAATGCCCTACACACTGCGGCGTTTAACTTCAATAGCATTTTTGTCATGTTGGTTAAATGAACTGATAACAACCACACCAGAAAAGTAGTGTGTATAATGTGTAACGAATACGTGATAATTAACCAAGCTGGCTACAAACGAGGACTACATTGTGCTGCTCAAGTGGAGCTCTAAGGAATATAAAGTCCACATCGCACATGTTGACCAAAGTAGAGTTTAAGCTGCATCAGTCTTTTTATCTGTCCGACCTGGTGTTGATCAATGTAATAATATCCTAACCCTAACCAAACACCTAAGAGATATAACAACTCGAATGAAAGACAATGGGATTGTTCTTCTTGGTTGTTTGTAAACTATAGCGCAAGCAAAGTTTTATTTTCTTTGATGTATGTGGTTATACTCAAGAGTGCCGGTCTAACTTTCGTGTAATAAAAAAATTACAATACGGGAAAGCTCAAAACACAACACTTGACGGTATAGTTCAAAGAAAGTCATTGGGTCAAAACAATGGAGAAAAACATTTTTGCCGAACGTGGTAAAAAAGAAAGATGGAACATGATGCGTCATGATGACTAATAGGGAAACACTTTGTTGGTGTACTCCAGTTCATAGGTTACATAACACACGAGGACAACCCAGCAATAACACTGTCCGTTAACAACCGGGTCAATCCATATAAATATATAGTTATCTCCATGAGGCAGAAGGGCATTGATCAGACCAAATCTGTTTGTTTTCTATGATTACACACACACACACACACACACACACACACACACACACACACACACACACACACACACACACACACACACACACACACACACACACACACACACACACACACACACACACACACACACACACACAATCCAAAAGGCTGAGGAAGCCTTTGAATAGGCTGATGACACAGGGCTTCACAGAGCAACCTATCAATGAGCTGACTGCCCCCCCTCCCTTTCAGTGCTCAGACACTGCCCCCAAAGCCTTCCTGGGGAGGCTTTGGGGGCAGTGTCTGAGCATGAAGTTCAGTACACCCGTGTTAGGTAGGGCAGGCAGGGTAGGACATAGACGAGGGGTGGGTGACCGGCCACGGTTAACACAGTCTAGCTTCACTAAATGTAATAATATCAGATTTCGGAGAACCTGGAGAAGAAAAACTCTTAAAAGTATAAACTAGAACGACCACAAGGCTACAACACAATAAACATCTGGGTTGAACCGACGGAACGACTCTGGTCCTACTGAGTCCTATCCGTCTGCGCGTGCATCAGCCGCCGTCGTCACAACAGTGCACACTCCGTCGTCACAACAGTGCACACTCCGTCGCCGTGGTAACGGCTCTCGGTTCCCCACTCACCATCGGCCTCTTTGCTGACGTCCTCCGTCCTCCCGCGGTCCCTCGGCTGCGGCTGGCTGCCGCCCCGGGGGTCAGCGGGGGGCGCCTGGGGAGTCGGGGCCCGGCCGCGACCCCGGCTGGGGGGCTTTGAGTCGTCCCGCTCCCAGGGAAACACCGCCATGGGAGTGGAGAAGATCTCTGATTGGTCGGAGGAGTGGCGTTGCGGGGTCCTGCCGCCTTGCCGTGGCAACGAGCCCGTGGGCGTTTCGGCGAACTGCAGCTGCTGTGGAGAGAGACGGGGAGGGAGGGGGGGGTTAAAAATAACCTACACTAAGATAAACTAAAACATAATATAAACAATCCCAATAGAGCTTTAAAAGCTATAAACACAAATTCAAGCCGTTTCTCGTTTTTTTTTTAAATCATGGCATAGGCTGCAATAACCAATAACAGTACTGGCAAGAGTTTGGGTAAAATAAGAGTTGATCCAAAGTTTTGGTGTCTTACTCTGACACTCCGGCTGTCCCCATCCCCTCTCTGGCCCGTCCTCTCCTCCTTCTGCTTCCCTGCTGCCCGGCGGAAACACCACATCAAGGAGGCCGAGGAGAAAGATGAGCACAGAAAAATGACATCCACCCAATTAGAGGCAGCAGTGAACACTGCCAAAGCAGAGCTCGGTGTATTCAACGCAGAGGACGGAAGGACACAGCGCCGCACAGTCCCCGGGGAGAGAAAGAATGGACTGGAGAGAGAGGAACGCAGGACACAAAGAGAGAGGGATAGAGAGGGACAAGGGAATTGTAAAAACTCCACAGTAGATGGAGGGCCTGTGGCTTTTAAAGGGGCAGTGAACCCTAAATCGGTCAGTTTATCGTCTGTAAACGTGGTAATATGCCATATGTCTTATCAGACCCTCAACATGAGCTATCTATGCCTTTTTGACACTGTTAATCAAATAAGATTACGGTGTAAAATCCCCTATTCTTGCCACTGTCCGCCAACCAGTTTGTGAACTTTCTACTCTGCTCCGAACTCCAGTTCTTCCAATGACATCAAAGTGCGTTTTACGAGCCAATTCAACTTCACGACGAAGGGACACCGATGGGGAGGCGTGTGAGTGTGTGTGGCACTCCGTCCGGGCAGTGTTGGACGTTGATGTCCGGGTCAGTTAGAGAGTCAAGCTTCTTGGACACTTATAGCGTAACGGAAGTGTCACAAAGTTTGTTTGCTCGTAACCATGGGAACAGCATCGCCCCAAAGGCTTGGGCAGTATACGTTTTTTCATACCTTTCTGACATTTAAACGGGGTAGATAGTGTATGACGGCAAAAACGGCTGCTGAAGTCATTCTAGCACAGGGGTCTCAAACTCGCGGACGATATTTTGTGGCCCCCTACTTGATATCAAAGTTAAGTGTTAGTGCGGCCCGCACGTTTTAATTTTATTTATTTTTATTTATTTTTTTGCCGAGTCGCTGCGCTTGCCCGTTGGCCTCATTTATAAAGCTTGCTGCGCACAAAAACCTTGCATAAGACGGAGGTGAAATGTGCTAGGCCAACGGTATGGCTTCTCCCAACTCTGTGTGCGCTGGAGATACTCCCTTTCTGTGTGTATCTCTTTCCAAACACCATGGACCTGACCGGGTTCACTCCTGTGTGACTCCTCTGATGTATTTCGATCTCCCTCAAGCTTTTGAAACTAACCGCTTAGCAACCGAGTTCCTGAAGTTGTGGAGCTTCCTATCCCTGAGCATGAAATTGGCGTCAGTTTTTTTTCACTGCAAACGTTGGTAGGCTATTTATAGAAAATGTCTATGTTCTGACATGATAGATTGCATTTTATAATTGCATGGGCCTGGATACGTCGGTAGGGGTAGGTGTGTGTGTGTGTGTGTGTGTGTGTGTGTGTGTGTGTGTGTGTGTGTGTGTGTGTGTGTGTGTGTGTGTGTGTGTGTGTGTGTGTGTGTGTGTGTGTGTTCCTGTGTGTCCAGTGGGAGAGGAAATATCGACGTGTGAAAGAGTGTTTTGTATCAAGTTGAGGCCGACACATATTAATCGAAATTTATATATCATAAGTTACACATGTATTAAAAAAATTCGGGTTGAAATCGGGCTCGGGCTCATAATTACAGTTAATGTGTCGGGCCGGGCCGGGCTCGTACAGAACGTGCACGGAAGAAGGTTCATGTTTTAAAGTTGTTCATGTTCAAAAGAGCCATTCATGTTCAAAAAAGCATTCATGTTACAGAACTGTTAATAGTAAAGCTTCAGAAGACTGGATATTTGTACTTTTTTGTGGAAAACTTGATGCGGCCCAGCCTCACCCAGAATCTGCCTCCAGCGGCCCCCAGGTAAATTGAGTTTGAGACCCCTGTTCTAGCATGTATGACATTGTCTAGCCTAGAATCCTCTGTGTCTAATACGCAATTTGCCAACTTCGACGAGTCTTGCTCGGTTGAAATACTTATGGACTTTAGAATAATGAATACATAGGACACAAGAGCCCTTCTTCCATAGATTTGGTCTGAATCTCAACGAGCGGGACCTACATGTTCCCCTGCTTGCTTAGAAGTCAGCGAAAGTTTCCACCAATGTACACATATGTAAAGTAAGTTTAAGAGACGTTCTTCCATAGATTCTGTAAAATCTTAACAAGTGTGACCTACATGCGCCCTAGTTCTTTCTAGAAATCAGCGAGTTTCCACCAATGTACACATATGTAAATGAGGTTTAGCCTGCATTATATACAGTCTATGGATGTCACACCCATACCGGAGTGCCACTGGCCACGCTGTGTTTCACCTGCTTTTTACTATCAAGCGCACAGTTTGTAAGGGGAGACACATCCGAGTTAATGGCGTTTTAGTTAGGCTTTTGTTTAGGGCAGGGTACTTTTGTAAATATTGACCAAATGATGGCTCTATAGGAGGTGTGCTGCTGCCCGTCCCTCTCCTGGGCATTCAGACATCGCTAGACACACGGGATTCAGACAGCAGCACTGTGCTGCTATCAATGTCACTTTTTCGGTACGTCCTGGGCTGGCGGCCATTATTAAGGGACTTGTCAAACGCGGGGGAACTCTAACTACCCGGGCCGGTTGGCAAACAAACCTGTTCGGTCTCAACCACAATGCTGCGGTGAGGACTTTATCTTGGACTATTCGGTTATATATCCTGCTTCACAACTTTGCTAAAAATTAGTAAAGAATTTATTCATACGATGTCTGAAAAAAGCTTACCCGAAAGAGATGCGTTTGTATTTTGGAAGGTGTTCGATATCTGTATTTTTTAATACCCTCGTTATCATAATACCGTGATACCGCCCAAGCCTTCTTCCTAGAATGCAATTAATGTACAAATCCCTGGGACAGGGACAGAGAGACAGATAGAGAGAGAGAGACAGCCATGGGATTCATTGTAAGAAGAGAATATCGTTCCTACACAGCATAGAACAGCAAACTGCATGAATGTGCAGAGACATTTCTTACCAAACCCTGAGAGAATTAGAGACTTTACAGACATCCCATTCAGTAAATATTAGTCTCTCTTTCACCAGTTGTCCTAACCTGCTCGTTGGAGCCCTTTCATTTGAAGAGGGCAGAGGTAGTTAGCCCTCCATTTGGTCACAATTGGAGAGGCGGTGCCTGAAGTGCCTAAACAATCCTTGGTTGGCTACAATATCCTGAACTTTATGTTTGACTCAGTGAGGATTATTTACTTCAGCACTCATGCAGGTCAATACGTGTCAATAGACAACAATAAGAGAACAAAGACTCCGATGCCATACAGGACAAGGCAGTAGGAGTGCAGCAGTAGGAGGGAGCAGCGTGTTTTGTTGCAATACCATTGTCTACCCAGGGTGAGGTTGTGTTCCAGCAGGGGGTGGAGAAGAGGCCGGCCTCCTGGCTGGTCTGCAGCTTCTCCAGCTCCGCCTCCAGTCTGCCGGAGAGTGAGAGACAGGGGGGGAAACACAGACGCAGAAAGAAAGAAATAAAGAAAGAGGGAGAGAAAGAATGTGAAAGAGAGGGAGATCGATCATTGGACAGCATCATAAAAAGCTTGAGGTCAGGTTCATAAAAGGTGTGGTGGGTGGGATCAAAGTAAGGTCGGACGACATAGCTTTAACTGTTGACGTTTAAAGAAGGAGTGCATTGTATTGTCTCAAACATGAATGAGGGAAACGAGCTGAGCCCCGCGGTCTTTCTCCTGGATTATGTCTGGGAGGCGTGGTGGTGGATACCAGACCCACCCAGGGTGATATTCAACCTTAATGGGACGGTCATTACACTAACAAAATGCACCAATGACTCTTGGTTTTGTTTCACTATTCTTTAGCGTTGCTCTGTTCATAATTTCAGTCGACAATCAAATTGTGTTCAATCATGGAGGCAATAATTGCCTCCATGATTGATTGAGAGTAAATAATTTTTTTAACTATTAGAGTAACTAAGGTCTTTGGTGTCTTTTGGTTAAAATGGATCCTTTTTACTCCATTCTTACAAATCCGATTAATAAAACAGTGGAAACCGAAAGATGAGTAATTATTTGGATAGCAACTTTTTGTTTTGACAAACTAATGGACCGACCAATCAAATATTGTATTACATATTGTATTACCTAGACTGAAATAGACATCCTATGGTAAACTGAACCAGATTGATGTATTTTACCTGTATTTGTTGTTTGCCATGCCACAAGGAATTAAAAGGTTCAGAATGACCCTGTATTACACTCTGCATTTGACTAATAAAAAACTTTGACCTAATTACAAAGTGTTATCTATACCCGTATCAAATCAGGTGATAATGACATGGACTTTAGAGATTACACACAACCACTGTTCATATCATCATTAATCCATTGCCTTCACAGGACATCAAACTAGAGCACATGCAACACTACTATGAAAGCTTCTTCAACACAACAACAAAAGGCAGAGACCAGACCTTTTGACCTCCAGCGTCAGGTTCTGGGTGAGGGTGCGTGCGGCGTCCAGCTGGCCCTCCAGGGAGCACACCAGGGTCTGCCTGGTCTGTAGCTCCAGGGACAGGCGCTGGGCGCTGCTGGTCTGGGCCTGCGCATCCTCCTGCACCCCCTTGAGCTCTCTCTGCAGGATCTGGAGCTCCCGGCGCACCTCCTCATGCTAGGAGACAGGAGATCAGAAGCTATAGCATGGTGCGAGCCCAGCTCCTAGACACCTTCTCTGGTAGGGGGCAGGGGTCAGACCCCCCCCAAGCACACTAAATATGTCAACTGCATTGGGTGTCTTTAAAATAATTATATTAATTCAAACATATTATTATTATTAATTATCATGATGTGGAAACACTTTTGAAACCACCCTACTATGGGAGTCTACTGCTGAGGACCATATGTGTATGGACATACATGCACAGAATACCACTTAATAAGAAACACTTTGGATTTGAATGCATACAAAATTGTAAAGGAAACAGATTATAATCCATGCCAGAGATACATAATGATTTGGCAAGACTAGGATTTTGTTTGAATGTAATATTTAGCATGACAGAGGTGTAACTATTTACGGTGAAATGGTGGCCCAAAGCTTGAAATGGCTTTTCCAAGATTTTAAAAGCTTGCTACATAAATATGACTTAACACAATAAAGCTCTTGTCTGCAATACTTAATACTTAAGACATTAAATTCTGAAATTCCTTTATAAGCGTTTACAGGGTGTGTGACAATCATTAAAGTCAAACACATCACGCATTGAGTCACTCAAGAGAAAGAGGGATGGATTCTCTGTGTACCTTGATCTTCTGCTTGTTGAGTGCATCCTGGGAGTTGTCGAGCTGCAGCTGCCTCTGCTTATTCTCCCTGGAGAGTCGGTCCTGCTGAACCTGCAGCTCCTTCACCTTGAGCAGGACGCGGCCTGACAGCCCCACCGTCCAGTCCTCCTCGGCCCAGCTCATCGCTCGCTGACCGGGGCCCGCCTGCTCACCAGCCCCGGCGGCTGGCTGGCTGGCTGGATTAAGAGCGACCCTCTTTCCTCTCCTGGACTGAGCTCTGGCACAATTCGGCGGTCGCTTTAAGAGATTCTCTGCTCAACCAGACCCTGGATCCGGGACTCCGAATGCCCCTTTATTGCAAAGCAGATCCGATGGATACAGGAGTGGATGGGTTGTGAGGTGGTAGCCCCACAGGCATTGAGGAAATTTTGAAGAGGGTGTGGCCTGTTCAGTTCCAGGCCAACATGTTCAGAGGGAGCAGAAGGCGAGCCAGCTGTTGAAACAGAGCGATGGCCTTTCCCCGCGTCCGTAGTCTGCGGAATCGAGAGAAGCACAGCACAGCCCAGGAGATTATAGCCACCATGCAGGTGTGGGGGTTGGGATCATGTGAGGATGTGATAAATCAAATGTGCTACGTCACTATTCAATGTGTTTGAATCTGTGCGTTAATGGCAGCCTGTACTTTGTTATTCTTTTGACTACAGCAGGTAACCAAGACGCCTCTCCCTCGGGGGAGACGCTGTGACTAACCCCGAGTGAGATTCAGTGTTTACTCACAGAGTCGCTTCCAACGTCTCACGAGAATAGATCCCACAGAAAGAAGGGGCAATTACAAACTACAGATAAAAATCCCTTTCCGTTTGCAATTATGCGTGCCAACTGCTATACACCATTTTTATTTGCATTTTCATTCAAAATATTACACGATATACCCACAGGCAAATGTTGTGAGAGGGAGAGGCGGAATGTAGAATAGCCTGATTGAAAATCATAACCAGACTCAACCTGTGGAGGCTATTCAAGTTCACGTTCAAACTGCCACTATCATAACCCAGAAGCCAGGCTCCCGTATTTTCAAGACTGTCGGTCAGGAGGACCTTAACCTGGCGTTATGTTTAAATTGAGTTAGATAACAGGTTAAGGTCCTGCTGACCCGACTCTCAGTCTTGAAAAGATGGGAGCAAAAAGCCATGCTCCCATCTTGTCAAGACTGAGAGTCGGGTCAGGAGAAACTTAACCTGGAATTATGTTTACATTTAGTGAAATAACATCGTTAAAAAGTGAAAAGTGAGATCCCATCGGAGGTCGCTGCGGCGGCTGAACCCCAGAAGCGACAGCTAAGGGCTGCATTGTCACCATTCAGTCACATCAGCGTCTCTCTTATTAGGACGAACTACAGAAAGCATGTCAAGCAACTTAAGGGATCAAAGAGCCAAAAAAAAATGTAATGGGGAAGATAAAAAATGTCACGAAGTAATGAAGTTGTTAGTGACTGGACGTGTATATTACTGAGTCGTACAGGACCACACTTTACTCTGATCCCTCGGTATTACAAGCATTAACGTGTATAACAAGTGACCATCAGGGTATTAACAGAAGGGGGTACACAGTCAATAATCAAACAATGAGAAAACAGCATATTGGAGGTGTAATTGTTGATCTTTTGACCTGTTGACGGTGACAGCCAGACGTCAGTGTGTGTTTAGTTATTGTTGAGGGTTAGCTCCTGTGCTAAGGCTAACCGCGCCACTTACCACTCACTGGACCGACTTGTGAATGAGATCAACGACCGGCGGGACTTAAACGACAGCAGACCAAGTGACACGTGGAATTTTGATATCTTATCGTTAATAGACGAGGAACAGTCACTTTTGACTCACTTTTTTAAATCACAATAAACTACTTTTTTAACAACCAGAGCTGAGGATCTGTCAGTCTCCTCCTCGCCGGCTGCCAGGAGCTGAGAGTCTCGTGCGGCATCATGACACGCCAACAGAAGAGCAGGGGGCGGGACCGGAGCCGTGACGTCAGAGGGAAGTGTTTGGGAAAATGATGCGGTTGCGACATCCACGGTGGTGAACCTCTGATGACCTCTAGCGATGGTAAATATGGAAATATTTCAGATAACCAGCTGTGGTAGAGGCCTCTCTAGAGCTGAGAACAGATTTGAAATTGAGCATGACCCGGAGCAGCATGGTGTTAGTCAAGACCACAATACATCTTATACACTTACAATATTTATGTATCATAAATATATGGTTACAATGTCCCACTTGAATTAACAATATATATTTCTGAATATGTTCATTGCCCCTCCCCTGCTCCTCTGCATACCTGGTCATCATCTGCAATCATCTCCACCACTGTACAAGAACCAGGCAGTTATCTTCAGGCCTGTAACCTTATACCTGTTCTCCCTGTCTTCTAGATGACCTGTCCACCAGCACCACCACCACACCACCAGCACCACCAGCACCACCAGCACCAGCACAACCAACACCACTTACACCACCAACACCACCACCATGCCAGCCAGCTCACCATCGGGTCTCCACTGCCAAGCCAGCCCCTGGATTCACTCACCATTCCTAAAGCCCAAATACCCGTTTTATGACATATCAAACACTAGCCTGGTCACAATTAAATACGATTGATACTGTACCTTGCTTGTCCATATCCGTGATTGGGTTCTGTCTATAACTGTTAAAATACAGCGCTTTTCAAGGTACCCAAAGTGTTGACATAGTGAGTATGTGGGGGGCATAAGGACCCCCTCATCCACTAGCAATCTTTATGCTACTATAAATATAATTAGCCAGCCCTATTTGAATCTCGATGTGCTGGAGTTCAGACATATCTAACATACAAGGCTCTCTTCAAGGACTCTTAAAGCATCATGCAGCAAAGAATGTTCTCCATTGGCGGTTGGGTGGTCCAGGCAAGGCCGGATTAACCATTAGGGCAACTGGGCACTTGCCCAGGGCCCGTGACATCAAAGGGGCCCTTGACAACGTTTTTTTTTTTTTTTAAGTGCAAACATACATCTACAGACACCACATAACACGACAAAACCCAGATACGTGCGACAGACATGTAACATATACCAAAACATAAAGAATTATACGGGGACAAGGACAGATTACGAGAGGGTTTGGGGAGGTGTTTGTGAGAGGGAGAGAGTGAGTGTGTGTGTGTGTGTGTGTGTGTGTGTGTGTGTGTGTGTGTGTGTGTGTGTGTGTGTGTGTGTGTGTGTGTGTGTGTGTGTGTGTGTGTGTGTGTGTGTGTGTGTGTGTGTGTGTGTGTTGTAAGGTCCATTTGTTTAAATAAAATAATAAGGATATATAGTAGTGAAGTAATCAACATCAAATGTTGAATTGTGATACAATAAACATGATCTTGACTTTGAAATTACATGAAAGTGTAGCCAATGGTTTATTTTTACTAAAAACACACTAATTGCCTGCTTCATGGCTGGTGATAATTTCACATTTTTGCATTTTTAAAATGTTCTATGGTTTTAAATTAAGGCCTACCTAGCTGTTTGCTGTCAAGACAATTGAAACATTCAATAAGTACTCATCAAGCCACCAAGTTCTGATGATAGCGACTTTACGATTGTTTGGCAGCGGGGGGGGGGGGGGGGGGGGGGGGGGGGGCCTTGAGCCTTGTTGCCCAGGGCACAGAAAATTGTTAATCCGGCCCTGGGTCCAGGGTGTGGATGCCATTCAACTGCCTTATTAACTGTCGCAATAAGCTTTAGATCAGATGACATCATACACAACTTCAAATCCAATTCAGATAACTTCAAACTCTGTGTTTTGGGGAAGATGATCTTCAAGTGGGTGGTTGATCGATTTAAGACACCGTCAAAAGAGACAATCTTTAAACCCCTGATACACACCATGGGATACATTCAGGACTGGCCTCCTCGTTCACTGGCCTCCTCGTTCACTATGTGTCCTTATGCAACATGTTAGAGCAGCATTCTGAGGTGCAACTATAATTAGATTAGGTTGGACAGTCATGCGGATGGCTCATTCTTCTTGGTAGGCTCTGGATGCGAGTGTAAGCTGGGATTTGGTTGCTCAGTGCTGAGTGGTACGGAACTCGAGGAAGCACAGTTAGTTATGCACGCGCACACACACAGGCACACACAAACACACAGAAACACGCACGTGCATACCAAGACACTGTGCAGAAAGGCAGGAGGGAGGGACAGTGAGATGCATGCAGAGATGGACTCTTATGTAATCTGAGTGTTATGCTTTGTCATAGCTGTCTGGGCCATGCCATTCTCTGTGTCCCGTTGGGACTGTGTGCACTATCTGCGTTCTTATGATGTATAGAGGCACAGTGGTGGACCATCAAGGGAGATATCTATTCACACTCAAATTGCCTGCTACTACAGTACATATACATTATATGACATTTGAATGTACATTATACATTATATGATGTATTCTTTTGCTTGATCGTTTCATTATTTATATTGCAGCTCTATAATCCCTGCATTACTGTACCTGTAAATATTGCTCCTATTTATTAGCAATATTCACAGCTAGTGCACCTTCAGATCCTTAAAGTGTGATTACAAATGTATTTCCTGATATAGTGGCAAACCCGATGAAGCGAAAGAGTAATACATGTATACAATATAACAGCAGGTAAGGGTAAACTTAAATGGCTAGTAATAACATAACTAGATATGTCATATTGTATTTCACTCTTGTATATTGTAAATATACAGTAGAAGTCAATACAATCATAGGTTTTAAATTCTACCCTATAGTATCTTAAAGCTGGAGTACAACAGAACTGTATTTGCCGTTATTTGGTATTTGTTGGGAACTTGCACAGGGTCGGCAAAAATAATAATAAGATACCACCTATTAGTGACATAGAACAGAATTGCAATGAGGTGTACCATAGGGTACACCTCATCCCATTGTTTCTGGTGGTCCATTTTCTCCTAACCCTCCTAACTGTTTAGGAGGCAGATGGTAATGGAGATGATGTTCTGGCTTTGATAATCCACATCTTATTGTACAGTACACAAGAGTACAAATCTTAGGCTTTGTTCCTCAACATTCACATAGCAGCAACAGTACAAGATAAAACAAATAAAGTTCAGAAACATATGAAAAGAAACGAAGTAAAAAAAATATAAAAATAAATAAGTAAGTAGCAGCATCAATATAATAAAAAGTAATGAGGTGTAATAAAGTGCTAAGTGTAGGGTGTTCAAGTGGTAGTGATAGCAGCCACAGGTAGGGTTATTGTGCAATAGACAAATGCTGTGCAAATACAATCTATGGTTAAATTTCAGTCTGTTGTTGTGGTGTGCGTGTGGATGGTTGGGGGGTAGTGTGTTTTTCCAGGAGTCTGACTGCTTGGGGGAAAAAACTGTTTGTCATCCTCTGGGTTTTGGCCCTTGGCTTTGGTACCGCCTCCCTGACGGCAGTAGCTCAAACAGTTTCTGGTTGGGGTGGCTGGGGTCCCCAATGATTCGTAGGGCCTTCCTGACACACTGGGCCTTGTAGGTTTCCTGGATGGAGGGAAGCTCACATCCGCTGATCCTCTCAGCTGTCCGCACTACCCTTTGCAGCATTTTGCGGCTTTGGGCAGTGCAGTTCCCGTACCAGGCAGTGATGCATCCAGTCAATATGCTCTCCGTTGTGCCTCTGAAGAAGGCCCCCAGGATCTTTGGACCCACGCCAAACTTTTTCAGCCGCCTAAGGTGAAATAGGCGCCGCTGTGTGATTTTTTCACCACCTGGTTGGTGTGCTCCTCCCAGGTGAGCTCTCTGGGGATGTGGACCCCCAGGAACTTAATGCTGTCTACCCTCTCCACAGCAGACCCATTGATGGAGATGCGGTGTTGAATCTGTCTCTTCCTTCTGAAGTCCACTACGAGCTCCTTGGTTTTGTCGTTGTTGAGAATGAGGTTGTTGTCCTGGCTGTATTGAGCCAGACAGTCGACCTCGCTCCTATAGGCCGTCTCATCACCATCAGTGATCAGGCCCATCACTGTTGTGTCATCGGCGAACTTGATCACTGCATTGGATCCGTGTGTAGCCACGCAGTCATGGGTGTATAGGGAGTAGAGGAGGGGGCTTAGGACACAGCCCTGGGGGGCTCCTGTGCTGATGGTCAGAGGGGCGGAGATCTTAGGACCCATCTTCACCACCTGTCTTGATCCATCAGGAAGTCAAGGATCCAGTTGCATAGGCTGGGATCAATGCCTATGTCCCTGAGCTTCCTGTCGAGTCTGGAGGGGACTATTGTGTGGAATGCCAAACTATAATCCACAAACAGCATCCTCACATAGGTGTTCCTCTTGTCGAGGTGGGCGAGGGCTGAGTGGAGTGCTGTGGCAAGGGCGTCATCTGTCGATCTGTTCTTCCGATCTGTCGATCTGTTCTTCCAGCCCTGGGGGTCCAGGGCTGGTGGCAGCATTCTGCAGATCAGCACCTTGATGAGCTTTTCAAAGCATTTGCTCACTATGGGGGTGAGAGCAACAGGGCGCCAGTCGTTTGGGCATGTTACCTTGCTCTTCTTTTGTACCGGAATGATTACTGATGACTTGAAGCAGGCTGGCACTATGCCCGTGGAGAGGTCTCCACACTAGACCTCTAGTGTTGAGTCTGCTAGACCTCTGGTCCCGAGTCTGCCAGACCTCTAGTCTTGAGTCGTGGCTGTAGTCCTCCTGAGTAGTGGCTCTAGTCCTGAGTTCTGGCTCTAGTCCTGAGTAGTGGCTCTAGTCCTGAGGCTCTAGTCTTGAGTCGTGGCTCTAGTCCTGAGGCTCTAGTCCTGTGTGGCTCTAGTCCTGAGGCTCTAGTCCTGTGTGGCTCTAGTCCTGAGGCTCTAGTTCTGAGTAGTGGCTCTAGTCCTGTGGCTCAAGTCCTGAGGCTCTAGTCCTGTGGCTCTATTCCTGAGTCGTGGCTCTAGTCCCGTTGCTCTAGTCCTTAGTCATGGCGCTAGTCCTGAGTCCTGTGGCTCTAGTCCTGAGGCTCTAGTCCTGAGTTGTGGCTCTAGTCCTGAGTCTTCTAGACCTCTAGTCCTGAGTCGTGGCTCTAGTCCTGAATAGTGGCTCTTGTCCTGAGTCTTCTAGACCTCTAGTCCTGAATAGTGGCTCTAGTCCTGGGGCTCTAGTCCTGAGCAGTGGCTCTAGTCCTGAGTCATGGCTCTAGTCCTGAGTCTGCTAGACCTCTCGTCTTGTGTAGTGGCTCTAGTCCTGTGACTCTAGTCCTGAGCCGTGGCAGGTTGTTGTATTCACATTTTAGGGGGTGAAATGGGTCGGCTGAGATCAGGGATGGTGTTCATAAAGCCGGGTGATATTTGGCGAATGTGCCAATTTCCTGGCTATGGGTGTTGTTTTGAATTGAGGGTAACGGGGTTACATTATTAATTGCAATTGGCGCCCCCCAATGGCTTGTTCTAACTGTGTGTGAAGCTTTCCAACAATGACATTTCAAAATGATCCACTCTGTGTGCGTGTAAGGTAAGCTGACCCCGTCACTCACTCTCTATTAATACAGGATTATTTTCATGCTCCATCCCAGACACTACCCTACACAAGCACATATATGCACACACTGACACACACTCACACACACCCACCCACCCACTCCTTGGACAACACGTACAGCTACTGTCTGCCCCGGACCGTCAGAGGTAGCACGGCAGTCAGGTAGCTGCGTGTTCTCCGTAAGTTTGTTTGACTGCCCCAATGGAGGCCTGTTGTTTCTCCTGTTGCTGAACAAGGACTTAAGACAGAACCAGACGAGGAATTCTCTACCACAAAGGATTACCCCACAGATAACCTTCTACAACTTTAATGAGGTAAGAGTATATATTCGATTCAATTAATCAATAACTTTATAATTGCTATCAAACTGCAAAATAAATGTCATCCTTGAAGTACAATTGTTCCTGTGGAATATTTTTCCAGGGTATGCTGGTTAGGGTTATACACACCTAATTTAAAAAGGCTCCACTCAAATCCTTGGTTTCACTGGCAATATATTACACCATCTGCTCCTTCTTCATAACAACCCCCCCTTCTCCCGTCCCCCCAGATGTTCCCCTGGTCCGCTGTGTTCTCCCTGGAGCCCAAAGTCCCGGGGCGCCGCTCCTCGGAGGAGCTGGTGACCAACACCCTGATGCTGGAGCTGGGCGCCATCGTGAAGAGGACCGAGCGCATCCGCCTGGAGAGAGTGTCCGAGGGCCGCCGGCGCCGCTCCTCCGCCTCCTCCGCGGCCAACTACAGCTGGCTGGCCACGGCCCCCGCCCCGGCGCCATACGAGCTCACCCCTGGGGACCTGCTGGAGCTGCAGGAGCTGTGCTCCAAGGTCCTCCCGTCGCAGTGCGGTCCTCTGATCGTCAGGTAGGCGAGATGGTCATGGAGGCCCACCTACACTGACAAGAACCACAATCTGCTTTATATACTGGTGCTGTTGGTTGTGGAACTGGCTACATGGAGAAAATACAATTGTTCCTCAAACGATTTGTATTCATTCACATAAGGGCTCTTTAAGGAGTTGTCATCTCAAAGTCCTATCCTCACTAGGCAAATTTTAGGGCAGTGATACTTACAGCACAATACTTTGTCTGCACACAAAAAGAGAGACCTGTTGAATAAGACATACCTATTCAGCATATTGTGGGTCAACTTAAAAACACATTTTTCCATTTGACACCTCATATTGTCTGGTAGTGTGCGGTTAATTGGTTCAGCCTTTAGGCAGTAAACTCGCGATGGTCTTCTATTGTGTAGTTGCTGTTTAATGCCAATACAAATACAGAACGTGTTGACACGTGTCAATGTTCCACCGCCGCTGTTGCAGGTTCCGGCGGCTGGTGTCCCAGATGGAGCCGGAGGTGCAGGAAGTGGCCCGCCTGTTTCGCACCGTCCTCCGCGACTGCGTGGAGGAGCAGGCCGGCGAGGACACATCTGACGCCCATGCCCCCATCTTCGAGAAGCAGCACCGCAGCAAGAGCCTCTCCTTCGTTCACTTCCGTTCGCGGTTCCGCACAGGTCCCCTGTTCCGGGGCGGCGCGATGGGAGGGTCCCGGGGGAACCTTGAGCAGTCCATGGAGTGGTCGGACGAGGAGGAGGAGCCGATGGAGGAGGACATTGGGAGGGTGGAGGACGCCAGGCTGAGGGCCCGGGCGGCCAGGAAGAGCCGGAGCCGGAGCATGCCAGAGATCAGTCCCGTCGAGCAGGGCGTGCATGGGTGAGCGGTGCAGTGGTCAGGAGATTAGACAAACGGACGGGTGGTTGTGAGAGAGAGCCGGTGCAGAATGAAAGGTATTGGCCATAATATGGTGGCCCCCTTCATAGTCAAGGGTGGAGGAGATATTGGAAGAGAAGCGGAAATATGTACATAATATAGATGCTAGCTTTTAGGACATACTTAATACTTCATTAAAGGGTGTAAAGTAGCCTGGAGAAAAATATACAGAATACGAGACCTCATTAAAGAGATATTAACGGCCAACTGGTGTCCATCCTCAATACATCAGAAGCTGTTTTGCTCCTTAGATTTTGTCGATAGTTTTTGCACATTTACCTCATAATTCACCATGCACTGAGTACAGTTTGGAATGCACTTTTTCAGTCTAGTTCCTCATTAGTAAAGTCATTCAGAATGGGTACAGCACATAGCAAGGGAATGTTCTTCTCCCTACTCATTTGCACCTTCAGCACCCAATTACTTAGCAGGTTTTGTTTCTTTCAACCCAATTAACCACAAGCACCGATGTAAATACCAGTGAGATGTAGGCCAGCAGATGTCTAGAAAGATTGTATATTTTCCTATGATTGTGAAACATTCAACGTATTAAGTGATTAAAGCCATGCTTTTTCAAATCCATATCCTTTTGTGTATAAATTAAATTGTACATGCAGCTTGTTGATCTGGTGTTGGGTTTTGTGCATGTGTACTCTAGCTTAGAAACGGCATGTTGCAAGTGGTTACATCATATCATGATGTACACGTAAACAATCTGCCCCAAAGTTTATATAACTGATGGGCCCAGATTAGCACATTGCTTCTGGAAAGCCGTCTCAAAATAGCACGCAGGTGAATTATATGGAGGATGCTAATCCTCTTATGTTCAATAATAGGTCAACCATTAACACAGACCTCCTATCATTCATTTATTTATATGCACTTCCTTTTCCATTACACCTTCATTACTATTTGCACTTTATACATCAACTTCAAGGCATTTGGCTAAAGTGAAGACAGGGGACGAAAATAGGAAGAATATCTCTTTCTCAAAAAGCTATGGTCCTTTAAATTACGGTTCCTGTACATGAGCTGTCCTCTTTCTGAGTCGGACAGCGCTTCATCAAATCAGTCAACAACTGCAGCCGGGCCCGACCAGACACCTGGGTGACCTGGTCGCAGTCACTTCATTAGTAGGCTTTAACTGGCACAACCCCCTCCGGTGGGCCAAGCCCACCAAGCCTTACACTGGACTGAAACATGTAAAGACTACTGGGAAATAAGAAATGCTTTGAAATGCAGATTCAGACCTGCCAAGATGTCCACGCTGACAGAAAAACAGTGTCAACGTGCTGCCTGAACCAATTCCAAATGAACTATTTCTGTTTTGGTGGAGGGCAATGCCAGGAAGTTCCCCTTCAGTTGACTGTATTGCCATGCTGCCTTTCTTTTCATATACAAACAAAAATAGACTAATATTTCCAGATGCAGTTCTTGTTAGAAGTACACATTTTGGCAAATAAAGTTCAGAAAAACATTAATAGGGAAAATAAGACCTAGCGTCGGTATTCCAATTATTGTGAATAGATTGACAAAGTCAACAGCAAAATAAGTGGCATGGCAGGCTATGAATTTCACAACCAAAAACATTTGTTATTTTCTCTTTGCGACCACACACGCTCTACACCAGCAGGAAGAGGAAGGGAAAGAAGAACCTCTGCAGTTTAACCAGATCTTAAAATAAAAAAAAAAAAAGATAGTTTGTAGAATCAAACCGTTAAATAGCCATTTTCGATTAAATGTATTCAGATTAATTGGTCTAAAATAACAATGAACAGCGCTGCACTCGCTCTAGCACGCAGCTCATCTCACCTCTGTGTTATCTCCAAGGCGTTGCCGTTCAGAGAGCATGGGCTTTCTGGTGGGCAGTACAGTTCATTAACATGGCCTCAGACACCACAACCGGGCGCCCCTCTGCTCTCCCGAACAAGGAAGGAAAATAACAACTTCAAAAAGAGTCAACAGCCCAATTGGTAGAGAAAACTTTCAGATAACACGTGTTGCCTCGACAACCGCTTTGAGTCTCGGTGAAGAGTCCATTCATCTTCGCACCCCACCCCTCCCAGAATTCTGTGCTCCTCAGCCACCGATCATCCACATCATCCTCTTTCTTTAAGCGAAGAAGACTACAAAGACGATGAAGAAGACCACCAGGACAAGGAAGATCTTGATCATCAGCCAGCGGTTGGAGGACACCGACTGGAAGTACTTGAGGATCTCCGTGTGGGCGCTCTCCACGTTCAGCTGGGTGTCCTCCACGTTGGCGTCGATCCTGCAGGGGGGGGGGGCGACATGTCAATAGGACGGCTGTGAGGACACCTTCCCCCTCATTCAGGACACTGCGATACGATTGACTGGACCCGGATCAGATTACACTAGATACCCAAATCCAGCTCAATCCACGAGCGTGTGGTATACACGTACCTTGCCGGAGCATGGATGAACCGTGTCAGAGACCACTAGAATGGTGGTCCCGGGTACCTTCCATGTGTATTCGTTTATGGTTCACATCAGGTTTGAAAACTAACTGAATGTAAGCTGATACACTATTCTGTATAGCTGCGTATACGTTCAGTATGCGCTAATCTAATCCTTTGAAGTGCACAGCCATGCTAGTAAAGTAGGAAGGCAGGCGAGGGGATCGTTCTCCAGCATATCAATAACAGTAGGAATAGGGCCAAGGTCGACTCCAATGTATCGGCTGAGGAGCTCGCGATTGGCGCGCTTTCCGACACTGGAGAGACAGCTAAACAAATAAGGTTTCGCCTTCTTCACTGTTTTGGCAAACCTACTAGGGACATAGCGCCACAAACGCTACTCTGGTGCGTTAAGAATCCATCCTACTTCATATGAACCCCCACAGACACAGCCGTGTGCTGCCGGTGCTCGTTATATTGCCATTTTACTATTCATGTTGGCTTCGGAGTAGCTTTGACCGATACAAATGGTGGCGCCTCATAATATCGTGTGCGTTTTATTATTGACTTCTGTCTGAGTACAAAGACTCTGAACAGAAGGGGTCTCAGAAATTCATCAAGACTTTACAGAGCCGGGTCAGAAACAAATATTTTTTATAAGGTTAGGATCCCTTTGGAAATATTTAACAATATCACATTCTACAATCCTGTATATCAACAGTTTTTACTAGTCTCTCTTGTTTCTTATCTCCTTTAAAAGCCCACCTTTGCGCCTGGCTTCCAAATCACAGACATCTTGTTCTCGCATCTCCTCTTCCCCCCCCCGCTCACCTTTGAATGGTCTCCTCCTGCTCCTTGACCATGTGTGCAAGCTGCTGGAATATGGAGCCCAGCTCCACGATGGTGCTCTCAATGTTCTGCATGGTGTCCGCACGACTCTGGATGTACGAGTCCTAAGAACGGGAAACGCAAATAACATCAAATTAAGAAAACCCGCAGCACTGCGTCCCGACACAGCGTCCATCCACATGTTTTAAAAAAAGTCTGTTTAATACAAGACACAGGTAAAGCCGTACCTGCTCGTCAATGAGCTGGAGCTGCATGGGGTTGGACTGGGAGTCCATGTCGATGGCCACCTCTCCCATGCTCCGGGACTCGTCCTGCATCAGCACAGAGCTTTCTGTCAACACAAGAGCAGACAGAAGCGCAGCCGCGGTTAGGGACAGCAATCCCAGACGGTAAGGAGAGAAAGGTTCTTGTTTTTTTTTTTTTTTTTAAGAACAGCGGGTTAACATTAAGTTAGCTAGGTGTTCCCGCTGGGAGAGACCACACACATCCAGGGAAATACCTTTGAAATGTGAGGTGGTATAGCCCTGGTACTCGCGCGCTGCTTGTGGCTCCTGGGCCCCTTTTTTGCGGCTCCCTAAAATGTTTTGTGATTTTTGCATTATAGAGGACCAGATACAGTGAGAGGCAGGCACATGGGTCACGAGCAGCCGTTCTTATGGCAACCGGCTGCTCGTGGAAGCGTGAGTCTGTCTACGAAGCGCATCTGTCGCTGCCGGTAAAAGTTGACACGGTCTGTAATGATTAACCGCTGTTCTTTGGTGTTGTTTTGCAGAGCTATCAGGGCCCAGGTTTAAAGCACGTCCTGTAGCCAGAGACACCGACTATAAAGCAAATTGGTATAATGTACTTTCAACAGAGTTGCGTGCCATTTACCTGCCGGCACCGCTATGGCGGTTGTAATGACTGTGTGTGAAGAGCGGTTACTCAGTGAAGCGGTGTGTGTGGGAAGAGACTTACTGAAGTTGTTGGCCATGGGTGAGGAAGAGGAGGGAGGCTGGGAGAACTGCTCTCTCCTGCTGCGCTGCTGCTTCAGGTTCTGTTGGACCACAAGAGATACGTTACCATTATTGTTGTTTCTGTTCTTCAAGTTTAATTACGGTATTACTGCTCCAACAGCTACAGTAAGGAGTACGGCCAGAAAGCACGCGGGTCTCACCTCTGTTCTTACTTCCAGGACCGATTTGAAGTCATTGGACATGGATGCCAGTTTGGACTGTGAACACAGAAATCAAGCGGTTTAGTGACAAAAAATAAAATGTGAAATTGAAGTCTCAGCTCAAACTCCCAACCTAACTATTTGTTTGAGCTGAGAGCTTGAAGGAGGAGAGTCATGACACCCATATTATTCCCGTGGTTACGACCACACTAGTGCCGTTGTGTAAGAGTGTTTAGAATGAGCAACGTTTTATATGAAGGGTGCCTCACACCGTGGGGGCTACACTACAAGTTTCTGAGAAGCCTAAACCCTCTCGAACACTACTTTCTTACATGACTCAACTGTACTTGTAATCTTGGAATGTGATTTGTTAGAAATGCCGTAGCTATGAGAGAAGTAAATGATCTGTTAGCTTATCTGTTCTGGTTGACAGTGAGCCCGCCTATGTACGAGATTGTTTGGAGTGAAAACCGTTCCAAGGGAACAAAAAGCTTTCGTTTGTTTTCAAGTTTGCCAGGTGTGAGTCTGCCTTTTCCTGTGTTTTAGTGCTGGATAGATAAGCAACATTTGCTACAGTCCAATGGGTAGGCTGGTAGACTGATCTATCCAGCATACATATAAGTGGACACGCCCACTTGTGACGTCACTAAAACACAGGAAAACTGCTTGTAATGGCACACCCACACCTGGCAACATAAACCTACATCAGCGCTAGCCAACCCCGCCACAGGCCTAACGATCAGGGTTAAGGTTTCACTGTTAACCGGCATCCACCATCTCACGGCTCCAGCTCTACCTGTAGTGACACCACGATGGTGTTGGAGTGGGTCTGGATGTGCCGGCCCCCTGGGGCCCCCCGGGACCGCACCAGGTCCTGCAGCTGGGCGATCTGTTTGTTCAGGCTGTTGATGTCCTGTTTGATGATGTAGGTGAGCTCCTCGATCTCCACCCCCTTGTCGTCAAACAGAGATTTCCTCTTTGCCACTGAAATGTTAAAAAAAAAATGGTTATCGTCAGCTTTTCATGTGGAGGGTGATATCGATCAGTTTAAAATCAATTTATTCTATTCAACTGTTTATTATGAAATGACATCAATGCAAGGCCAATAAAAGACCATGAACTTACAAATGGTGAGTTTTTCCAACTTGGCGAACGTATTGCTCAAGTCTCTTCCAATTCGCCTAGAAAAGAACAACCAGTTAGGTCAAAACTATAGTCAGAAGAAGGAAGCATCACCTTAAGAGCAGACCAATATTTGCACGGTTGCCAGTGTGTGATGTGGCTCGTTAGTATGTGTTGCACTCACTTGGCCATGACGGTGAAGTCACTGCGCTGCTTGAGGGCGCTGAGGACCGGCTTAGTCGGCTGGATTCCATTCTAGCATTAAAAGATACACCAAATTAATATTCATTAAATCACACTTCATAAATTAATCAGACATACATTTACGTCAATAAATGCCCTCATTATAAAAGTAAAGTTACTTAAAAGTGTTCATTTAAAACCGAAAGCACCCCCGGTAAGTCCAAGATAAGAGGTAAGAATGAAAGTGATAGTCTGCCAAAAATGATACACAAGTAAACATGTTTTCATGAGAACATACCTGTCTGCCCTGTAGAGATTTACAGGCCGACTGGAACTCGAGGGTCCGGTCTCGGCAGGTCATCTTCCCGCCGGGGAGTCACCAGCCCGGG